>NC_050469.1:17190545-17790545 GCF_013373865.1 Monomorium pharaonis
ACAAAATTTTAAATTTTATTTTAAATGTATTTGATAAAATAAATGAGTATACATAAAACTCGCATAAACATTCTTCACACAAATTACTAAAGCTATGAAAAATCTACCAAATACTGTTAAATGATTCATATTTTCTATGATCTTATGAAAATAAATGTTTATTAAAAAATCAAAATATTATTAAAGAAAATTTATGAATGACGTTTACCGATTATTTGATCTCACTTTACAGTTGTCGATAGATACCATCATGTGTACTATCATGTAGCAATTTATTGTTATATATACTCTTCCTGTAACAGTTTTGTCTTCACATTTAAGCAGGTCGGCAATCCTACGGATGATGCCACAGACCACCTCTCCCGCAATAGTTGCATCGCGAGCTTTTCGTGGTGACCGTTTTTGAATTAATGCGTCAGTAAGATCTAGACAGTGGTTCAAGTAACTTGACTAATTCGAGATTAATTGCCTTTTCTTTATTATACACTGTAGTACGACTAGTGATGGAAAAAACAATAATACAACAATCTGGTGCTTTTAGATACTGTTTCAGTAATTCAAATTTAAATCTATAATGTTATTTTTGTCATGAATTATAATATGTAACAAAATATTGAACTGCTTTAAGACAGTAATTATTGCGTATCGGTGTGGTTCTGAGCTACTTGATTACGTGTATCTTCCAAAAGTGAATAGATTTTGTGCAATTTCCAAAATATCTATATTTCTATCATCCTGATATATGATCATATGAGCATAACAATAATTTTGAAATTTCCAGCCTTACATTTGTTTAGTAATAATTACCTAATAATAATTTTAAAAAGTAGGTAAAAGATTAAAACTTGATAACAATATTTGGGGCTTTCTTTCAAGTATGTTTGATAAAATGAATTAGCACACATGATACTCGCATGGGTGTTCTTCACACAAATTACTAAAGCTATATAAAATTTGCTGAACATTATTTTAGTTGACATTCCAGACAGTTTATTCTTTAAAGAGAAACATGTTATCCATCTTTGATAATATAATAAAAATTTATAACTTTATTATTAAGCGCAATGTTATACACCTTATTTTTCAAATTGGAAAAAAAGTTAATGTATATGTTCTTTTTTTGTGTGTATTATGTTATAATATAATTTATTATACTAAAATAGTTCTAAATTAATATTTTTTTTATTTAAGAAAAGTTACTGTTTCTACAGTTATTTTTTATAATTTTAGTATTTTAAACAAATGTAAAGCGAAAGGCGCGTATAAAAAATTAATTTTTAATGACATACGTATATGTATATAGAAATACGGATTCCATCAGTAAGGTACAAATTGTTTTTTATAACAATATTTTCGGAAAGGCAATAATTCAATTTTATATATATGAAGGGAAAAAATGATGCCGAACAAGAGGAATGGAGAACCTAACGAGGTCTGCACAAATTTTTATTAATCCTATATTTTATTATTTAATTAAAATTTTCAACCAATTATTAGAAAAAAATAACGTGAATATAAATGTGTGTGTTATTTAAAATTATCATCATTATAATTATATGTGACCTTGGTTTTTTTATTAGTTTCATTGCAGTCAATTTTTATAGAAAAAAATCCATTTTTCTTTTAACATGTTGAACGTCACATCACCCACACATGTGAATGACAGATAAGTTATAAGAAAAACCCTATCACGCAGGTATAGGTAACAATTTTCTTTACTTAATTAGCAAAATTTTACAAGTAATTTGCAAGAGATTTTAATAATAGCAAAGGTATTTGATAGTTTTTCGCACACTCGTGGGAAATATATTCAATTTATGCTGGACGATGAATGTGTTAAACATAGTAAATGATCCTATAAATATTTATTACGGCATATATATATATATATATATATATAGAATTTCTGTATGTATATGGATAATGATTGTAGAGATCGAATTTGGATCTTACTTGGCAAATAGCTGTTCTAACAATATAGGGAATGGGAACAGATTTTATAGACGCTCTGTATAAAAATAACGCATTACGATGCTTTTTTTAGAATTGATACAGAAAAAAGAAATAAGATATTACAATAAAAGAAGACGAGTATAATAAGAACAGTAAGAGATGTCCGACATGGAACAAGGAGCGAGAGCAAGATAAAAGAGACAAAATTAACGAACAAGAGGGGATAGTAGTATTCCTCTCTTCTCAAGCGTATCACAACAGTTTTACATTCAGTCACCTCGTGACTACTCGTGACGTTTGCGTGGTAATCGCATCGCTCAGTATTGTCGCATTTTCGTTACTCATCGCTTCTGCATGGCACATGTGCGTTTTACGCATATTAAAGTATTAGAGCCTGCAGTAAACAAGTGTGTGGTGCACGTTGCGTGTTAACTTCTCTAACCTCGCTCGATATCATCTCTGGCCGACTATCATCGATAAAAAGTGGAACTTGATTTTAGATTAACAGCATCAGCAGCAACAGCATGCCAACTACGAGAGTATGTGTACTTGTGCATAGAACCTGAGTGTAATCTCAAATTTAAAAAATAGAATTGAGTAGTGTCGAATGAAGTATAAAGCGAAGAAAAGATCTTTTTTAGATTTTTTGTTTTAGTTCTTCCATATGGTTAGTTCCTCCATACCTTTATTAACGTATTATTTTAAATTTCTAAATATGTGTAATATGCTGTCTTTGGCAGCAAATTTTCATTTTTCTAATCTCAAAAAACAATCTCGACAATTCAAGCTTTAACATACAGAGTTACGATGGACATTTACGTTTTAAGTACATGTGAATAAATCTTATGTGAATACCATTTGAATAGGATCGAGACCTACGCTCATACGATCGTTGTGTCAATAATCGTAATTGATCTAAATTAAATCAATTACGATTATTGATTCATTCTAATTGATCAATTATTATTAAATTTGCGTGCGCAATTCACCCCCCCCCTCCACACACACACACACACACACACACACACACACACACACACACACACACACACACACACACACACAGAGAGAGAGAGAGAGAGAGAGAGAGAGAGAGAGAGAGAGAGAGAGAGAGAGAGAGAGAGAGAGAGAGAGAGAGAGAGAGAGGGGGGGGGGGTATTCTAAGCAATGTTTTTTCATTTTATCACGATTTTATGTAGGAATGATTTTACTCGTTTCTTTTATCAATCTTCTATTTTGTATACTATTTCCGAATCATAAAAAAAGACAGGAGAAGGCAATTGACCTCGTGTGCAGACAGGTTATCGCTTTCATTACGTTCATAAGCACGCGTGACACACTGATGCTGACGCAACTCCTGCCTTGGTCATTCATTATCTTTTTCTATATCACAGATTCTCAAATCTTGACGTAAATTGTTACACATGTAGTTTTTAATAAAATTTTGTTTTTGCGTTGTCGAAATTTACTTACATAATTTAATGATCAAAATAATCTCCATTATTTTTCAATATTTTAATCTATCTGTCAAGCAAGTTACGGATTCCAGGTTGATATTAAAACTAATTCTTCTTTTCAAATTTAAATCTTTTTTTTTATTTCTTCGAATTTTAAATTTTTTGTCGGAGAAAGGATATTACATCGAACAAAACAAATAATAATATGAAGGACCTACATTCCAGAAGAACACCAAGTATGATATATCATTATAGTCAAGTCGAAGCGTATCTACAACGATGATAAAGCGATGATAAGAAAAGGTCGTCACCTAATGGCTCCTGCACATTGAGCGTGGTAACACTTGCCACACAGCAGTGTGCAGAAACCATAATAGTCGTCGATCTTGTGTGGTAAGATTAGAGAGAAAGATATACTATTGCAACTTGTCTTGGATGTTTACTTCACTCAGCGTACCATACATAGTGTTCTTTAGTAAATAGGTAAATTATCATTTTTGTTTCTTTCTGTGTGTGTAACATTTTTTGTTTAACAATAAATTTATAAAAGTTGAATAAAGAAAAAAATTGGCTTGAATTATTGAAAGAAAAGGTCAGTCTATCGTGTCGGATTTATAACTTATCCCGAGAAGGGAGTAGGAAAAAGATTTTTAAGAATTGAAAAATAATAAGAATTATTTTCTTGACTGAATTATATGTTTCGACAAAAAATACTTAATTTTATAATAAATAATGATTTATTTATTTATGCATTTAATATGTATGTTGTGGGAACTAAAAGTTTAGTCTCAAGTGGAAGAAACGTTAAAAGCGACACGTCTCTCTCAATTTAATATTAAAAATACACTACTTAAAATGAAGCGGTGCAGCTAGGCGCATAATAACGACAAATGTTGGATTGTCCGATGGACAGAATCTAACCCGGTTTTAAAGTCTCTGGTCAAAAACTTTTACTTTACTACATATCTTTGCATTAAACTTGAAAAATTATTTAATAAAAAATTTACATACAATAATAATTTGTTTTGTATACATGTAAAATAATGTTTCATAATAAAATTGTTCTTCCCGGGAAAAAAAGTATATATATAATTATATATAATTTTGTATAACTTTGTAGATCTAATTATGGATTTTGACCTGATCTAATTAGATCTAATTAGATCTACAAAGTTATACAAAATTATATATAATTAGATATATACATTTTTTCCCGGGCAGAGAGAAAAGTTTTTTCGGATTTAATAAATTTTTTTAAAAAGGATTCGTTACCAAAGCTAAAATTTAGCCATGACAGCTAAGATGTGTCTTTAAAACGTAATAAAAAATACATATGTCCCGAAAGCTTACTACGATAGCATAGACTGATTCGGTTTCTGTCACCGTTTGATATTCTACTACATATATTATTATTTTAAATTATTGTAATTTAACAATATTAAATTTAACAATATTAGTACATTATTTCTATTATAATTTATAGTAAAATTTTTACCCTGTTTGGCACAACTATGGTTATTTACATTAACATTATAGCAATAATAAAAATGATATTTGCAACTATAATTATTTTACTATGCAATTATAATTGCAAATACTAAACACTTTTCTCTCAGTGTATATGCACACATAATTAGATATAATTATATGTTTTTAAATACAATTAGATCAAATTTTTTATGGGTCCCATTTAATGGATCCCATTTTTGTGGTAAATATGGTAAATTAAAATATATTTTTATTAATAGAAGATTATTTATTTATACTTGTATTTATTTACATAAACATTCTTATATAAAATATTTTATACATATATAAAAAAATATTGCTCAAATTTTGCAATAAAATAAATCAACATTATTAATAAAAAAAGTTTTTTAATTAGAATTGGTGTGAAATTATAAAATATTATAAATTATAAAATTTATAATATGTAATAGAAATTAATCTTCCCAGATAGCACACAGAGTTCAAAAAGAATTCAATTGTATGTCACTAATTATGAATTCTTTTTGAGATCTTTTTTATAAAAATAATTCTGTTTGCATATCAAAAAGAATTCATAATTGATGACATATTATTGAGTTCTTTTTGAATCTCTGTGCTATCTCTGTGCTATCTCTGTGCTTCAATTATGTGAACGATAAACTCTATGTACGCGCGCATACATATATGAAAATAAAATTACTTATTCTATAATATAAAAATGGTATTTTTATGCAAATTTAATGCAAACACATTATTATATATTTTAATCAAACATAAAAGTATATATATAATTATATCTAATTTGATACAATTATATATAAATTTGTATATAATTTAAATTGAAAAAATTCTAATATAACTTTGAATAATATGATATGGAGTTATAAATTAATATTTTGATATAATTATATATAATTATTTAATCAAAAAAGAATTCTAATATAATGCTGTATAATTCAATATGTGTGTGTGAGTTTATAAATATCTTGATATAATTATATATATTTATTTATTCGAAAAGTAATTTTAATAAAATGTTGTATAATTCAATATGGGGTTATAAATATTTTAATACAATTATATATAATTGTCCACTCAAAAATATACTGTTGCATAATTTGATATAAAGTTATAAATATCTTGATATAATTGTATATAAATTAATATATAAATTAATCTTATTATATGTAATTATATATAATATGATACAATTATACATAATTAGATATAAACTTTTTTTCCCGGGTTATTTGTAAAAATATTTATTTAAAAAATATACGAAATAGTTTGTTCAATTTTTCAACGTTGTTTTAAAATAATCAGTCGCTTACTAAACATGTTATTCGCTAATTATAACCTTAATATAATTTTAACAAACAATAATTATTTATATAGATATATGGGGTGTTTCATATCAACCTGATCACTTCTCTGCTCAAAATTTGAAATGACCTACAAAGACGTTCAATAGCTCAAAAAATTAGTCTTTACTATTACTTTCGAAAATCATATGCTCCGTTAAAAAAATTTTAAATGAAATGGCTGATTTAATATGGCAGCTGAGTGAAAATTTGTGAAAAATCCACATAATTCAACGTAATTTTATTTTTTAATGTTGACTCGGTTTTGAAATGGCTGGGTAAGGAGTTTTCAGTGTCCCTGATCACGATCCTGGAGTTAAATAACTGAAATCTAAGACGGTGTATCCAATATGGTTCCAGAAACCGTAAAAAAACTACTTAATTTGAAGTCTATAACCCCGTGCTGAAGCGTCTTATCGAGAATCTATTGCATCTTGAAAAGGACTGTTGGAGAAGCGACACTTAATTTTAAGAAAGTTGGGAAACTTTTACCAACTTTCTTAAAAGATTGCTACAGAATATATATTAACAACTCACTGACAAGGGAACCTCGCGAACCCGAAAATTCTGATTTTAATGAAACTTGACATAAATGTAAAGAAGGTAAATACATGAATTTTTAGTTGGTGCTTATAAACAGTTTAAAGGGTTAAAACCACCCTTCAAAAATTGAGAGTTTTGTATTTTCTCGATATATCTCATAAACTAAACAAAATATAAAAAAATATGTTATACAAAAATGTTTTACAGCATAATTACTTCTATTTAACTATGATGTATATTTTTTGAAAAACAATTTTTTTTCAAAAATTTACTCTTTATACCTTTCCTATCTTGAATATTGCATCAAAATTTCAATTTTAGTGAAATTCGGCACGAATGTAGAGGAGGGCAATACAGAAATTTAGAAAATTTTAGTTGGTACTAAAAAACGGTTTAAAAGTTAAAACCACCCTTCAAACGTTGAGACATTTTGTCTTTTTTCGATATATCTCGTAAACTTAACGAAACATCAAAAAATGTTTTGTATAAAAGATGTATAAATATCTCTATTTAATTATACTGTTTATTAAAAAAAATTTTTTTAATAAATATTTTCTAATAAAATTTTTCAATAAAATTGACTTTTATGTATCTAGCATTTATAAAGTAATTATACTGGGTGTTTACGATAATGGCTATCCGAGTAATTTTCTCTAGAACCGAAATATATGATAAGCACAGCCATCTACTACCATCATGATTCGTGACAACTCAGTGCTGTCTGGTATAGCCAAATCAACATCACGAGTAAGTTGCGAGTTGCGAGTTCCATGAGTTTGTAGCAGGTAATCTAAAAAGTACGATATAAATATTATAAATAATTTGATTGATTATTACAATTAAAAATACTCAGTTTTTAATGTATGATAAGATTATTAACTTTATTAAAATAGTAATTATATGTAACACAATCATGTATTTTTTAAGTATTGTCTAAAGTAATATTAAAGAGATACGTATCGGCCATTTTTCCACTTTTCCAATATTTCACGGTTTTTCTTTTCTTATAGTTACTATTTGAAATTTCATTTTCTGGTTCACAATTATTCTTATTATCAAGTTCATAATTATCATTATCATTTTCTACAAATTCTTTATTTATTACAAATTCTATGTCAGTTAAATCCACTTCCCAATAATTTTGAAATTCCAAAGCAGTATCGGTGTGTACAACAAATGCTACATTATTTGTTACAATATCCTGTATCACTTCATATAATTGTACTTCTTTTCTATTTATAGGCGTTGGGGAAATATGTGTAATTTGAAATAAAATAGTTAACATTTTAAGAATATTTGCAACATTTATGTGTAACATTATGCTTTGTTTAATTAAAAATTTAAACAATTTAACAGAATAATCAAGCACGTTAGACGTCACTTGATACTGATGTGAAAATGACGCGTAAGATTATTAATAAAGATACACAATTTTTGTTAATATGTGATTTCTATTTCATATATGATGCATACCGTGACATGACGAATATAAAACACGAATGTGAAATATATGACATAGACAGAATGAACAATGTGTGAAAACAACGTGACTACTCTAATATTGCGCAACTGTCATATAAAAAATAATACATACAGGAATGCAGTTAATATAAATATATAGTATCAAAAAATAGATAATATACACATTATAAATGATATAAATGATACGTAGTATACGATAATATAATTACTTTATAAATGCTAGATGCATAAGAGTCAATTTTATTTAATATTTTTTTTAATAAAAAAATGTTTTTAATTAAATTTTTTGTTTCCGAAAAATAAACAGCGCAGTTAAATGGAGATATTTATACTGTACAACTTTGTACAAAACATTTTTTGATGTTTCGTTAAATTTACGAGAGATATATCGGAAAAAGGCAAAAATGCTTCAACCTTTGAAGGGTGGTTTTAACCCTTTAAACCGTTTTTGAGCACCAACTAAAATTTTTTAAATTTGTGTATTGTTCCTACATTTGTGCCGAATTCCAATGAAATTAAACTTTTGATGCAATAAATATTCAACATAGGGAAGGTATAAAGGATAAATTAAAAAAAAAATTTTTTTTCAAAAAATGAACAGCATAGTTAAATATAAGTATTTATGCTGTAAACCTTTTATATAAAACATTTTTTGATATTTTGTTTAGTTTACGAGATATGTCAAGAAACGGCAAAAACCCTCAATTTTTGAAGGGTGGTTTCAACCCTTTAAACCGTTTATAAGCACCAACTGCAAATTTCTAAATTCTTGTACTTACCTTTTCTACATTTATGCAAAGTTTCATTAAAATCAGAATTTTTGGGTTCGTGAGGTTTCCTTGTGAGTTACCGATGGAATTGCTAACTAACTACTCGAAAAAAACCGCCAGGGACCAGGGTAGTAACCACAGTAACAATTTGATTTATAAATTAAGTAGTCTTTTTTACGATTTCTGCAATCATATTATATTGAACACGCCGTCTTAAATTTCAATAATGTAACTCTTAAGTTAAGCTTTTTACTAATTTTTTCATTTTTAATCGCCATATTGGATTTGTCATAGATTTCAGTTATCCAACTCCGTGACCAAAGACATTGAAAACTCCTTACCAAGTCATTTCAAACCGAAACAATATTTAAAAACATGATTACGTTGAATTATGTGGATTTTTCACAAATTTTTACCCATTCAGGCGCTATATTGAATCAGCCACTTTGAATTCTAAAACGAGGCATATGATTTTCGAAAGTACTAGTAAAGACTAATTTTTTGAACTATCGAAAGTCTTTGTAGGTTGCTATAAATTTTGGGCCGAGAAGTGATCCAGTTGACGTGAAACGTCCCATACATATTTATATACATATATAAATTGAAAGGTACATATTATATATCTAATATAAATATATGTAAAGTCCATTTTACCTATTTGACTATATGCAATTATACTATTGACAGTGATCAGTATTTAAGGTCTTTAAACGAGGTACAATTGACTAATTACAGGTTTTTATGTACTACATATATTTAATGCGTCTGTTTTAAATATAAAAATAAAAATAGTACATTATAGTTACAATTCTAAATGTTCAAATTTTTTTGTGTAATTTTATGCATAAAATTATAAATAGAATTCTATCTCAAGTTATTTAAAAAAACTACCGTTTTAAGATAAATTAAAAAGAGACGTGCAAAAATACCCATGCAATATGTAGGGAAAAGAGGATAAGATGATGACCTTGAGGTTTTTCGATTTTTCTTAATTTTTGTGATGGTGTAAAATAATATTTTTATAGATTCACTAAAGTCTTTTGTATCTATTATAAAAATTAAAAACTGTTAAATAAATTAGAATTTTAAGAAATTTTGATTTTCTAAGAACGTGCCAATTTCATCATCTTGCTCCCCTACGTGGGTAAGATGACTTTCAAAGGAGTCAAATTAAGTGACATTGTAATCTATTGTTTATCTGTATAAACACCAATTTTATTATTTACTCGTATTTAACAATATATTATATTAATAATATAACTATTTTATTTTTTACAAATAACCAAATCAATAAATTGCATATGATAAAATTTACTTACAGATTTACCAGTATAACCAGTATCACAAATTATAAACTTAATTTGCATAACATTAACGCAAAATAAAAAATATGAATGCATTAGTATGTGCGGTTTTAACTATACTATATCATGACTTTATTTAAAAATCGAAAGTATTTATTACAATAACGTCATTCCCTATAAACAAGTGCCAAAAAGTTACGCATGGATGTACTTAAAACACATTTCTTATTATATTATCCATTTTTGTTGACTGACTGAAATCAAACTACAACAGATAATCTACTATTTCCTAGCCCATCTAAAGCCTTTAATGAGTTCAATATCGGATCGATGTTATTAGTTTAGAAAAATTAGTGATTCGTCATATTATTCACTTCGTCATCTTACTCCCTCCTTCTTTTTTCTACATAAGAAGTTGTTACAACCAAAGTATTATAATTAAAAGGACTAAAACCCATAGGTATTTGGCGTTAATTTTTCTTAAAAAATATTACAAAATTTTGGTAATTAAAATTTATACATGTTTTCTAACTTAATCTAATGTGATATACGTTCTCAGATTCTCACTCAATAATAACTCAATTTTAAGTCAATAGTATTTTTTTGTTTTAACTTTAAAGTATTTCATATAAGAACTTGACGTTCTACTAAACAAAGTAATATGTAATAAATAAATAAATTTGTATAAATAAATATTTTGAATTTATAAAAATATTTTTGCATTTACATTACAATTATTAATAGTTTATATATCTAGACCGTACGTGCGAAAATATATTTTATATGCACGTAGCTGGAATATGAGACAGATTAATAAAAACTATTACATAATTTTATACTTTTACTTTCTATTTACAAAGTAAAGCTACTACAAAATTAAAGATTTTACTGCTAATTTCTTTTTAAATACAAAAACAATCATTGTAATATCTCAAACTTATAAATATAATATATATATTAATATTTTTATGTTTACTTTGGTATTTTAAAAATATATATTTAAGTAAAAATAATACGATAAATCGGTCAATATATTGAGCCAAGACAAATTTTCCTAATACATTATAATTTATTAAATAACCATTATATAATTATAAATGCGACTAATAACATTTTGTTGAAAAATGTTCAATTTCGAAACGTTTCGACTATGCTTAGTCCTCTTCAGTCATAATAAATTACCAATATGTATGAACTTAAACATAAATGAAATAATGGACACCAAAATATAATTAAACAGTTAAAAAAAATGACCATAAAACAGCGCAATTTCGTATTAAATGTGTCATAATAAGTAAAAACGTGAACCAACAAATAATACAATTAAATAAATAATAAAATGAAAAATAATAAAATTTTTTCGTGAGTCGGTTTTCATCTTAAAATAAGTCTATAAGATCAAAAACGATGGAAAACGTGTTATGAATAACATAAACTGATATGCGTATTGTAGAAAACTGTAAACTTATATATGTTGATCACAGATCTTAAAAACACAATATTAAGACGAGTAACAACACACAGAGTATTTGACAAAGCGCTAAAGACCAGTATAACGTTCGGTAGTCAAGGGCACAATGAGCGAGACTTATTTTTCGTTAGTCATTTTCGACAAAATGTCAAATAAGCAATAATAAGAATTGTCAGGACACTCCGTGTCCTTCTGTAAATTGATGCCATTAACTTGCTCCTTAATGGATTATTTCTGAAATTAACCTTTTTTGATATCTTGATTTAGAATCTAATATCTTAACGTTATTCCAACAAACACATGGTTGTTTTTTAGCATGTGTTCTGCTACCACGGAGTGTCTCGATGATTCCAATTTAAAATTATTCGCATGTTATTTAATTCTGGTACTTAAATGTCTCTTTGTCTGTCCTACATTTGACGCGTTACAATTTTTACAGGAGGTAAAGACGAGGATCCCCCATATCAGAGACAAACAAGAAGTGGTTTATGAATCTATCTAGGAGACACATCCCTGAAACAGTTTCGAATCTATTAAAATTGGGTAGTAATTTTTGCCTTCTTCCTCGATTCAATAAAAAAAGTACCATCCATGAGGTCATAAAAGAGATGGAAAATTTTAACAGATATATGGACCTTGAAACAATAACTAGAATGAGAAATTCCACAATTACACATGTTTTTAACAAAGGATCATATGGTTAACAACATTGATAAAACTTTTGAAATTACGTAAAACAACCTTTGAATTTTGTAAGGAGAATTCTAATGTTATTTTTACTAGAGCGGACAAAAGTAACATCACTGTCGGTCTGGATAAACAGGAATATATTATAAAGGATAAAGAAATTCTGCAAGATAAAAACACTTACACGGTGATTAAAAAAGATCTGAGTTGCATATTGGAGAGAAATAATATGTTAAAGGAGTAGTTACGTAAAGGGTTTGTTCAGAAAGAAACCTATTGGGCGCTTCATTCAAGTGACTCCAATTTACCTAGGGCTTATGGCCTTCCTAAAATTCACAAACCGAACACACTTTTAAGAATTATTGTTTCTTTGGTAAACACTGCCCTATACCCACTTGCAAATTACATACACAAAATTATTAAAGAAAGCCTATCGATTTACAATAGACACACCATGGACAGTTTCAGATTGTACGACGCTCTCTCGGGTAAAACTATACCGTCAACACATATCCTAATATTGTTGGATGCAACTTCACTATTTACAAATGTACCTCTAAATCTTGCGATACAGAGCATTAAAAATAGGTGAACATTTATAGAAAATAATACCTCCATTCCGTTAGACAATTTTATACATGCCATTAACTTTATTTTTTCGTCAATTTTTTTCACATTTAACAATAAAATATATAAGCAATCATTTGGAACTCCGATGGGCTCACCTCTGTCATCTATTATGGCTGATCTAGTGTTGCAGGATCCCGAGGGCAAAGCGTTGAAAGCATTAAAATTCGAAATTCTGATTTATTATCAATATGTAGATGATATCCTATTATCTGTACCCCTGACAAAAATCATCAAAATTGTCAATATGTTTAACAGCTTCCATTTGAGACTTCAGTTCACTTTAGAACGTAAAAAAGACCGTTGTCTCAGCTTTTTGGACCTTTTGTTGAGAGTTTCGGGAAAATATTTGTCGTTTTTCTCGCATCACCCTCGTTATCACAAAATAGGAACAATCTATAGTCTAATTCTAATAGATAGAGCAATTTTGTTGTCAGATCCATCTTTTTGGCAAAAAAATCTAGAATTTTGCATCAATATATTACTGGACAACGATTATCCATTAGATCTTGTTTTTCATGAAATTAATAACAGATTTAAGAAACATTTCAATAATCAAGTGGAACTCACAGATTCTCAAACTAATTAAGGTAAAACTGAAAGTCAGCACATAAAGAAAAAATATTTTGTGTTACCTTATATTAGACACATATCTGAAACGGGAGCGTCCCAGATGCGCACAGTATCAAATGAACACCACCAATCAGATTGCTGAGTTGGGTAGGGTTAGGGTTAGGATGAATTTATAGAATTTGATTGGTGGTGTCCATTTATTACTGTGCGCATCTGGGACTCACTCTCTGAAACCGCCTTATCTTTTGTTAATAAAGATTTGTTCATGGTTGACTTTTGTTGCCTCAACAAATTAAACATGTTTATTAGGGTGCAGAAAGACATAACCGACATAAACTTAATGAATAAATTGTCTACAAAACATGCTGTAAAAATTGTAACGCGTCATATGTAGGACAGACAAAGAGACATTTAAGTACCAGAATTAAAGAACATGCAGATAATTTTAAATTGGAATCATTGAGACACTCCGTGATAACAGAACACATGCTAAAAAACAACTACGTGTTTGATTGGAATAACGTTAAGATATTAAATTCTGAATCAAGATACCAAAAAAGGTTAATTTCAGAAATGATCCATATTAAGGAGAAAGTTAATGGCATCAATTTACAGAAGGAGTGTCTTGACAATTCTTATGGTATTATTGTTTATTTGAAATTTTGTCAAAAATGACTAACGGAAAATAAGCGCTCTCTGCCTCTGACTACCGAACATTACACTTGTCTTTAGCGCTTTATCAAATACCCTGCGTGTTGTTGCTCGTCTTAATATTGTGTTTTTAAGATCTGTGATCAACATATATAAGTTTACAGTTTTTTACAATACGCATATCAGTTTATGTTATTCATAACACGTTTTTCATCGTTTTTGATCTTATAGATTTATTTTAAGATGAAAACCGACTCACGAAAAAATTTCATTATTTTTTATTTTATTATTCATTTAATTGTATTATTTGTTGATTCACGTTTTTACTTATTATGACACATTTAATACGAAATGCTGTTTTATGGTCATCTTTTTTAACTGTTTAATTATATTTTCGTGTCCATTATTTCATTTATGTTTAAGTTCATACATATTGGTAATTTATTATGACTGAAAAGGACTAAGTATAGTTGAACCGTTTCGAAATTGAACATTTTTCAACACAGTGTTATTAGTCGCGTTTATAATTATACACTGGCGCAAAAAAAAACTAAACAAAATTTTTGACCGATTTTTAGGCAATCTTCAAAGTAATGCAACTTTGCAAAAAATCATCCAAATTACATGTACTTTTTTTTAATTAAGGGGCAAAGACTCTACTTTGAGAATCCCTACGCGAAAGTTTGATTTTTAAGTGTAAATCTTTTGTATTGCATGAAAACCAAACATGTTTTCTATAATTAAAAAAAGTAAAAGTGTGTTATCATTTTTCACAAGTTTCTCGTTAAAATCTGACTATGTAGCTCTGAAATTCATCGGTGGAAATTTGTACTTACTGATCTGAATATAACGGAAGCTGACATACCAATTTCACTGAAGTCAACAGAAGATCACATTCATCTATACTCATAAGCCCACACATACACGTAGACATACATATACACATACTCATACATAAAAAAATAAAAGTTCAAATTTTATTTTAAAAAATCAGCCTTTTCAGGGCCACATGATGTACAAAATCCGATCGTCATTCTCCACGTGGTGCATATCAGGACACTTTGATGACGGCGGTATGATTGAGTTAAATACGAATAAAATTAATATGCAATATCATATTGATACTCAAAATTCATGATATTAAAAAAATATCGTATTTATTCGTTAAAATACCTTAAAATGCAGTGCAAATTTCAAATTCGTGTGCAATCGACAAAAAACATTGTATCGACATGTTTTTTTTTAAATTGCTTAGAAAAGAATGAACTTTAAGAATCTGGATTAATATTAGCCAGATTTTAACGAGAAACTTGTGAAAAATGATAACAAACTTTTACTTTTTTCAATTAAAAAAAACATGTTTGGTTTTCATGCGATACAAAAGATTCGCACTTAAAAAATCAAACTTTCGCCTAGGGATTCTTAAAGTATAGTCTTTGCCCTTCAATTAAAAAAAAAGTACATGTAATTTGGATGATTTTTCGCAAAATTGCATCACTTTGAATATTGCCTAAAAATCGGTCAAAAATTTTGTTTCGTTTTTTTTGCGCCAGTGTATAATAGTTGTTTAATAAATTATAATGTATTAGGAAAATTTGTCTTGGCTCAATATATTGACCGATTTATCGCATTATTTTTGCTTAGCATTAACGAGCCCTTTATATTTGTTTGATTGGTATTTTTAAGTGATGATTAATTAAATATTGACGACAATGAATATATTATTAATATTTTTGTGTATTTTATTACAGGGTTCCGGCTATTTAAAGCGTGCAAATACTGAACGTCTCCATGAAATTTTTAATCAGGTAAAGAAACATAAAGTACTTGAATATGTTATTAAGAATGCACTTAAACTTCCAGCGACTTTCATAAAAGTTTAATAGTTTTGAATTACATTGTGTAATTAATGCGGAAAGTCGGTTATTGTCCACGAATGCGAGAAGTAGAGACACGAATCGAAGACGAATGGACATACTATTATCGCATAACCGCACACATTGCGTATACTACTTTTTTGTTACAAGCGTAGAAAGTGTCAAAGGCAAAAGCGGGAAGGAGGGATTTGTTAAAGGCGCAAAGCTCCGAAAAAGTAAATGAAAAGGACTTTAAATAGTTTTGTAAGAAATACATTTTTATATTTTATATTTATTGTGTATATTTTAATTTTTTTACTTTTATGGCAAATGATTCTCTTTGTAGTCCTTTTCTTAATTTGAATGCTTTTTGGACGTAGGAGTTTGCTGTCATATTCGGATATTATGACGGTATTCGGGTTTTTGTTATTCATCTTTGGTTTTATTATTGACACTAATATCATATGATCCTACATATCGACTTCTTTTACGCAATCTGATGTCTTTGAATAACACAACTTGACAGGCAAAGATTAGGTCCGCAAAAGCGACAAAGCATCAGTAATTTTGCGAGAGTTCGTGTACCTTAACGCATGAGTGCCACGAAATGACGCGCGAATGTAACAATAAAAACAAGTGTTCGAAAAACGAGATAAGCGTGCAGAAAAATACTACTGCACAATTATCGCCATCTATTATGAGAACAAAAACAAAATAATGAATTATTTGTATGAAAAAGCTTCCGCGGGAAATCGGCGACTTTCCGAATAAAAAAGGGGCGCGTAAAAAATTTTTCACGCATATGTAATAAAATTATTTTTTATTGGTTATATCAAATTTTTCTTCCATTTCTCCCGGTTAGTTTGTATGCCATTTCTTCGGTAATACGTATATTTTATTGTTAATAAAAATTAAAGTTATGAAAAAATAAATTAAACTTATTAAAATTCAATATATTTTCTTTTATTCATTTTATATACAGGGTGTTCTAGATCAACCGCAGGAGTCGGTATGTACGTATTCCTCGTGAAAAACTGAATCGAAAATGTCAATAGCAAAATGTTGAGGGGTTAATAGTTTTTAAATGGTGAGCCTTTGAATCTTTCCAACTACAGATCGTGAAGCTCGTCCCGTCAAGCGCGGCGCAACCAAGCAGCTGTGCGCTTTGACGAGTACCACTAAACGGCACAGTGTTGAACGAGTATTGCACAGTACAAATTTGTGAAATCTCTATTAACATCTATTCTTAAATTGAGTCCAATTTCATTGACAAGATAATAGCAGTTGCAAATTCGATAAAACATCATTTATGTCAATAAAAAGTATGTGTTTATGAAATACGTTTTATGTATAAATAAATTAATAAAAGAATAGAGGAAAGACATCGAATTTGGAACAGTTTTCTAAATTGGAACTCTCTTATTTCTTAAGACTAAACAGTGCATCATACATATATCGATAAAAATATGATCTGCTTAGTTAATTAAAGAAATAAAAACCCATATTTCAACATTCGTATCCTTTTTTTATATAAAATCTGCTAAAAACAAATTCCTCAAAAGCGAGAGTTATATTGGCACGATTCTGTCTCTTAACCCTCTGACCGCATGCTATCAAAAAGTCACGTTCACCGCACACATGGGTGTACGACACCCGGGAAACTTTGACGATTTGTATTTCGGGCAAAAATCGATGAATTTTAATCCATTTTTTATTCCTATAGAAAATTTCTCAGAATTGTGATAAAATAGGTTAGAAAGTCGTATGTATAAAGTGGAAAGAGATATATTCGATAGACAGACAATAAATCAAAAAATTTTGCATAAAAATTTGTTTTTTTTTCAAACGGCTGCATTTTGTAGAAAAAAAAGAAAAAATACTTCAAAATATGGTAATTTGAAAGTTGAATAGTTATATTTTAAGAATCTGTTATCAATTTTTTGATTTGTTCCAAAAAGTATATTTTTTTAGAAATATGAATATTCACTATTTTTCGATCTAACGGTTAATACCGTAAAATCAAAATCATCGGAATATTTGTGAATAAAACGACAATGATTATTGTTTTTATGATTATTTATTGTTTATTTAACTCAAATATAAAAAAATAAAAGTTCAACTATCCACCTTTCCGTGTATTCACTTTTCTGGAAACATACACAGAAAAAAAGAATGTTCTTGTTAAATCAAAAAGATTTATTTGAATCAGAGATGAGCGAATTTGTAATTGACTATTACCAAATTAAAAATGCTCAAAACAATGAATAATTAAATGTGATTTAATTACACATTATTTTGAACATTTGTAATTAAACACCATTGAATTACTAATTTGTTTGAGCATTTGTAATGAATGTCCAAAGTAATTAAATTATACTATCGTAATGTAATTACATTTGTGTAATTTAATTACATTTTAATTTTTTTCGAATTGTGTCGAATTAATGACAAAGAGAACGTGAGAGTGTACATACTGTACATACTGCAAGAATAATACATTGTGTATCTAGCGGAGAAAGCGACATTTTTTAGACGAGCGTGAAGTTTGCCTTCTGCTTGGCAAATATATTTAACATTTTATTTGTAAATTAAATTTACATGTATGGAATAACAAAGAAATATTGTCGTGAAAACGTATCTTTTTTAATAATTGTTTCTTTTATAGAATTTTTTCTTTTACACAGATAAATTTTTAAAAGTTTGGAAAAAAGTTAACAAGTTAAAGTTTATGTATTTCAAAAATGTCTAGTTAAAATTAAGAATTAAAATTTAAAATTAAAAGAGTTAAAAATGTTGTCTACAAAAATAAAGAAACGAATACGTTGGCTTATTAAAAATAATTTTTTTTTTATTAAATGCAATAAAATTGTGAAACTTGTTCTACAGCATACAACACAAGTATAAAATGTAATATAAATATTCAATAAAAATTAAAACATTAATTTAAATTAACGTTTAATTGAAAAAATTCAAGCATTAAAATTCTCTAATCTGTATTTTTAGTTGAGAATTAAAATCTGTATTTTCTCAATCAACTAAAAAACTTTAACATCCAATTTTTTATTGTATTTTTATTTTCAATTAAAAATTAACATCTTAATTCTATATTTTATAAAAAAATATTCGAGAAATTTAATAAGATACTTTTGTGAACACAAATCATAAAGATATAACATATTAATACAAAGATATAAATTTATAATCGTTTCTTAGGTCTTAAGAATGTCTTAAATCTTAAATTGTAAAGTTTTAATTTTGTTTATTTTAAGGTTATCTTCCGTCTTTTTTGTGCTCTTTTTTTAACCGTAGACTATAAAGCAAACAAGATCAGTTCTTATAATTTAAATTACGATACCACAGACGCGCGATTTGCACACGCGCTACTTTACTTTTTATTTTTTACTTTTTAAAAATAAATTACAATGATAATTGTATAGATAATTAACAATAAATTTCGAGAGATGCGAGCAATCAATTTTATATGCATTTTTAAAATATGGATAATTTAAAGAGATAATTTAAGATTTCAGAAATTCTAACGTCTTAGAATTTGGGAAACAACTATGAATTCGGAATATTAAATTTAATAAAAGGATAAATGTACTTTAATCAAAAAATGGGATAAGTGGAATTTAGAGAAAAGTGCCATCATTATTAGGTACAATAACCAATTTTTTTTAAATTTCTTTAATTTTCCAAAAACACATATTTTCTTTAAGTTTAGATATTTTAAAAATACCTAACTCTGAAGATTCTATCGGAAAATCATAATAATTTTCCAGACATGTAAATTTTTTTCCTGCAATAATGACACCTTCAACAGAATCAATCACAGAATACAAACGCACAACTTCACCATTCATGATTTGAAAGTATCAATCTGCTTTATTTTTTAGTTCTTAGCGTAAAGTTTTTAATTACTATAGTGGCATATATATTGTTGACCTTCAATCTCCAAATCATAACCATTGAATGGTTTTTTCAATTTTACATTAAAATTTTGCACGAAAACATTTTATTAGTGTAATTCCATGTCTCTGTTAGCTAACTGTTGCAATAGTCGATAAATGCTACGCAATTGATTTTTTATAATGCCCAAAAAATTTTCGTAACAAAATGCACTCCATGATTCCAAAGTATCTCTATTATTACATTCTTCAGTTAAATGAATTAATGAGTGGACATTGTAAACCACAAACTCACGTCCGAATGAATGAACTGATCGGTTTACAAATTCTTTTCCCAGCAAACACACTTTTATAACTATGCTATAACAATTACATAATTTAGTATAATCGAATATAACAAGTTATATAATGGAGTTGTAACTTGTAATATACTCATTCCTTGTATTTTCCCACTCAAAAAAGCAACAATGTTATATAACAGCTATATATTTATTTGTAACAGTTACGTATATGTAATATTGTTGACACATTAAAAACATAACTGTAATGAAATAAATATATAACATGTTGCTTTGTGAAAATATTGAAATAACATAATTATAATGTAAAAAAAAAAAATAAATTTACGTTGTTTCTCAACAAACATCGTTACCCATCACACCATAGTCACACATTTGGGACTGCCTACTTCCGCGATCACCCATCCAACTCTGAACCGCCGTCGACGTTGCTTGACTTCGAAGATCGTACGCTACCTAGTACTTTGTGATGATCCATGAACGCTTGATGCTCATGAATACATATTTGTTATAGATCAGTTCAATAAATGCAAGAAACATAAAATTTGTAGTTAACTAATATTTTTATAAATAAATATAAATTTACAGTTTTTTTTCCTAATTTTTACATATGCGAAATAACATGTGGAATAACTTATAAAAATATGTTTTTGCTCTGCTCTTTTGATAAAGCTAAATTATACCTCAGACAGAACGCAATATTTATAAAATATTTATAAAATATTTATAAAATATTTATAATATTTATTTAAATATTTTATAAATATTTATCCAAATATTTTATAAATATTTTTGTGGTCTTAGATTTGACAAATCATAGAGATTTATCATAAATATTATAAAAATATTTATAAATATTTACAAAATATTACTTATACAAATCTTTATTTTTTATTTACCATAAATATTATATAAAATATTTAGTCTATATTTTAATAATATGTTGAATAAAGATTTTTTTCTTCGTGTATATAAAATATGTGTAAAATATTTATATAATATTTTGAAAAAATAAATATTAATAAATATTAATAAATATTTATCATAAATATTATGTGCTGTCTGGGATGATTCTAAAATATTGATAGTATTAATTATATAAAATATTATATTTATTATTAATAATGTTGTTTATTAGCCAATCTGTAAATAATGATTAATAGTTATAGGTAGCAAGATGTCCTCCACTAGACATCAATAATTCGTCATTTGAGGTCAAATCGTCAATTATTACAAAGAATTATAGTTAACGTCAGTAATTAATCATTAATAAATAATACGTCGTAAAATAATCAATTATTTAACGTTATTAATTAGTCAAGAATATGACGTCAGAAATACATTATAGGATGGATAAATGACTGACGTAATTAATAGGTCAAAAAATGACATTACTATTACGTCTTAATAATTGGTAACATGACGTCGGCGACCTTAAATGACAAATTATTGACGTCCAGTGGACGTCATCTTGCTACCTGAAAAATCAATATATGTTGCAACAATTATATATATATATATATGTTACATGTTACATGTTACTTGATGTTTGCTGGATATAATATTAATAATTTTGCGTTGTATAAATATTACATTATGTGAGTATAACATGCATTATGTAACAAGAGTAAACAAATAATACATAACAGTTATATAATAAAATATAACACATGTTATAATAAATTAATACTTCAATGTTACATGACTGTTAAAATATGTGCTTTTTTTTGCTGCTTTAATATGTAATCAGCAACTCTGTTCATTTCTTGAAAAAGAATCCGGTCTACACAAGATATAAATTGCACAATGGAGAAGAAGGAAACACTGATAGATATTAGTAGGTACATAGTCCTCTAAAATATAAATGCTATCATATAAAATAAATCTTTAAAACTTAGAACCTTTCCACTTCTCTCTTTTATTACGAACACCTAAGCTCCTTGGTTTTCGATTAAACTCTATTGGAAAACAGAGCGTAATATTTTGTAACGTATTATTAATTTCAATTACAATGGCATCCGGCAACGTACATTGAGAACGAACACTTATAAGAAAATTAAGCATTCTTTTCACAACACCCAGATATACAAGATGTAGTGGATCAAGACAAAATTGGGAAACCATGCCAATTCCAATATCTTCCAATATTGAGTTACTGATATGGTGGGGAGTATCTCTGTTACGAAAAGCTCGTCTGTACGTGGACAATTTTGTTCAAAAAAACATTCTATTTCTGCAATGTGTTCCTTTTACTATGCATTTCTCACACGCATAGAAACCATTATGTGAAACGCATTGTTTAACAAACGAATGGGCTTCGGCATCCAATACAAAATTATCAATTCTAAATTTATATTTTATACCATTGCTCCATTGAATTCCATTTTCTTTTAAATTTGCTACTTCAATAACAAACTCCTTCAAATATTCGTTAACGTTATTAAGTTTTCCAGAACCCAAATAAACACCAATTAGAAAAGGATATTTTAAATATCGAAATTTTCCAAGAATGGGCCAAAAATGTTTCTCAGAACTTTTACTCAAAGGGATGCCATCTATATTGATGTCTGTCACTATTTCACCATGTTGCTGGATATATTCATCTGAAAGTAATTGTCGAATATTTTTTTCAATTCCTTTGTACCAAAACCGAGGTCACTGACAGAAGTTTTTCTCGGAGTATGCAACAGAGTCTTATAACTCTTAGGCAGAAATGGAAATAATGGTCTTAACAAAGCTAATAATGCATTTACTTTTTTTTTAAATTCCTTGCAAACAAAATTCCTTTAATGCATTTAATAAATACTTGTTTTTTTTCTTCTTTATCGTTTTAAAAATTTGATGTTTGATTTTTATCATTTTGATTATAATTTTCAATATTTAACTTATTATGTATGTCATAATGTATAGTATCATTGTTTTGAATACTACTATTATTTGTACTACTAATTGTAAGAGAATTACAAGAATTACAATCTGAAAAAAGATTTGAGTTTTCATGAACATAATTGCCACTTTCTTGTAAAGTGATCTGCCTTTGAAGAAAAGGGTCCACACGTGTATCATCAAAATTAATATTTCTTTCATGCCTTTGAATATTATTATCATTAATACTATTAAATTCGACAGAACTCTCAGCTGTAGCTTTAAGTTGATTCAATTTGATCCGTTTTATAGCACTAATTCTATATTTTAATGGTACTTTTCGCTTGTATGAAGACGATGTCTGTAAATATGAGATATTAAATACGGAAGAAATTCAGGATTAATATTAAAAATATTGACATATGCATGTATGCAATAGAAGTTAATCGGTTCTTTTTGTTTAGAAATATTCAACATTTTATTAAACTTTTGTAATGTATATAATGTTTAGATAAAAGTCATATTAAAAAAAAAAGAAGTGTAAATTTTACAATAAAAAAAATTAACTATATTGTATTGGAAAAAAAAACTTTTGATCCTTATGAATAATCGATAAATTTTTTTTATTAATTTTTGAAAAGGAAATAATTATTACACATATATCTATATTATATGTGAAGAAATGTACACACAAAATGTTAAATTTTGGTGATTAATTCTTAGGTTAGTTATTACCGTTACATACTTTGTAAACAATTTATATATTTTTAACTTACCTTTTTATTGTTATCGTATGACATGATATCACGCTGCAAATGATGCTTATCAATCACTAATTATCTATATAAATAAAAATGTAAAATGTTTGTTACTCATCTAAAATCTCCGTAAGTTATTCACCGATTGCTTAAATTTTGACACAACGTTGCTTTCGTTACCGGTCGTGTTCTTATGGGGTCTGTTTATGGAAATACCGTGTGTTTCAAAAATGCTGGACATAATTTAATTTTAAACAATATTTTTTTAACGATATTTTTTTGAAATTTTGACACAACGTTGTATTCGTATACGCGAGTTTTCTTATGGAGTCAGTTTTTGGTTATACCGGTTGTTTCAAAAATGATGGTCATAATTTAGTTTTAAACAATATTTTTCAAATGATATTTATTTGTAATTTTGACACAACGTTGTATTCGTAACCGGGAGTGTTTTTATGGGGTCTGATTTTTTAAATACTGTGTGTTACAAAAGTGATGGTTATAATATTATTTTGTTAATTGTAAACAATATTTTTTAAATGATATTTCTTTGTAATTTTGACACAATGTTGTATTCGTAACCGGGAGTGTTTTTATGGTGTCTGATTAATGAAATACCGTGTGTTTAAAAAATGATGGTCATAATTAAATTTTTTAAATTTAAAACAATATTTTTAAAATTATATTTTTTGGAAATTTTGAAACACCGTTGTATTCGTAATCGGGAGTGTTTTTATGTGGTTTAATTTTGGAAATACCGTGTGTTTCAAAAATGATGGTCATAATTTAATTTTGTTAATTTTAAACAATATTTTTTTAATGACATTTAAAGAGAGTGTGTGAGTGTGTGTGTTTTAATTAAATATGAGAGTGAGAGAGAGAAAGAGAGAGAGAGAGAGAGAGAGAGAAAGAGAGTGAGAGAAAATGATTTAGAGTGATAAAGAGAAATTAATTATTAAGAGAGAGAGTGTGTGTGTGTGTGTGTGTGTAGTGAGTGTGTAAGCGTGAGTTTATGCGTGAGAGAGAGCGAGAGAGAGAGAGAGAGAGAGAGAGAGAGAGAGAGAGAGAGTGAGTGCAAAACCTTTTAATAAGAAATAGTCAGAGGAAAGTCGTCTATTTTTATTAGATATCGCAGTTCCCGGAGCTGATACACCCCAATGAACTTTTTCTACGTGGTAAAATCGAATATCAAAATTCCCTAATGGGGAAGCTTCGTTCACGTAATTACTCAAATTTGCTTGTGTTAATGTGAGTCTGGAGTAGTAAAATTTCGTGGTTCGTCAGTTACGCAACACACATACACATATATGTCGAAAGCTCACAATCCGAGGTCGGTTTCGAGCTTTAAAATAAAGACTAACCATAGTTGTTAGCAAAACCCGGAATTTTTATTCTTGCAATAGTTAAAATTGGGCATTGTTAAAAATTGAAATTGAATATCTCGGCACCTAATATAGTTAGCAAGGTTTTCCAAACAGCATTTTCAAGATTCGGATTGCCACTTAAAAAAAATTTATATCACAGTTATGTGTGATACGTTTTTTCAAAATGGCGTATGACAAAGCGAAAACACGCGAAATTGAAAAATATTGGTTCGAGTTTGCGACGATCCATGGCAAGAGGCAAGTGTCGCAACTTAATGAGATAAAAAGCATGCGATAGTACAGAGTCTTCCTTTTAAAATGCTTTTTACTCGTCTCGATACGATGATTTTTCGCTGAGATATGCGCATTTGAATAAAAAGGCAGTTTTCTACTTTAAATGCGCATATCTCAGCGAAAAATCATCGTATCGAGACGAGTATAAAACCATTTTGAAGGGGAAACTCTGTACTATCGCATGCTTTTTATCCCATTAAGTTGCAATATTTGCCTCACGCCATGGATCGTCGCAAACTCGGACCAATATTTTTCAATTTCTCATGCTCTCGCTTTGTCATACGCCATTTTGAAAAAAATTATTACGCAAAATTTTACTGAATCTATTCTTAAAGTAGACATTTGAAGCTTTAATTTTTTTTTTTTTAGAAACCTTTCTATCTTTATTACTCGCGTAGTTATCGTCATTGGAAGTTTAGTGATTTTTTGACAAATTTTAGGTGTACCGCTTTTTTTTCGATCAAAATCTCATTTAGTCACAATGAAATCAAATTCTTTTATTATCGTATATAATTGTATGTATTCTATTATTTATAACATTCTAACAATTTACTACATAATATTTTAGAAATCTAAAAAACGCTTTTATTCATAATATAAGTTCATAATATGTCTTTTCATTTTTAGGTCATCTTTATGTCACTTATTACACTGGTCAACAACGAAAATGCTTCGGCAACGGAATCAGTCAATTTTTACTAATTTGGATGCGCTGAATCCGAATATGTTCGTGAAAGTTGTTCATTGGCTCTAGTTTCAAAGATATAAGCAGTTAAAACTTCCAAAAACGCTATTTTGGTTGTTTTTTGTCTAGCGTAACTTTTCAACGGAACAAGATAAATGATTCGCAAACGTCTCAAAAGAAAGCTTATATCTTTTACTTTATCAAGAATGGATTCAATATTTTGACATTTCTGTTTAGGATTTTTTACTTCAATTTTTGTGAGTCGGCGCGCTACGCTGCTAGGCGCCACATTGTGGTGCCGGCTCTCGCGCGATTAAAATCTCATCGACCATGTTATATAAAGGCACGCGCCGAGCTGCTCAGAGCCTTTTTCGCTTGGTTCACCGCTGATTGTGGCACTACTCCGTTCTTCTCAGAACGCGTTTCTCTTCACGTTATCAAGAATATATACTGATACTTGATGTTTTAAGATTTGTCCAAAGATAGTCCTGCCTACGAGCCTTACTGCTCATTTCCTTCCCGTACGAATATATGTTGCTAACGTTCTATAGCGTCGTGTTTGATATGCAACTTACAATGGATATAGACAAATAGACAAGTATATACAAACCTTTGCCAATAAAGTTTAAAATCACTCCAGGAATGCAAATATTATATTTGCAAAATATTGAATCCATTCTTGACAAAGTAGAAGATATAAGCTTTCTTTTGAAACGTTTGCGAATCATTTATCATGTTCCGTTGAAAAGTTACACTCGACCAAAAACAGCCAAAATAGCTTTTTGGAAGTTTTAACTGCATATATCTTTGAAACTAGAGCCAATAAACAATTTTCACGAACATATTCGGATTCAGCGCACCCAAATTAGTAAAAATTGACTGATTTCGTTTCCGAAGCAGAAAATGAGTCCAAATTTGTTGACCAGTGTTATTAGTGACTTTTAAAAGATAAATAAACTCATAATGACATCTTTTAATGATATCATTATGACTTTTTGTGTTCTACCTGGGTTCGATCGTATAGAAATTCCAAATTAGGTAACCATTTCGTCAAATGCCCTTTTTGATATGTGTTACAAAAACATCGGATCTACGAGACTTTTCTTCTTATAAGAAATTATTAACCGTACGATTTACAGATATATCACTTAATATTTATTCTTTATTCTGTCAAAAACGATCATATCACGAATGACAGCGATTTATCATATCAATATAATGTA
The DNA here is from genome assembly GCF_013373865.1 of Monomorium pharaonis. NCBI lineage: Eukaryota > Metazoa > Arthropoda > Insecta > Hymenoptera > Formicidae > Monomorium > Monomorium pharaonis. The sequence goes on from NC_050469.1 coordinate 17,218,165, forward strand.
CATCAATACTTTATAAGAGACCTGTCACAGATAAATATTAATGCTCTAGTGTTCATTTCATGTACTGGACAAAGAATAAAGAGTGACGACGACGTATCTTAAATGAAAAATTTAAAATTCGGTCTTTGCGTGACAATACTTCCACTCGTATAGGGCATGTAGAGTAAAAATAAAAACAGTTTTCTTATACAAATCAAATCCAAACTTTCAATTGAGCCTAGGTAGAACATGATCAGTTCAGCCGTTATTGAGAATCTGATATCTCGGATGCACGCAAGTCGTCTTTTCGCGTAAAGATACACGGGCGGTCTCGCGCTGCGCGTAACACTTGGCGCGAGACACTACCGTGCCTCGTGATGTCCGATACACCCTTAATAGAAATTTCAGAGATTTGTACGGTGCAATGCTCGTTCGGCACAGTGCCGTTTAGCGGTACTCGTCAAAGCGCCCGGGCGGCCGTTTGGTTGCGCCGCAACTGACGGCGAGAACTTTACCACCTGTAATTGGCTTCAAAAATTCATGATTTATTAAACTATTAACCCCTCAACATTTTGCTATTAACATTTTCAAATCAGTTTTTCATGAGGACTACATGCCGGCCCCTGGTTGATCTGAAACATCCTGTATATATATATATATATATATATGTGTGTGTGTGTGTGTGTGTGTGTGTGTGTGTACAGGATGTTTCGTAAAGATTTATGCAATCTTTATAAGCAGGTAGAGCGCATTAAGCTGAACAGAAAAGTCCTTTACCGTTTTTCCATTTTCGCAATAGTTAACGAGTTATTGACTTGTAAAATTTGTTGTATTAGCCGGCCTACCGGCAAAGCGCGCCGAGCGCCCGGTCGCGGCGGCCGCCCTCCCCCCAGCACTTAAGCCGTGAGATTGCTAGGAGCGCGGGGGAAGTTGTTACAACAAGCGGCAATGGCTACGCACAAGCGGCGCGTAACGCTGGATTCTTCCTTCGAATTATGATAGTTCCTTACTTTTTTTAATAAAAATAAAATTTTCTAACGACAAAGGTATGTGTGTACATGTACATACATGTGTAGTGTCTTATACGTTACTGCATGTGTGTGTGTGAGCGAGAGTACAGCGCGAGACGAGGGTGGCGCGTGAGAGATGCGTGGCGAGCGCGAAAAGAAAGCCAAGTAGTGTATGTGCCGGCATCAGTACGATCGACATCTCATCGGAGTTTTGTACGTTTTAACTAAATACATTTTTGCATTACATCAGTTTAGTTCTGTCTTTGCGTGCTAGTTAACTCGAACCTATCCAGCTCCATTCCTCAATCTTCATATACAACACATGTGTACAAAAAATATCAGTTCTAATGCTTAAAGAAGCAATTACTAAATTTATTTTTTTAATAAATAACGATTATTTTTAATAAAAAATATTTTTTTGATGATAGTCTTAAACGTCGTAAACTGTAAATATAAATTTTTAAAGAAGCTGTTATCATATACTCGAAACAAATTTATATTTTTTCAATGTATTTACGTGTATTTATAATACACGGAAAAAACTTTATGGTAAAAATTACTATGGTAGTAAATGTAGTAAACGCGGGCCAAGGAGGAATTATGAAAATATTTATTATATTTTTCATCAAATTACGACAATATTTACACTACTTATATGATATAATTTTCTGAAATTCCTTCTTACAGTTCGCGGTTATCATAAATAATAAATTATATTTAATTTTACTATAAAATTTTTTCCGTGTAGACTTACGAATATATGAATTTATTAAATGTTTGAAAATTTATAAACAATATTTATTTAATTCAAGAAAATTTTAGTATGTAATGTGTGTGTGTGTGTGTGTGTGTGTGTGTGTATGTGTGTGTGTGTGTGTGTGTGTACATGCACGACAATGTTAAACATTATTTGTTTTATGTAAAGTGAGGTATTTATTATCAACAGAATATTCTTTTCAACCATTAAAGATAAGATAATTATAAAAAAAAATAAAATTAAAAGTGAATAATTGATTTTCTTAAAACTAGAATCATATTTTTCTACGTGTGCGTGTATAGAAATCAGCATGAATAGTAATGCTAGCGCCACACTATACGCGTATTCGCGATTCGTAATTCATAATTCTCGATTTATCTGACCACTCGACCAGCGAATCAGTGCGAATGACGAATCGCGCATGATGAATCAACGAATTTTTTCTCCACACTATTCATGAACGTCAGATAAATCGCGAATTACGAATTACGAATCGTACGAACCGCGAATACGCGCATAGTGTGGCGCTAGCATAATAGTGATATAAAATCGCGAACTAAGAAATAATCATTTTCCTGTCACAAAGTGATTATTTTTTAGCTCGCGTATGTATGACACCCCCCCCCCCCACACACACACATTACATACTAACATTTTCTTGAATTAAATAAATATTGTTTATAAGTTTTCAAACATTTAATAAATTCATATATTCGTAAATCTACATGAAGAAAATTTTATAGTAAACTTATGTATGATTTATTATTTATGATCGTAACCATAAACTGTAAGAAGAAATTTCAGAGAATTATGTCATAAGTAGTGTAAATATTACCGTAATTTGATGAAAAACATAATAAAAATTTTCATAATTCTTCCTTGGCCCACGTTTACTACTTACCATAGTAATTTTTACCATATAGTTTTTTCCATGTATTATAAATCTATCACAAGGATTAATTTTATTAAAAATATAAATATCCTAGTTATTTAATTTTTAATTAAGAATATAAAGTTGAAACAAACATTTTATTTGGTTGTTATTTCCATTTTAATCGATAAAATTTTCTAATGTTTTTTGAAGGAGTATAAATTTTGTTTCAAGCATATGATAACAGCTTCTTTTAAAATTTATAATGACAGTTTACGACGTTTGAGACTATCATCAAAAAAATATTTTTTATTAAAAATAATCGTTATTTATTAAAAAAGTAAATTTAAAAATCGCTTCTTGAAGCATTAAAACTGATATTTTTTGTACACATGTATTGCGACGATATTTTCTTTGACTCGTCTGCAACTTCATTGTGATCTCACTCTACGTTACTTGATTTCTTTCAATTGCTGGGCGCCAGGCGCGATACTTCGCGCCGTACAAAATTCAAAAATTAATTAACCGCGATGGCCCGATAGCCCGCCTACACGAAATGGTAGAGGGGCGGAGTTCTTATAGCAAGATGTTCTTTCTCGTAGAGTGGAAGAGGAGGTTGATAATCACTGACGACTTTAATAATATAATAGATCATATATTAATAAACTGTGTAGAGCAAGTAAGGAATATATTTGTAATTCGCAGCTCGAAGATTCTAATAACGTATCGGTGACCCAATTACGGCTCACGTATTTTTAACAATCATATCCGAATTTACACCACGATTGATAATCTACACGGTAACAATACGATTAATAATCTATACGGTAACAATACGGTCAGAGAATTAGAAAAAATATAAATAACGACATGTCTCGATATTACGCGAACGGTTCACGCGATTCTCGTCGACGTTCGGGACACGCACGCATCTTGCTTGTGATTCTACTCGTGACTTCATATATCACGCAAAAGCTCAAATATCTACGCCGAGATATGGCTCTGCCCGTCGCGGGCCTAGGCGAATATCCGCGAGGCGATCACTACGCCTCGATACAACGACATCGTCCCCGGGTACTCGGTATCTTTGTCCGGGAGGCGGATTTCTCGAGATCTCGTCTCGGCAATAGGCCCGCCACTCGGGGCTCTCGGTATGTTTAATCTCGGGACACGAATCTCGGAAGTCTCACTCTATCGCGTCGTTCCGGCGTTCCGCAGATTACAATTAATAGAATTACACACGACTGTTGACTCGGCGGCTTTCGGGGGGGGGGGGGGGAATTACAAGAAAGGGGCACTTAACTTATGAGACGCTCATTAAACATTTTGGAAGCGTAGTACTTTGTTTCGGAAGAGACAGAAATCCATTGGGTTAAAGAAGAAGAAGAAGAACTTATGAGACGGAGTTCGACACAGGCCCCGGATATGCTCGGTATTAACGGAATTTACTGGCCGCAATATTCTTTTACGGCTTCAATGCACTTCTCTACTATCTCGCGAACCGCGGGGTGACCGTGTTGTCTCCGTCCTTACCGCGTGGTCGAAGTGGTGGCCTTACAAGAATCGAGGACATCGCTGGTGGCCGTTGGTCCGCACCCTTAGTGGACTTGCCGAACAGTGACGAACCGTGAGAGGTCGGGGGCGCCGCGGACGCCGGTAGCGGCTTGCGCATCGATCGCGCTTCGATCCGCGCACACGGATCGCTAGTCGATGAGGGCGTCTGCTCGTCCTGCAGGATCTCAGCGTCCGAGGGCGCCTCTAGTCTTGACGTCGCACAGTCGAAGGCTGCGGTTTGCACGCCTCGATGGCCTTTCTCGCCGTTCTGGCTTTCGCTGGGCCGCACAATGTTCGGAAATCGAGTATTTCGAGACAAATTACTTTAGAGCCGTCAATTTTCAACCAATCTTAATAAATTTTTTTTAAATAAAGCTTTTTGAATTTCTAAGAGATCTCACGAGGCCGATTTTTTAATATTTTTGCCAATTAAAACGTGCAAGCCTAAAACTCGAAAACTAAATGACTTAATAATCTCTTAATAATCTTACATCCGTTAATATCAAAACTTTTATGTTGATATCTGGTATATAACAATAAATGTACATCTGTGAACTTTAATAATAAAGCACCACTAATGTAATTAAAGATATTGAGTTACTGATTCTAAGTTAATATTAATAAAAACAAGGGTGTAATAAAACGCCTAATTGTAAGATTAGCTGTTTATAAAACACCCAGGATGCGCCACGGGGAGGCTCTTAGTACGATTTTACATCCTGTTTCTTTTTTGTTTTTATTTTTTAAATACTTTTTTAAATTTTTTATAAATAAAAAAATTTTTTTTAATATTTAAAAAATAAAAAAAAAACAAAAAAGAAACAGGATGTAAAATCATACTAAGAGTCTTCCCGTGGCGCCCTGGGTGTTTTACAAACAACTAATCTTAGACGTTTTTTATTACACCCTCGCTTTTATTAATATTAACTGAAAATCAGCAACTAAATATCTTTAATTACATTAGTGGTGGTTTATTATTAAAGTTTACAAATGTACATTTACTGTTATATACCAGATATCAGCATAAAAGTTTTGATATTATGGATGTAAGGTTATTAAGAGATTATTAAGTTATTTGGTTTTCGAGTTTTAGGCTTGCACGTTTTAATTGGCAAAAAAATTAAAAATCGGCCTCGAGGAATCTCTTAGAAATTCAAATAGCTTTATTTAAAAAAAAATTTATTAAGATTGATTGAAAATTGACGGCTCTAGAGTAATTTGTCCCGAAATATTCGATTTCCGAACACTGTGGGTCGGCTCGACGTTGATCAGGCCCCGTCCGGCTTATTCCTCGAGACCGTAACTACCGCTCCTGCTGGGGTTTCCTCCACCCTGGCCGACGGGCGTAAGGGAGTACTCTTTTTCCCCGACGTCGTCTCCGGCTGCACCTGGTTGTTGCTCCTTTCTCTCCTTCTCTACAACAAGACATAGCGGCAGTGACCGCCCCACGACTTTCCTTACGTATCTCGGTAATAACCTGGATACCTGACCTGATTTGTGGTCCTTCGGCTATCCGAGACCCCGCCGCCCGGTTGTCTAGGATTCCTGACGATAATCTCTCGACGGCTGCTCCGCAAATTACAAAATGATCATCTTGGCACACCACTCCACTCGCTCGCTGTTAAGATCTAAATTCAAAATTAAATTAGCCGGAAAAAGGAAGAGGCCGCCGCCCCCCTCGAGGTAGGCCGCGACCCTAAATGACCTTTCCTGGCCGGGCCATTCAGGCCCTTGTGACGGACAAAAAACATCACGTCACAGTATGTACACGTACACACATATTTTTGTCGTTAGAAAATTGTATTTTTATTAAAAAAGATAAGGAACTATCATAACTTAAAGGAAGAATCCACACTGAAAAAAAAAGTAATATATTCAATAAGATGTGTTATTGCGGGTTGCCAATTACAGATATACTCAATACAATAATATATGCTATTGCAGTATCAACATTGTACTTGCATTAATAGCAAATATTATTGTATTGAGTATTTTATGTAGTTGGCAGCCCGCAATCACATATGTTATTGGCTGTATTACATTTTTTTTCTGTGCAGCGTTACGCGTCGCTTGTGCGTAGCTATTGCCGTTTGTTGTAACAACTCCCCCCGCGCGCCCAGCAATCTCAAGGCTCAAGCTTTGAGGGGGAGGGGGCGCCGTGACCGGGCGCTCGGCGCGCTTGCATTTTCCGGTAGGCCGGGTTAATACAGCAAATTTTACAAGTCAATATTCGTTAATTATTGCGAAAATGGAAAAACGGTAAAGGACTTTTCTGTTCAGCTTAATGCGCTCTACTTACTTATAAAGATTGCAGAAATCTTTACGAAACACCCTGTATATGTATTTATATGTACACATGCGTATGTACGTATGTTCCTACGCACATGTGCACGTACACAGAATAAGTTAGTAATTTTTCAATAAAATTATAGTATGCATCACAAGAGAAGAATGGCGAGAGATTCATGACTGCGTCTGACTTTGTACGCAGTTATCTTGGTCTTTATACGGATGCTGATTATAATCCTGATTCTGTCAATTTACTGGCTGGTATTGTCGACACTAGTAAAGATGGGTAAGTCGTACTATAAGTCGTTTGACAGCACATTAAAAAGAATGACATTACGTTATTGTATTAGGTATACAAATTAATTCGGTGTCTCATAACTTCATCTTTAAATTGCGAATTAAAATTAAATATTTTTCTGCCCTTTGGTTTGCAAGTACAAATGTCTACGTTTTCAGAACATATATGCTTATTACATACTCCTCTATACCTTACAAACAACATATTTTCACGAAATAGCAGTAAATATGATAGGTGTCCGAAAAGCAACGTTTGAGGTATTGCATTTATTCGCATTTTGTTAAAAAATAATTCTGCTAAAATCACAAATTTGTTTTGCTCTGGATAAAGGTGCTGGTTCATCAAATGTATGAAAAGTGATATTAAATATTTTGGAGTGGAGATTTTGTACAACGACAATATACATTTAGCTACATGTTATGACGAAGACAAAAGATCATTTATGATTACAAAATTCTCCTTTATTCGGATTTTTTCCTAGTCTCGTTGAGTTATCATCTTTTTCGCCTCAACATCACCTGGTTAATACATATTTTAAGACAGTGTGAAGAAATACGAGAAAGTTGTAAAAACTTTAAGATTCTGACTTGAGAACTCTCATGCACCAGGAGAAATCCCGATGCACCGAACGATCTCCCGACTTGGGTGCAACACTGCTCTCCCTCTTTTGGATTGACGTCCCGTCAATCCGCAAGTCCGGGTTTCTTTATAAGAAAATTTCTCCGATTCTTTCTCAAAGACTGAAGTTATCCAAGGCCTTCTTCTCGCTCAGCCCGAGTTGCTGCTGCGAACTCTTGAGCTTTAGTCTTTTCCTTGGAAATTCTACGGCTATCTCGTGACCGGATTCTTCCTCCTCTGCTCCCAGACACTTTCCTCTTCCTCCCTTTTTCCTGGGCGCTGCTGCTGAAACTTGAGAAACTTCGGACAAGGGGGGGAAAATAGCTTTCCGTGGCCCTGCCGTCCCGAAGGACTCCCCTAGTCCCCGCTTTGGCATTTGCCCTACGTCCCACGGAAAACCACGGGGAGAAAACCGTGGGCAAAACGGTCTTCTTTTAAAAATATAGACTTCCAACAGCCAACTCGGTACGGGCCCAAGAAAATAAACAAGAGGTCCATGCTTCCGCCTAAAAGATCCCCTGCATCGGTCCTCTCCGTCAGCATCAGAACTCCATCCAAGTCTTGAGTTTTCTTTTTCTCTTGAAGAAATCTACAAAAAATATTTCAACACAAAAAAACTGAAAAATTAAATTTCTTAACTATATTCTAATCCTAAGAAAAGGTTCCGACTTTCGAAATTTAAAATACCTAAATACATCTTTCAGAAAAAGGAGCGAGTCTATTATGTACTACTTTCTTTCTTTGCCTAGAAGATTTCTAGATACAATAAACTACATCCAAGCTTCTTAATTACAATGTAAGGGCCCTACCAATTGTTTTGCAATTTGGGAGTTTTCCCCTTACTTCTTTGAGGATTAAACAACCAAACCTTCTGCTCCTCATGAAAGAAAACAAGTCCAGCATTTCGATCGTACCAAGCTTTAACGCGAGAAGATATGATGTCCATATGCTCCCTAACAATAGAATGTACAATAGAACTCTTTTAAATTCCGTTTTAAATTTTCTACATATCCTATCGGACACTGTGCATCCTCATTAAATTCCGGTGGGCTCCCTCGTAAAAAATCCAAGGGCAATTTTAGATTTCGCGCCAAATACATCTCCGCAGGAGAGACTCCAGTAGTTTCATGTCTTGAAGATCTATAAGCGAGAAGAAACATAGGAATCTAACGATCCCATTCCTATTGATTTTCTGAAACAAATTTTGCAAGGTAATTAATAATTGTTTGATGCTGACGCTCCACCTGACCGTCAGACTGAGGGTGGAGAGAGATAGTTCTCGTCTTCCAGCTCCCTAAAAGAACCACAAGTTTCAAGAAAAGTTTTGACTCGAAATTCCTTCCCTGATCTGTATGAATCTCTAAGGGAACTCCATGCCTGGAAATCATCTGACTGACAAAAATTTCCGCTACAGTTTTTACTTTAATATTCTTAAGAGGAAAGGCTTTCACCCATTTAGTGAAGCAATCGACGATAACGAGCAAATATTTATTTCCGGCTTTAAAAGAAGACAAAGGGCCCAAAATATCCATTTGAACTCGAACAAATGGAGCTCCTGCATTATGAACGTAAGGGAGATCTCCCCTTTCCCGAAGGACCTCTCTTGGAAATGCATACCAAACCTTGCAGGTTTGATATCACTCCTCAACGTTTGCAAGTAGCCCAGAAAAATCGCTTCCGGATTCTATTTAGAGTTTTATTGACGCCAAAATGTCCTCTCGTTGGAGAGTCATGAGCTTCCTCCAAAATTTGAGTTACTCGCCTACGAGGGACTATAAATTGAAGAACATTGGATTTAATATCAGGAGCCGTCCACCTTCTATATAAAATTCCATTCTTTAAACTTTCCTTTTTAACTTTTTACTTTCTTTTTTTACAAACTTACAATACACAATAGAAACATCGGAACCCGTATCAATCTTGAAGGAACAAGTTTTTCCTTCCAATCTTCCATAATAAATAAAATTTTCTTCTCTTACAGAATTAAAAAAACAACTTCCCATACGTCTAATCATCGGAGCATTTCTCGCGGAAGTTGAACTCGCTCCGGGAAGTTCAACTAAACCCGGTTTTCCCCTTTCACTGGGCATTTAGACCGGAAATACCTGATTTTCCCACAAGTCCAATACTTTTTGGAAACCTTGTTCCCGAAACGTTTCTTTCCTTCCCCACTATCTTCCTTTTTCTTTTCTGTTTCCTCCGAAGCAGCTTTCTTTTCAAAATTAAAATTTTGCTTTTTAAAATAAGAACTTGCTCCTTCGCGTTTCTCCCTAAGGATAATCTTCAAAGTTTTTGCCCTTTTAATCGTAGCATAAAAAGAGGAAATCCCCTCCAACTGCAAAGTTTTTTTAATATTTTTATTTGAAAGCACCGAAATAAATTGTGCACAAGCTATCTTCTCGCGCACCGCGTAAGAACATTCAAGGTAAGCGAATTAAAAGAGTCTCTCTAATTCTGCTCCTAGAGTAGCAAAATCTTCCCCGAATTTTTGTCTACGGTTTGCAAACTGCGTGTAACAACTTTGAGAGGAACGCGTTTCCTCAAAGCGTAATTCTAACCTGGATTTCAATTCCGAGAATTCTAAATTTTCGAGATTCTGAACAGACTCCAAAACAGAACGTGCTTTACCCTGCAGACAAGAAGCGAGAGAGATGGCTTTAAAAGAGTCATTCCAAAGATTGGCACGAGCAACTTAATCAAACTGCAAGAGAAATTCCCGTAGCGAAACTGTTCCATCGAAAGTATCGGGCTTTAACTTAAAACCGGGCTCTAAGCCTTCGCCTCTTTCGCCCGCGGAAACGCGAGCCGAATTCGCACGACCCGACCCCGTGTCACCCGCGTCACCACTTTCACGATTATTGGAAAGACTTAGCTGTAATTGAGAACGAAGAATCTGTAGCTCCTTGTCCCGCTGTCTCTGTTGTGCGAAGAATTCCTCTTCTCTGCGCAGCCGCTCTTCGCGCAAAGAGCGCCTCTCCGCAAGCAGTTCCTGAAAAACTTTCATTTTAGCCGCAGCAGGATTAGTTACCGCTGACTTTAATGCACGTGCTCGCTTCCTTGTAAAAGGCATTTCCTCCGCGGAAGAAGCAGCAATCAAATCCGAGTGAGACGGGGTCCTCGTAACCATAACTCGTTTGTGTCGCCAGTCCGTTAAGACCGGACGAGCCCCCATAAATTTTGCGCTCACGCATTCTCTCCTCTCGCGACGCAGTTACGCAAAAAAATAGCCGGCTGTTTAGTTTAAACTTGAAACTTTATTCTCTCGTAGAGTTACACTATAACCGTACACGTCCGCTCGGCTCGAAATCTCAAGCTCAACTCACCCTTGAGAACGCGTCAACATCCGTAGTCAAGGGACAACATTTACGTTCCACGGACGATCTCCCGACTCGGGCGCAACAATATATTACATATTTTATTAGAAATATGAAGACTTGATGGATTTTCGTGTTAATAATCCAATTTATTATTACGTTACTATGCTTTGGTTGGTGCTGTAACCATATCATGTATTAGTAAAACTTCTAAAATTGTCCAAAAATTAACATTAATTAAGAAAACAGTATGTAGAAAGTACATTTTTCGCTCCTTTCGACAGTCGTGAAACTGCCTGTTTTGTCATATAGATTTCGTATGACATTCATTTTACGGGGGTTTATTAATTGTCAATGGAGCATTCGAAAGCGTAGTTTTCGAAATACTCTTAAAAGTGTGTTAAAGTGATATGAAGTGTAATTTTGTTGAAATAACTTTTTATTAAAAAATAGAATGCAAGAATTCTCAGCATATTTTGTGCCTCTGACTTAGGTCCGTGAAGTTGGCACCCGACTTTTATCAAATAAAATTTTCCCAAGTGTTTCTGGTAGATTTTAGCGTGTAGAGGATTGTAGTAAACGTTATTTCGTTTGTAGTAAAAAAATAAGCTTGATAACGATTTTTTTTAAACCGTTAGGAATTTTTTTAAAGCCAGGCCTATGTAGATATCAGATTCTTATTTGGAATTGCTTGTAGTTGTTTGTAGTGCTTTTCGTTTCGTTTGTAGTCGAACCGTTTTAAAGTTATCAATTTTTGAAAAACCGTTAGGAATTTTTTTAAAGCCAGTCCTATTTAGACATCAGATTCTTATTTGGAATCGTTTGTAGTTGTTTGTAGTGGTTTTCGTTTCGTTTGTAGTCGAACCGTTTAAAAGTCATTGAGTTTTTAAAAATCGTTAGGAATTTTTTAAAAACAGGAATTTTTTTAAGGTTAGTCCTACATAGACATGAGATTCTTATTTGGAATCGTTTGTAGTTGTTTGCAGTACTTTTCGTTTCGTTTGTAATCGAACCGTTAAAAAGTTTTCGATTTTTTAAAAACCGTTAGAAATTTTTTAAAAGCCAGGCCTATGTAGACATCAGATTTTTATTTGAAATCGTTTGTAGTTGTTTGTAGTGCTTTTCGTTTGATTTGTAGTCGAACCGTTTTGAAGTTACCATTTTTGAAAAACCGATAGGAATTTTTTTTAAGCCAGGTCTATATAAACATCCGATTCTTGTTTGGAATCGTTTGTAGTTGTTTGTAGTGCTTTTCGTTTTGTTTGTAGTCGAGCCGTTTTAAAGTTATCGATTTTTTAAAAACCGTTTTATAAATTTTTTTAAGGCTAGGCCTATATAGACATCAGATTTTTATTTGAAATCGTTTGTAGTTGTTTGTAGTGCTTTTCGTTTCGTTTCTAGTCGAACCGTTTAAAAATCATTAAGTTTTTAAAAACCGTTAAGAATTTTTTAAAAACAGAAATTTTTTTAAGGTTAGGCCTATATAGAAATGAGATTTATATTTTGAATTGTTTGTAGTTGTTTGTAATGCAAGAATTTTTGTTTGTAGTTGAAAAATGAACAAATTATCGATTCTTAATGATCAGCTGAAAAATGAAAGTCACTTCTCCGTGCGATAATTACGACGATTCCCATGCGGTAACCAATCAGAATTCACTCGCATGTCTGATTTCGGCAAACTCTTGGCTCCTGATTGGTAACCGTAGCATTAGCCGCAATTCAACCGCAAATATGGTGTCTTTATGGAATTTTTACGGAATGCAAAACGATGATTGGTCACCGCGTCGCCGCGTTACTGTGTTGCCGCGTCGTGTGTGCCAGAGCCATTAGTTTAACGTTTCGCTGGCCCATTTGGGTCTGCGGCGGCGGAGACAGGGTTAAAGAGTTTTCATCCGAGCGTGCCCAATCTCTCTCTGAAGTATAGATCGACATTTTACTGAATTATATAGATAAAATATCCTATATCTTACATGTTAAATATTTACAAATCACTCATTTGCTACGATGACATAACTCAAAAACAAAAATATCCAATTTAAACGTTTTGAATCATTAAAATTTTGTAAAATTATTTTAAATGCAATTTTGGTGTTAGAATTTAATCTACTGATAACAGAGGAATGGATCGAAATATCATTAGCTCTTCACTCAATGTATTTAATTCACATCATAATAGTCTTTCTCTTGCAGACAATTCAAAAATTTCAAATTATGTTTTGTTGTAGCAAATGAGCGAAATATACATAACTAATTGAACATGTTGAGTCTTTTGAAGTCGCTACATTTTTAAAGAGGGTGGAAAAAAACTAATTCGACAATGAACTCATCCATCAATTCCATTCGATTAATGCGTAGAAATGGTTCTTTCATTCTTTCCTGAAAAAATTAATGAAAAGATTGCAACGATGATTTCTCAATAAATAATTTTTAATTAATACACTATTAAGGTCTGATAAAAAAAATTTTTACCAAAGAAATGAATTTCATTCAAGAAAGTATCTAAGGAATCAATGCATTTTATCGATACATTTAACATTCTCTTACTAGAAAATAAATTGTTTTTACAAGAAACATTTGTACTCCTTAGTATGGCAGAAAATACTCTTGCCTTAATCAATAACTTCAGTCAGTAATTCTTCGACTAATGAATAATTCAGAGAAAGATAAATGCAACGCATCCAATAATAAAAGTTTAGAAAGTGTACTATAAAATAAAAGATAAATAATAAAAAATAAAGTTAATGATGAGTCGCAGATAAATTATTACCTGAGTTTGAATGTTCACAAAATATTTTTTTCTTGTTTAAGTCTTAATAAACGGCGTCATATAATAATATAATAAGCGTCGAGCGAGAGATGTGAGACCGTTTAGGCGAGTATTTTCAGCATGAGTCTCAGCGTGCATGTGCCAAAGGTGCGTGCAAGGCGAAGACGAGTGCTGAAAACAACACAGGAACCACAAAAAGTCCTTCCTCCATAACACATACAATTTTTGTAACACAAGTATGACTTCGACTTTTGAAGGAAGGATAAAATAAAAAAATTAGTTAAAAAATGTATTGCAACAAGAAAAATCTGTTAATATTAAATGTTAGTATTAAACATTGTAGTAGTCATCTGCAAACTAATTTATTGCTATTCTTTAACAACAGACCTTGTCAAATTACGTCGGTGACCGGACGAAAGGAAGTCGCTGCCCGCTAGAAGGCCAGGCTCAATTTTGTACCGCATACCGACAACTATCGGTGTCGTTGCGCAGATATTTAACCATATAAAATATCTGAGCAACGACACCGATAGTTGTCGGTAGACGATGCAGAATTAAAGGAACTCTACAGAATTGAGCCCCAGACCCTAGGAAGTAAATCGGCGAAAGAGGATCGGCATCGGCAACGTAAGATTGTAGTGGGGAATTCTCACTAGAAATATTCGGTGAAGGAACTTAGGCAGGATTCACACTGCGTCCGACATCCGAAGTACCGATGATCCGATATCCAATGGAAGAAAGGATTTTTAGATAGCAATTCCTTCACACAAGACGCAGCAACACAAATTAACGGCTTCTGCCCGCTGATGGCACGCATGCCGCACGGCAGAAGTTGATAAGGGAATACCGCAATAGCCAATTAATGGACGAGTTGAAGCCGGCAAAACGATTAGGTCTGCTTACCAAGCGATTAAACATGATTGGTTTTTACTTTTAGATTCAACCAATCATGTTCAACTGCTTGGCGAGCAGGCTTAGCTGCTTGGCCGGCTTGAAATCGCCCAATGACTGGGCCAGCGAAACGTTAAGCTAATGGCTTTGACACACAAGACGCGGCAACACGGTAACGCGGCGACGCGGTGACCAATCATCGTTTTGCATTCCGTAAAAATTTCATAAAGACACCATATTTGCGGTTGAATTGCGGCTAATGGTTACCAATCACGGTTACCAATCAGGAGTCAAAAGTTTGCCAAAATCCGACATGCGAGTGAATTCTGATTGGTTACCGCATGGGAATCGTCGCAATTAACGCATACATGGAGAATTGACTTTCATTTTTCAAGTGATCATTACGAATCGATAATTTGTTCATTTTTCAACTACAAACAAAAATTCTTGCATTACAAACAACTACAAACAATTCAAAATAAGAATCTCATTTCTATATAGGCTTAACCTTAAAAAAATTTTTGTTTTTAAAAAATTCCTAACGGTTTTTAAAAACTCAATGACTTTTAAACGGTTCGACTAAAAACGAAACGAAAAGCACCACAAACAACTACAAACGATTTCAAATAAGAATCTGATGTCTACATAGGCCTGGCTTTAAAAAATTCCTAACGGTTTTTAAAAAATCGAAAACTTTTAAACGGTTCGACTACAAACGAAACGAAAAGCACTACAAACAACTACAAACGATTCCAAATAAGAATCTGATGTCTACATAGGCCTGGCTTTAAAAAAATTCCTAACGGTTTTTCAAAAATTGATAACTTTAAAACGGTTCGACTACAAACGAAACGAAAAGCATTACAAAGAACTACAAGCGATTCCAAATAAGAATCTGATATCTACATAGGCCTGGTTTTAAAAAAATTCCTAACAGTTTTTAAAAAATCGAAAACTTTTTTACGGTTCGATTACAAACAAAACGAAAAGTACTACAAACAACTACGAACAATTCCAAATAAGAATCTCATGTTCATACAAGGTGTAATGTAATCGGAAGCCATTTCGTAATGGAAAGATAGACGGGATCGAAATGAACTTAAAAGTCCAATATTGTCTTGGGTTAGGTCTATCAATAATCGAAATATAAATTTTTTAAATTGTACGAATGAGAGCGCGCCGTGTGAAGAGCCGAAACGCTCGAGCTGTAGCGCGGCCCACTGTGTCGAGCATTGGCTGCCAGCGGCGTAGGGAAGAAGGAGAAGCGGTGCCGCTGCCTGAGCTTCGCCGCCCTCGCATCTCACCGCACCGCGCCAACACTCGTGGCGATGGCAGCTATGCACATTTTGCGATTACTTGACAAATTAAGAGTTAGCAAAGATATGACAAATTAAATCCGTAATAAACTGCTGTGATTAAGAAAGTCGAAAAAGCGAAAGCGATAGATACTTATGGAATCTACAAATAATCTAATTTCTATCGTAATTGTGAATAAGTAAATTAATAAAAGTTTTTCGTACATTCACGAAAGATTCTTTCTTTTTCTTTTACTACAAACGATATTTTTTTACTACAAACGAAATAACGTTTACTACAATCCTCTACACGCTAAAATCTACCAGAAACACTTAGGAAAATTTTATTTGATAACAGTCGGGTGCCAACTTCACGGACCTCTCTGACTTCATGAATTTAGTATGGCTGGGCGAGAGGCTAGGTGCCTTAAACTCAAAATCAATTTTTTTTTTATATTTTATATACGTCAGCTATTCAATAAATGGGATGAAGTTATAGAAAATAATGGAAATTATTTTAAATATTAAACCTTTACCTGATGTTTCGCGAATAAACTTTAAATTTGATAAAAAATTGCACCGAATTAATTTATATATAAGATATATCTATTATATTATTAATTACTAGTGGAAAGAAATACATATAAATATTTTTCTTCAAGATACTGTAAGTTGTAAAAAAATTTTTATATTATTTGTGTGTGTGTGTGCGTGCGTGTATTTGTAAATTGATGTAAATTACATAAATAATAGGATATAGCTTTAATAATTTAAAAATATTTCTTTAATATTATTAACTACTATATTAATGTATACATATATATATGTATATATACATGTAATGTATACACATAGAATAGAAATTGTTAATAATGGCCTATTAGTTTCCGCAATGGACTCGTGAGGTGATTAAAAGAATACTTTTTTCTTAAATTGAATGGTATATTATATGTATGTACGTCTTACATGGCAGTAAGCGCACACGACAATCTCAGACGCATGGGTTGCACCGAAAAGTACAAGAAGCGGAACTCGCTTGATCTCATGATCATTTTCATGAAATGCAAATCACTACAATAGTGCCATCTGAACTTTACAATATGTTCTTAACTTTAGCGGATTGTTGAGTGTATCAACAACTAATATGCATCAGAAATTATAGCTAATTTATTATTTTTATAATTTTTTATAATCTGTTTTTTTTAAGTAGCAAACATTTCTTAGAATAAAAGAATTATTATAATTTTCTAATTGGCATTGTTCTGTATTGTTTTAGACTCATATCATTTGCCGAATTTCAAGCATTTGAAGGACTTCTCTGTGTACCAGATGCTCTGTATAAAACAGCTTTTCGACTCTTTGATACTAATGGAAATGGAATGGTTGCATTTGGTAAAAACTATCACAAAAATTTGTCTCTTTCTCTCACTCTTTAATTTATATGTTGTTTATAAGGATGAATATTATTGCTAATTTGCAGAAGAATTCGTTGAGGTAATGCGAAAAACTGTACTTCATCAAAAAATGCCCTTTAATATGGATAGTAGTTTTATCAAACTTTATTTTGGAAAAGATAAGAAAAGACTGATTAGCTATGCAGAGTTTAGTCAGTTTTTGCATGTGAGTATCTTATTCTGTTACATATTAAATGAGAAATTTGTTTGTTATTTTTATTCGGGAAATAACCCAAGTATTATATATACAAAACGTAATAAGTGACAATGATTATGAAATATGTTTATAACACTACATGTTTATTTTGTCTTTTAACATAACATATAATGTATATGTGTATAAGTTGACTGAGATATTTTAAAGTATCGTGCAGCAATGTTTTTTGTTTCGAAATGTTTTATATATATTTTATGAAGAAAATTGTCTTTTGAGAAAGGAAAAGCCACAATTTTAAGGAAGCAATTGCGAATTGTAATATAAAGATAAATTCAGGATAAGATTTCTAAAAATGCTTATTCTTAGGACTTTCATGAAGAATATGCGACAGAAGCCTTTAAAAAATTTGATAAGGATGGCGCAGGTTTCATATCAGCGTTAGACTTTCAAGACATCATGCTCAGTATTAAGAGTCATTTACTCACTAAAGATGTGAAGGATAATCTAATTGCTGTAAGTATTATCTAAAATATTATCTAAAATAGAAGACTTTTTTAATTAATAAATGATGTTTTTTTTATAATCACAATTTTGTGTCACAAATACAAAAACAAATTATTTAAGTCGCATGTGTTTAAACATGTGTGAAATATTTGCTAATTGCAAATTAATAATAATCCTTTGAAAATTATTTCAAAGTATTAAAATTTATTTGAGCACTTAACACACAATGCTACATAATAAACTTTATTTTTTCACTTTGTAGGCAGTTGGTGCCGGCCAAAGCGGACGGAAAGTCAGTTTTCCATACTTTATGGCATTCAATTCTCTCCTAAACAATATGGAACTTATTAAACGTATCTACTTAAATGCGACCAACGGTCATAGATACCAGGAAGTTACCAAAGGTAATCTATTTTAAAGAAAAATGTATAAATAAATCTATATTAAAACTCAATTTTTTTCTTCCTATTGATCTAAAAATCTTATTAAAAAAAATGAATTTTGAAAATTTAATTATTTACAATTAATTAAATTATGTTAAAAATTTTAAATTAATTTTTTAATTTTATTATTAACTTTCTAAAATTTTTAAATTAATTTCTATCTAGTAGTTATACTAGGCGGGTTCTGACTCAAACAATAGATTGGGGGGAAAAGTGGAAGAAGGAAGGACGGATGACGTCACCCGGAAGGAATGGAGGTAATTACCCATCATAAATTTCAAAATTCCTTTGTTTATTATTCTCTGTAACAAATGACCCTATCATAAATTTCAAAATCGTTTTGTTTATTTATTCTATAACAATTGACCCTGTCATAAATTTCAAAATTTTTTTTGTTTATTGTTTCTCTGTAACAAATGATCCTATCATAAATTTCAAAATTCTTTTGTTTATTATTTTTATAACAATTGAGAAACTTCTCAACATGTTTTTGAAAGTCCTTTGTGCTCAGGGGGGTTGCCGCTTAGGTACATAGGTAAAGAAATTTTATTATTATTTTAGTAGAATAGAGGAAAGACACCGAATTTGGAACAGTTTTCTAAATTGGAACTCTCTTATTTCTTAAGACTAAACAGTGCATCATACATATATCGATAAAAATATGATCTGCTTAGTTAATTAAAGAAATAAAAACCTATATTTCAACATTCGTATCCTTTTTTTATATAAAATCTGCTAAAAACGAATTCCTCAAAAGCGAGAGTTATATTGGCACGATTCTGTCTCTTAACCCTCTGACCGCATGCTATCAAAAAGTCACGTTCACCGCACACATGGGTGTACGACACCCGGGAAACTTTGACGATTTGTATTTCGGGCAAAAATCGATGAATTTTAATCCATTTTTTATTCCTATAGAAAATTTCTCAGAATTGTGATAAAATAGGTTAGAAAGTCGTATGTATAAAGTGGAAAGAGATATATTCGATAGACAGACAATAAATCAAAAAATTTTGCATAAAAATTTGTTTTTTTTTCAAACGGCTGCATTTTGTAGAAAAAAAAGAAAAAATACTTCAAAATATGGTAATTTGAAAGTTGAATAGTTATATTTTAAGAATCTGTTATCAATTTTTTGATTTGTTCCAAAAAGTATATTTTTTTAGAAATATGAATATTCACTATTTTTCGATCTAACGGTTAATACCGTAAAATCAAAATCATCGGAATATTTGTGAATAAAACGACAATGATTATTGTTTTTATGATTATTTATTGTTTATTTAACTCAAATATAAAAAAATAAAAGTTCAACTATCCACCTTTCCGTGTATTCACTTCTCTGGAAACATACACAGAAAAAAAGAATGTTCTTGTTAAATCAAAAAGATTTATTTGAATCAGAGATGAGCGAATTTGTAATTGACTATTACCAAATTAAAAATGCTCAAAACAATGAATAATTAAATGTGATTTAATTACACATTATTTTGAACATTTGTAATTAAACACCATTGAATTACTAATTTGTTTGAGCATTTGTAATGAATGTCCAAAGTAATTAAATTATACTATCGTAATGTAATTACATTTGTGTAATTTAATTACATTTTAATTTTTTTCGAATTGTGTCGAATTAATGACAAAGAGAACGTGAGAGTGTACATACTGTACACAATGAATAATACATTGTGTATCTAGCGGAGAAAGCGACATTTTTTAGACGAGCGTGAAGTTTGCCTTCTGCTTGGCAAATATATTTAACATTTTATTTGTAAATTAAATTTACATGTATGGAATAACAAAGAAATATTGTCGTGAAAACGTATCTTTTTTAATAATTGTTTCTTTTATAGAATTTTTTCTTTTACACAGATAAATTTTTAAAAGTTTGGAAAAAAGTTAACAAGTTAAAGTTTATGTATTTCAAAAATGTCTAGTTAAAATTAAGAATTAAAATTTAAAATTAAAAGAGTTAAAAATGTTGTCTACAAAAATAAAGAAACGAATACGTTGGCTTATTAAAAATAATTTTTTTTTTATTAAATGCAATAAAATTGTGAAACTTGTTCTACAGCATACAACACAAGTATAAAATGTAATATAAATATTCAATAAAAATCAAAACATTAATTTAAATTAACGTTTAATTGAAAAAATTCAAGCATTAAAATTCTCTAATCTGTATTTTTAGTTGAGAATTAAAATCTGTATTTTCTCAATCAACTAAAAAACTTTAACATCCAATTTTTTATTGTATTTTTATTTTCAATTAAAAATTAACATCTTAATTCTATATTTTATAAAAAAATATTCGAGAAATTTAATAAGATACTTTTGTGAGCTTGAAAATTACTACAATAGTTTTGTATCTTATAAAAACTTCAATTTATTCTTCATGACACTAATACTTAAACAATGTAATCATCACATTTATATCTCTGCTTTTTGGCTTCCAATAATGCTGATATGTTTTGAAGAAAATGTTTTGTGGAGTAGCAGTATACTGTTTATTCGCGGAAAGAAGTCTACTACATATAGGAAATAGTCATACCTCCCTTATGGCAAATTCAGATAGAACATAATTCGAATGATAAAGCCAAATTTCTATCACTCCATCGCGCAATGTCTGAATTTACCTTTAAAATTGTTGAAATAAACTGATCCGAATCTTCAAGAATATTTAATTTAATTGTAGTAATAAATTGTAGTAATAAGTAATTAAAATTACACAAATGTTATTAAATTACACAAATGTAATTATATTACAATAGTGTAATTTAATTACTTTGGACATCCATTACAAATGCTCAAAATAATGAGTAATTAAATGGAATTTAATTCTAAATGCTGAAAATAATGGATAATTAAATGGATTTCAATTACAAATTATAAAAGTAATGTGTAATTGAATGTATAATTTGGAGACAAAAGTATTTGCTGCCACCCAACTCTGATACTTATGCTATTTGTAAAATCACGTGATTTTTCAGAAAAGAAATTGATCTTTGTTCGACGCGAACAAAATAAGTTTTTCACACCTCCATGGAAAGCCTTACTTCCGATGCCAGTAGAGCAGGGCGAAAGTGACCTTTCATGCCACGTTGATGTAGCGGGTAGAAAGTACTCACTTATGAAAAATATCTTGTGCATTGGAGAAAGCTTTTTTTTCAGACTCGTATGATTGCCGCCCAAGCAGAAGGCAAATTTCACGCTCGTCTAAAAAATGTCGCTTTCTTCGCTGGGTACACAATATATTATTCTTGCAGTATGTACAGCATGTACACTCTCACGTTCTCTTTGTCATTAACACAATTCGAATAAAAATTAAAATGTAATTAAATTACACAAATGTAATTAAATTACACAAATGTATAATTAAATTACACAAATGTAATTACATTACGATAGTGTAATTTAATTACTTTGGACATTTATTACAAATGCTCAAACAAGTTAGTAATTCAATGGTGTTTAATTACAAATGTTCAAAATAATGTGTAATTAAATCACATTTAATTATTCATTGTTTTGAGCATTTTTAATTTGGTAATAGTCAATTACAAATTTGCCCATCTCTGATAAGTATATATAGGTGAGACTCTTAGAGCATCCCTTAGACCTAAAGGGCAAGGTATCAAGATCGCAACTAGTCAGTTCGTTAGAAAGCGCATGTTAATTTTTTTTTTAAGTTAAGTTTATCGAGTGAAGTGTTACAAAATGGCCAATGCAAACAATGAAATAGAAATCATCGACATCGCGGACGACTTCGATTATATAGAAATGATAAATAACGATAATGTAAATATTGCAAATATGATTGATAACAATGTAAATATTGTAAATATGGCTGTATATAATCATCAAATAAGCACTGCTAATATTTTCCACCACGAAATGGATGCTATGCATGTCATATATGAATTAGATGAAAATGTGCCTGATCTCAATTTTGAGGAAGAAGAGGATCACGAAAGCGTGCTATCTAAAGATAGTAATTATATAAGTGACTGTGATGATGATTTCTTCAACTCCATAGAAAAACCCATTACACAAGTGCGAGCATTAAACACAAAAATTAAACATTGTGCTATCTACTCCTATTATAAGACTGAAGAATATTCATCCGGCCCATACTTGGTGTGTGTACCGAATGCATGATTGGAGTGGCGGACGCAGACGTTAACAAATTGTACGTCGTGCATGAACATTTAATGAACATGTTTAATGCAATTAGCGACAAATACTGCTCTAATTGCAGAAGATCGTTACTTATTTTGATTATGCAAATTGTCTCCATCTTGCACGCAATAAATTATTTATTAAATCAAGACTCATAAGTCACATTCGCAGTTACAACAATAGTTACAACCATAGTCACCATGCCCATTACTACTACTACTATCAAGACTTGGAGGGGCGCATTGTATAAGAAGACCTCCAACATCGCCCCATATCAGTCGCTTATTACAAAAGCTTCAATATCCTCACTACAGTCTCTCATTACGGACAGCAAAGGTTCCCGACAACGTTGACTGCTGGAGTCAATCGGTGAAAGACGGATTTCTCGACTATGATCTATTACGTTCCAATCCAGAAAAACGAAGCGTGCGATAAACCGTAAGTATTTTTTAATTAAATCTAAATTTGTTACATATTTATTTGGACTTTTACTTCTAACTCCCTGTATTCTTTTATATATTTTTTTTGCAGAACAATATCGCGCCATACTCCCCGCATCTTAAGAAGATTTCTACTTACGGCTACATCATACAAACATTTAGAAAATAGGAATCAGCGTGGGGCCTAAACCTATTGTGGAGATGATTCCTAACGACAACAAGGGCAATGAGATACCACTTTCACGTGATACCTGGGTAATAATGATTAAGAAACATACGGATATCGAACGGCTCCTGCAGTCAACCATCACTACACTGCTGTAGATTAATAATCTTTTAAACTAACTTGTAAATATACATAACGAGAGTGTTATAAAGTTTACCTTAAATAACAAAATTATACATATATATTAAACCTTCAACTGTACAAGTTTTATTAAAATTTGAAAATGTTATTAATAATGTATACTTTAAGTTGTGGCATGTTATGTACATAGAAAAAAAAAGAGAAATTTGTAAACTGCTTGCAAAGAAATAATATTTGTAACGAGTGCGACGCAAATAGTATATGGGCAGCCATGGGGCGTCAAAACAAACCCCCATTTTTCCCCCGACTGGCGCCAGGTAGGCGTGTCTAGACGGTGTGACGTCACAGAGAGGGGATGGAATGGAGCGTTCTGATTGGCTGACGCGTGGGCATTGCCGTTTTTAAAGGGAGCGTTTTGATTGGCACCCCATGGCTGCCCAGAGCCTTGATTGGCTACCCTGAGTATATGGGAGTGGTTCACTTGGACAGAGTAAAATTGGACACAGTGCAAATGGACACAAAATAATGTACACGTTTCAAATGGACACGGTTCATTTCGACAAAGTAATTTTGTACACAGGAAAAATAAATTTGGACAAATTACAATTTAAACACGATAAAAATGTACACTGTGCAATTGGACACATAAAATTTGTACACCGCAAAGTTGTACACCGCAAACTTGTACGCCGCAAACTTGTAGACCGCAAAGTTGTACTCATCGTATATTGTATTGGAAATCTGCTAATACACATAAACTTTACTTTGTTTGCAACTTGGTTTAGCGACTTCGACGGAGTGGGTGCGGAAGGGGGGCCGAAGGCTCCCCCTTGCACTCTTGTGTGTATGTGTGTGCAAACCATTCTCTGCACCACATGGGTTTGCGACTTTCCACGCAAAACTTTGTGGTGTACAACTTTGCGGTGTACAAGTTTGCGGTGTACAAGTTTGCAGTATACAAGTTTGCGGTGTACAAGTTTGCGGTGTACAACGTTGTGGTGTACAAGTTTGTGGTGTACAAGTTTGCGGTGTACAACTTTGCGGTGTACAAATTTTACGTGTCCAATTGCACGGTGTACATTTTTATCGTGTTCAAATTGTAATTTGTTCAGAATTTATTTTTCCCATGCACAAAATTACTGTGTCCAATATTCCTGTGTCGAATTAAACCGTGTCCATTTAAAATGTGTACATTATTTTGTGTTCATTTGCACCGTGTCCATTTGCACTGTGTCCAATTGTACCGTGTCCAAGTGAAGCACTGCTAATTTATGGGCTGTACCGCACTCTATATTATTGTCTAATATCTCAAAGTCTATATTTTCTACAACTTTCGCGCTCTATTGGTCCTCCTCTAATAATTTTTTTAAATGTTTTCCACAGTTGTGGGATTGTTACTATTATGATCAATCATGTTTTCATAATATTCTTTTTTCTTGGTTCTAATTAAATTAACTACTGCATTTGTTTCAATTTTAAATTGTTGTCAGTTTTGTTCCGTGCTATTGTAGTCCTTTTCTATATGCCTCATCTCTTCTAGTCGCTAACTCTTCTATTTCCTTTGAATACTATTTTTTTCCTTTCCATATTTTTGGTACTCTAAAAATTTTCTTAGGTGCCGTGATTTCTAGCGCATCTATCATACTATTAATTAATTTCCTTGCTCTTACGTTAATATTTAAGTCATATTCTTTTTCTAGGTTACTCTCCCCTAGCTTAACACATTCATCTGCATTATATCTATTATAATCCCTGCCACTGAATTCTTTATATTTATTTACAATTTTGTTCGTATTTATCTCGACTTTTATCCACGCATGATCCGTTATCTTAGGTTCGTAATTGACTTCTACATTTATTTTTTTATTCGCAAAAACTAAATCTATAATTATTTTACTATTTTCGGTAACTCTCGTTGGTTTATCAACATATTGCTTCATACCTAGACTTTGCATAGTCGTTAGTAGTTTATTTATATAATAAGAGTTTGTCATACAATCTATATTAAAGTCTCCTAATATTGTACACTCTTCTTTTATCGTTAATTCTTCTACTATCTCCTCTAAGAATCCTATAAACTCTCCATGTGACGCACTTGGTGAATGATATGTTACCACTAATACTCCCTTAAATAATTTCTCTTTTACTTCTATTGCAACGCACCAAACAATCTTTTCTAATTTTTTCGATACTACTATTTCATACTTGATATCATCTCTTACATACAGAGCAACCCCCTCTATATTTCTATTTTTCGCGTCGCATCTAACCACACTTTACCTCGGTACACTTATTTCACTGTCTCTGATTTCCGCAATCAATCTCGACTCCGACAACGCTATGACTGCAGGATTTAATTTCTTCATAATCTGGTGCTGTATCTCGTCCTTGTGTGCCATTAAATATTTGTATACATTATTTGTTCCTTTTCTTTCTGTAATTGCTATTTTTTGGCTTCCCATCCACCTCTCCTCTTCTCCTCTTCGATAGCCCTCTTATATGTCGGACATGTAAGAAGGACATTCCGGATCTAGAGCATCATGATCGTCTTTTATTTTTAAATTATATGTTTTTATTTTAAACATACAATTTACACATTTGTCATGCTTCTCTCTACATTTACTTGCTTTATGCTTTCTTGCACAATTATGACACGTTTCATCTCTTGTACAATTTTTTGCAATGTGGTAGAATCCCCAGCACTTGAAACATCTCGTTATGCTGATTGAACACAGGACATTTTCTCCAGCCTATATTCAACTTTTTTTTTAAACATCAATTCATGTGTTATTTCATCTACTTCGATTATTATAGATCTACCTTCTTTCTCTTTTCTTCTAGGCTGACTATTATTCATATTTTTTCTTTTCGGGATTTTCTTAACTATGCTTATACGAAATTCTTCAATACTGTTGCGAACGCGAGCTTCGCGAGCGTGAGCTTTGCGCGCGTTGTGAGCGCAAGCTTAACGCGAAAAATCAATATATCGATTGCCTCAGTCAGCTGAATCTAACGGCCCCGGCGTTGCTTATGTATAAACAAATGGTTTTGTTTAGAACTTCCTGAGATAACTCGTGCGGACGTGCTCGGAGTTGTTCGCAGCTGTTAATAAAGGTTCTTGTTCGCCAAAAGCGTGTTTTTATTCCGCTGCGCTCGCGAGCGGAAGAGAGTGTGTTAGTGGAAGTATGAGTGCTTCGGGAAGCGCAACAATACTATTCTGTTTCTTGATTGTATCTATTAGTTCAACATCATCCAACTCTATTTCTTCCTCGCTAATATTAACAATTTTTATTTTCGGCTTTTTTTGTAGTAATTCTGTAACATTATAATTGTCACTTAGCTTAGACTGTATTACCTCTTTTAATTTATCTATTTCTTCTCCGGTCTCACAGCCTAAAATTACTGTTCCTTTTTTCCTTTTCGTACCTTTGTTATCTCCATTGACATATTCTTATTATCAACCTTTTTTTTAAATTATTTTTTTAGTGGACTCACTTTTTTGCTGAATCTTCGGTTTAATGATTATGATGTTTTCCTTCTTTTTCTTCGTAGCCTCACTGTAACTGCCGCGCACATTTTCCGCTGACGCCTGCATTCCTCCTCGTATTACTTTTCGTAAGTCTTCCATTTCTTGTTTAATAGCTTTTATTTCCTGCACTGTCTCCTTAATCAGCACTTTTATTTCTCGTTTGCATGCCATTTCATCTTTCATCTTTCTCATGGTTTTTACTAGCCAATCAATTTTCGTATTCATGCCCACGTTGACACCTATCGCTCTACTTCCTGTCGATTCTGTAAAACTCAGTCTTTCTCTTTCGCTTCCCGTCTATATTGGTGTTTTTTTTTACATCCATATCTTTTTCACTGTCAACTGTAAACTTCTCATATGGGCCAGGACATAACACATATTCTTGATTTCTATCGTACACCTTATGTTTAATTGCACATCCTGGATGAAAAAAAGTTTAACACATGACTTACATGTCACGACCTGACTTTTTATTGCCTTCTTACATGCGGCACATCTATATTCTGCATATTCATCGTCCATATTAGTAGGCATCGGCTGACGCCGATCCTATTGATACGAGCGCCCACTCATGCACGTAACTGTAATTAAGATATACGTCACTATGAATATCTACCTGTCGCGATATATATGACTCGCATGGAAAATATACTGATTTGCCACATAGATCTACACACTCTCGTTAGAAAACTTTGGTTCTATTTGGTCCTTACGTGTATTCTCACAGCTACGACATCCTTTTATAATTTTCTTTCACTTTTTTATCACTTTAAATGTACTGCATTCGCGGAGCGATCTTTGACACGTCCATCTTGCAGCAGAGAGAGAGAGAGAGAGAGAGAGAGAGAGAGAGAGAGAGAGAGAGAGAGAGAGAAAGAGAGAGAACAAACTGTAACTGGAGTGAAATGTACATAATATAATTTTTATTATTTAATTATTTATAATTTAACTTAGAATATGTATAAATATATAATCTAACTTTAATTATAAATAATCAAGTAAAAATTACAATATATGTATAAAATAATAATAAAATTTCTTTATCAATGTACCTGAGCGGCGATCCCCCCTGAGCACAAACGACTTTCGAAAATATGTTGAGAGAAATTTTTCAATTGTTAAAAAAAATAATAAACAAAAGAATTTTGAAATTTATGACAGGATCATTTGTTACGGAGAAACAATAAACAAAAGAAAATTTGAAATTTATGACATGGTCAATTGTTATAGAACAAATAAACAAAACAATTTTGAAATCTATGACAGGGTCAATTGTTAATAAGAAACAATGAACAAAGGAATTTTGAAATTTATGACAGGGTCAATTGTTACAGAGAAACAATAAACAAAAGAAGTTTTAAAATTTATAACAGGGTCAATTGTTACACAGAAACAATAAACAAAAAAAATTTTGAAATTTATGACAGGATCAATTATTATAGAACAAATAAACAAAAAAAATTTTAAAATTTATGATTAGGTTATTTGTTAAAAAGAAACAATAAACAAAGGAATTTTGAAATTTATGACAGGGTCAATTGTTACAGAGAAACAATAAACAAAAGAAATTTTAAAATTTATGACAGGGTCAATTGTTAAGGAGGGCGTCTACATTAGGAGGCCAAAATTAAGCACTTTTTATAATTTCTTTTTAAATAAAACTAAGCAATGAATCTTTTTGCGATTTTTATCATTGTGCATGTCTTTAGGTACCAAAAACAAATTTTATTAAAAAATTTTATTCATTTAATTATAAGTTGTAAGCAAAAATGCACAACTGTATTAAAAAATTCCTTCCACACTGTGTGCATAATAATATCTAATAGAATCGGCTGAAAAGAAAAGACCAAACTTTTTGGAAAGTTTATGATTATAGCTTCTAAATGAACCTAAGGAAGCCATATATTTATTATAAAAAATTTATAATAAATTTTTTAAATAAAATGGCGCTTTGAAAAAAAATCGATTTTTTGTAAAAAATTTTTGTCTTTTTTAATAACTTTTTTAACATGACTTTTAATTTATATTTTAGGTTCACACAGAAGATAATTTAATAACCTTTAATTAAAAAAAAAAGAAGTGGATCCGTCGATTAGTTTTTTTAACCATGCACGCAGATTCGAAAAAGGTGGTCTCGAGAAAAAGTGTCCTCAGTGTCCTCATACAATTCATTCTTCTCCAACAGCCGTTGTTTGTCGTAAATATGCGTTTCCTGCGCAACAGATCTGCTACGACAATTTTGGCTAGTCGTGCGATTTTCGTTTATTCTATCTGCAACATCTCCGCATACCGGTTTAATAATTATTTCCATGCAAGATTCTTAGAACCGACAAATTGCCTTTATTGAAAATTCCAGCAGCTATGTAGGCAGCAATTTCAATGATTTTGCGGCCGCAATGGAGTTGTTTTGGAGCAAGTCGCCAAATCGTCGCATTAAAACTTTCATTAGAATTTTGTATATACCCATCTAAACACCTCTCAAGTAATTCTTTTCTTGACAGAGTTTACAACAGGCAATGTACCTTTTCAAAGACCGTTAGGGATTCTTACCTGCCGTCCTGCTCGGAGCGCTCGGGAGCACTGCACGTGCTTATTTCGGCCTGATACAATTTGAATCTATATTTGGGACTTCAGGAGCATGTTCTACGGATGAAATACTATCGATTTAAGCAAAAAAGTTGATTTTCTTGACTTTCTAATGTAGACGCTCCCTTTAAAGAAAACAAACAAACGAAATTTGAAATTTATGACAGGGTCATTTGTTACAGAGAAACAATAAACAAAGAAATTTTGAAATTTATGACTGGATCATTCGTTAAAAAAAAATAATAAACTAAGGAATTTTGAAATTTATGACAAGGTCATTTGTTATAAAGAACAAATAACAAAAAAAATTTATGATGGATAATTACACCTACTCCTCCCCGGTGATGGTTATCTCCTCTTCCCTCTTCCCCCTTTTCCCCCCAATCTATTGTTTGAGTCAGAACCCGCCTAGTATAACTACTCTATCTAATGTTACTAATTTTATAAATATTAATTTTAGTGTAGTATAATATATTCGAATTTTCACTTTTTTTGTCAGAGGAATTTCTTTATTCTGCACAAATGATGTCCCAAATAACACCATTGGAAGTAGACATCTTGTTTCAACTTTGCGACTTACTTCATCAAACTGGGTAAGTATTTTTGATTTAACATTAAAATTGACATTAGAAAATTTGGTAATTATTTAGAATCGTGGCTTTTCTCAATTTTGAAAATTTTTGACAGGTTTTTTTGTAAAAATTTTTGTTATGACTTTGACAGTGATGATCAACCAGGAGAGCCCGAAAAATATGTAACCTAATAATTTTTGTTTCCATTTTTTTTAAGTAATTTTTTACAATGGTAAATAAGAGCCTATACGAAAAATCAATTAAAAGGTAGTAAATCTTATTTTTGCTCCCTAAATTCAAAATTGTTGTTAGAATTAGGGGGTCGCTTGTATTTTTTAAGATATTGTCATGAAAATAACAAAAAACGGTAAATATTACGTTTAACGAATTACAATGCGCGCGCGCATGCACGCACGCACGCACGCACGCACGCACGCACGCACGCACGCACGCACACACACACACACACACACACACACACAAAATATATATATTGTCAGAAAATGGGTGGACGGGGAAGGGGCGGAGCACACCCTCCGCGTACGTACACAAATAAACTCAGGGACGATTAGATAAAGACCAAAAATGCAAAAAATTTTTTAAAGTTTATTTGTTCATAAAAATATTTGCTTCAAAATACAAGTTATGTAGCTTATACGTACAAATGAATGGTGTTCCCGGGTTTGGAATAGATTGAGGAATAAGATTTTATAATCGTCAAATTACGATTATAAGTCGTAAAAAAAGATATTTTTATCATAAAGGCGCTTAAATAAATAAAATTTTTGATCACATAAATATGTTTTTTTACGGCTTGTAATCGTAATTTGACAAATATAGTCTTATTCCTTCTATTTCAAACTGCGAGACACCATTTATTTGTAAGTATAAGCTATATAACTCGTATTTTAAAGCAAATTTTTTCATGAACAAGGATAAATAATGACTCTGCATTATCGACCACAATCTAGTTTGATGGGCAGTTTAGCATCCTCTTAACCCAACCAAATTTTATATCGTTATTTGAATAATGCGAAAACATTGAAAACGAACAGCGTGAATCTTGTTTCGCGTGAAAAATTGCAAACCCATGTGATACAGCACAAACATGGACGTCATTTAATCAAATACAATTGAAAAATTGAATATTCGAGCAATTTCTCTTGGTTTTTGCTCTTTCATTGATTTTCTACACGAAGCCATCCTATTCGACACTTTTACTGTAATATTAATAAACTTGGACGTAAAGTAAACGACGTCCACGCTTGTACTGTATCACATGGGTCTGCGACTTTTCACGCTAAACAATATCCACGCTGTTCGTTTCCAATGTTTTCGCATTATCCATATAGCGACATAAAATTGGTTGGGTTAGAGTTAAAAAAAATTACAGAGTGGGGGTGCAGGGAGAGAGGCGAAGCTCTTTCCGCCCACGCGTTTTCTATATTGTGTTGTGTGTGTGTTGTACTTCGTTAAACGCAATATTTACCGTTTTTTGTTATTTTCATGACGATATCTTAGAAAATACAAGCGACCCCCTAATTCTAACAACAGTTTTGGATTCAGGGAGCAAAAATACATAAGATCTACTACCTTTTAATTAATTTCTTGTATAGCCCCTTATTGTGCATAATTACCAAAATGGCCCAAAAAATTAGTAAGTTACATATTTTTCGGGTTCCCCCGATTGATTATCATGGTCTGAGTTGCAACAAAGATTTTTACAAAGAAACCTGTAAAGAAACTTCAAAATTGGGAAAAGCCACGATTCTAAACAATTATCGAATATTTTTACTTTTGTTGGTTAATTGAGGGTATATTACCCTAAAATAGAGCATTTTAATATTAATTCTAATAAAATATTCGTTAAATATATTTGTTAAATTTAAAACTATCCACGCTGTCAACAAAATAAATAGAGAACAAGTCACGTAAAACTATTGTTGCACCATCAAGCACATCGTCATCATCCAAATATCAAATGTCTCGTTCTTGGCAATGAACATTGACACTATTATACGGAGTAATTCTAAGTTTACTATATCTACAATGTTTAACCGTATATTATTTTCCAATAATTGAATAATATTAAAATATATTTTGTACACTGAAAACATTTATTTACGTGTTTACGCTGCCTGGATCAGACCTATGGAAGATGACGAAGCAGATTTGCCGCTTGGGTGCGTCTTTATATTACACACTATCATGTGCGTGTGTATGTGTATACTCATTAAGAATACACACACACACACACACACACACACAAACTTTGTTTTAATTATAAATATTAAATATTATATGGGAAAAATTGGGGCTAATACGATCCCCCTAAGATTTTTAGGTCATATCTCGTTTAAAATAAAATGGATTGCAATACAGTACTATTGGATAGTTTATTGCTCGACGTAACTTTTTACAAAATAATTGGCGGTATAGTACTTATTAGTTCAGAGATATAATAAAACTGCCGATCTCTTCAAAACCCGGTAAGTTTGACCGCCTGAGTAAATCCGACCACCGCGCCAGGGTAAATCCGATATCTGGTCGGGGTAAACCCGACCTCTCATTATTTAACTCTAATTTTTTAAATTATTTCGTTATTTTAGGATTTTTTAATGTGAAATGAAAATCAGGTTATTTGTGGTACAAACTTATTCTTTATTCGAACTTTTAAATTCGAGCACAATTAACAAAATAGAAGAGATTAACATTAAGAAATTAAACAGATTTATCTAACAAATACAAAAAATAAACGTGTTGCAAAACAATAATTTTTTCCAGAATATAATTGTTGAAATGTAGAGGAATACAAAACAAAAAATTATTCTTCATCTATATCTTCATCTTTTTTGCGGTATACAATAGCTGCGGTCGTGCTTCGTCGCGTAATATGAGAATCAACTGCAAAAATTTGTAAACAATGAAAAAAATATTTCCTATATGTCAAAAAATGCAAAAAACGCAAAATAGAAGGGGTCCATTTTACTCCGATTTTTGATAGCTGCATTTGCCTCGATCGATATTTCTTATTTAAAAGATTTATCTTAACTTTTAATAACAAAGATGCAATAAATTTTCTTCTTCTTTAAGAAATCTTTTTGTACTATTAATAAATAATTAATTAATAAATAATAAATGTATAGCATTAATAAAAATACCCCTTTTAATTTACATGCCCCTTTTTTCCAATTGCCTCGTTTTTTCCATCTCTTTCCTTTCTGATTCATGTATCACCTATCTCCTCTACATAACCATTAGCGTGCTACAGTGCGTGCACATACTCCGTACAAGTAGTAAGGAAAACAGAGAAGCTCGAGTTTATGGGCCAGACCTGTATTAATTATATCAATTTCATTTTTTATTGATTTAAATAATGATAATTATAATGAATTAAATTTAAATTTGTTTTTCTTAACTTTCATTATAATATTAGTTTTAATATAAATATGTAATTAATATAAATATATAAAAACAAACATTTTTACAATAGCTACAGAATTTTTTTTTACGTGCTTTTTTTATACTAGCAGACTTCATTTAAACGTGTTTTAACGTTTTAATATAAAAGAAATGTGGCTGCGTAGAACTCCACGTGAATTGAGAGATGAATGCTTTTCCGTGTTTTAGATATTATATAATGAATATTTTAATTGTAAAATAAAGAGTAACAAAATTTTAGTGAAAACTTTGTCTTTCAATTGTAATGTCTAAATATTCATTGTATAGCTTGAGCCACTTTTTGTAAATATTTACATTTATAATTAAGAAAAAAATTTTACTCGTAATTTTGTTATTTTTAGTTTTCTGAGATTCTTGTTATCTTTGATTTTCTAGAATTATTCATTAAATTTTTTCTTATCAGTTGTCAAATATTTTATGTACACATGCGTATCATAACATATATTTATTTTCATGTTTTTACAACATTTATGTTAAAACGACAGTATGTACAAATATTTGCAATTTATATACATATAGTACTAACAAATTCTTCATACTATATTAAGAGATTTGTTCATCCTGATAGAATCTAAGGTACCCACATAGAAACCTCCAATAGACGTCCATTAGACGTCTGCCATGGAAGTTTGAACTTCCAGTGGACGTCCATTAGACGTCCAATATAGAGCTATTAGAAATCCACAGTTCCGCAATGCGTACGTCTATTAGACCTCCATTAAATGTCGTTAAAGAGGTCTATTAGACGTTGTGTGGATTATGGATAGAGGCTTCACGAAACCTCGGTGGATGACTGGCGGATGTTTTGTGGATCATTAGCAGAGACTTTATGGAGCCTTGATAGATAATTGACGAAATAAAAATTTAAAATAAAAATTTCATTTTCTTAAAATTATTTTTATCAACAGTACATACTAAATTTAGGACAAATTTTTATTAATTAATTAAATTTAAATTAAATTATTTTATTTTATTCTTACTTGCCGCTGGAGGGTTTTGAACCCGGGACCTTAAGATTACGAACCTTGTACTCTATCTGCTACGCCAATTTGACTCATCGATATGGGTACTTGTTATTGTCTACATATACCTATATGTTATAAACTGACGCAATTATATTATTTTTTATGAAAGCAATTAAATTTTGCAAAACATATTAAAAATAAATAGCATTAACTTATTTACTTATTAATTTCATTGTTAAATTTAACTTTTTCCATAACCTTAATAATTTGATGAAAATTGCGATCTATTTAGCACTAATACTTTGAAGCGCTCAAATGGTTAATTTGACCATTTTGAAATTATTTCCAAGATATCTAAATGTTTTCTTAAAAAAGTTTTCTTAAAGTTGAATATAATATGCTTATTATAATATGCTTATGCCTTACGCCTTTAACTTGGACAGCAAAATATCTCAAAAACTAGCCCCCTATACAAAAATATTTCAGACAAAAGTTGTATGGTTTCAAAGGGGACATAAGATGGTACCATTGGTTTGACCTTGAAGAGTTTATTGAAGGTCACGTGAAGGTTACTTTCAATTTCTTAAATGGAACGTACGTTTTCTCATTACATATTCTTGTAGCTTATCTCGAGAGCTTTTCAAAACATTATAATGAGACATTTTGCTGTCCAAGTTAAAATGGGACATCCTGTAGATCATATATTCTAAGAAAAATTGAATAGTACATTTATTATCCTGTTTTTGTTCAGTACATGATGAATTAAATTTTGTGCATTTTTTTGTGCACAGTAATTGTAGACAAACCGTTATTTTTGAAAACATTATCTTTATGATAATTTTTTTAAATATCACATGGATCTCTCTTTCAGTTATAGTGTTGTCTGATTTTTGAGTCAACTACGACGCGCATGGACGGCTCAAAAATCGGACAGCATTGTGATATCTTTCATGAAACATTAAGCTGATATCATTTAGCTGATGGCATAAGGATAACATTTTCAAGAAACTTAAATGAATCTCTTCAATGAGATATCTCAAAGATCTCTCTTAGTAGACGTCTCTGATAAATGTTACCATTTTTATATCATTTCCAAGATATCTAAATGTTTTCTTAAGAAAGTTCTCTTAAAGTTTTCATTCTGACAAGCGTATTGTTTGGGTAACTTCCACCATGGAAGTAAATGTTCCATAGAACTATGGAAGTTTAATGGATCCTTAATAGACGTCTGTCTAACTTCCATCATGGAAGTAAATGTTCTATAGAGCTATGGAAGTTTAGTGGATCCCTAATAGACGTCTATCTAACTTCCACCATGAAAGATAACATCCAATGAAGCTATGGATGTTTAATGGATCCTTAATGGATGTCTATCTAACCATGGAGGTAAACCTTCAATGGAGCCATGGAAGCTTACTGGATCTTCAATGGACGTTTATGTAACTTCCGCCATGGAGGTAAACCTTCAATGGAGCCATGGAAGTTTACTGGATCCCTAATGGACGTCTATCTAACTTCCGCAATGGAGGTAAATCTCCAATGGAGCTAAGGAAGTTTACTAAACCTCTAATGGACGTCCATCTAACTTCCCATGGACGTCTCTTAGATCTATGGAGGTTTAATGGACGTCCATTGGACATCCACTGGATGCCAATTTCTATGTGGGTAATTATTTACTTATACGGAGCCACCTCCGATTTCAATGTCCTTCACATATGTTATCAGGGACATGACCCTGAATAACTTTTCCTTATAACTTAATCGTTGGTCATTGTTCGTTAAAGAGTTATTAACAAAAGAAGTTTGAAAAATATCTATGTAGAATAAAACAATACACACACACAGGTGGTTGCGGAGGGGGGGGGGGAATCGCAAGTCCTATTATCAATCCTGTCATTATTCTGAGTAATGTTGTAAAGATTTTAGGCCGCGCTCGGCATTTATTAAAAAATTATTAACACGGAAAGTTTTCGTGAATTATATGTAATTTTTGAAGTTGAAATTTTGATTATAATATTTTAATAGACAAGAAATGGATGTAAGAACAATACTGAATTTATTAATTTATATTTATTTATTTATATTTTTATTTTTCCTAACTCTAACCCACCTATTTTACGTCGCTATTTGGTTAATGTGAAAACATTGGTAACAAACAGCGTGGAAAGTCGCAACCCATGTGGTACAGTATAAGCGTGGACATAGTTTAATCAAATGTAATTGAAAAATTAAATATTCGAGCTCAACATTTTTCTTGGTTTTTGCCCTTTTATTGACTTTCTACACGAAGCAAACCCATTCGGCATTTTTACTGCAGTATTAATAAACTTAAACGTAAACGACGTTCACGCTTGTACTGTACCACATGTGTTTGCGACTTTCCACGCTGTTCGTTTCCAATGTTTTCACATTAACCAAATAGCGACATAAAATTAGTGGATTAGAGTTAGAAAAAGTTACGGGGAGAAGGTGCAGGAGAAGGGGCGGAGCCCCTCCTCCGCCCATGCGTTTTCTGAGAATACATTCTCTTTCCACACCAAATTTTGTGTGAAAAGTTTGTGTGACATAGTTATTTCTCAACAAAGTATTATACTTTTGCGTATTTCTGTATAAGGCACCCTTGCCAACGGAGTGGGTGCAGGAGGAGGAGGTCGAAGGCTCCTTCACTTGCACTCCCCCTGTGTGCGTGCGTGCGTGTGTGTTGTTCTATTTTACATGAATATTTTTCAAACTTCTTTTGTTAATAACTCTTTAACGAACAATGACCGACGATTAAGTTATAAGGAAAAGTTACTCAGGGTCGTGTCCCTGATAACATATGTGAAGGACATTGAAATCGGAGGTGGCTCCATATAGATAAATAATTACTGAATCTAAAAAATAAGTACAAATTTAAGATTTATAAAAAATTATTTACTCTATAAATTAATTTTTATATTAAAATAACATTATACAATATTTAAACTTCAATTTGTTAATTTTTTAAAAGATTAAATAAAAAATGTAAGCTGTGGAACAATTCCAGCAAAGCTTTTCTGTAGAATCGAACAAATGGTATATTTTCGGAGACAAGGATGATCTGAAATCTGAAAAGTAAAATACATATTTTCTTGTGAACAGATATAATAAGTATAATCCTTAGAAAAATTTACTTTAGAAAACCTTTAAAAAAAACTTAATACTCTACTTTAAAGAAACATAAAAAATACATAAATTTGAACACTTTAAATTTTAATTTAAAGTGATCTGAAAAATTATTTTAAGAAAAATTATATTCAGAAAGAAAACTTATCTTTTAACAAATTTGGAAAAACCTAAGAGTTGTAAAAAGTAAATTTCGATAATTAAAAAATTTTTTAACAAATAATTTAAAAATAATAAAATCAAAAAATTTTTTAAATTTACTTTTTATAATTCGTAGGTTTTTTATAAAGTGAGTATTAAAATTATATTAAAGTTGCGTCTTCAATTACAAAATTTTTTATAAAGTATTTAATAATAAAAGTAATTAATTTAAAGACGAAAAAGTGAAAATAAACAGATTATTTAATAAGTAGTCAATTTATTTAAAAAGTTGATTAAAAATAATGTTGCATGTATGTAGTTACATATATTGTGCAGTACTTTTTTTTCTAGAATACAATTATGAAAAAATGAATATGTATGCATTACTTATGTTAATTAATATTAATAATATTATATTAAATATAATTTTAACATTCAAATGGTCATCATTGTAATGTAAAGCTTTTACTTCATCAAGAGACACGGTAGTGGCTCGCGCCAAGTGAAAGCGTAGCGCGAGCGTGACCGTGCTCCTTACGCGAGTTGCGAGCACCCGAGATTATCGGATCTCAGAAATGGCTAAACGGATCGAGTTCTAACTAGGCTTAATCGAAAGCTTGGGGTCGATTTGTATTAGAAAACTATTTATATTTTTCCTCTATGTACTATGAGAGGAGACCCTGGTCCAACAAATATCCTTACATAAGTCTTAAGGGCAGGTTTCCTAAGGTTAGAAATAGACAACCTTAGGATACCTACTCTTAGGACATGCTCTTAGGACTACTAGATGGCCTTATATTAGAAAGACGTAAGACCTTAGTAAAAAAGGCATACAACCTAAGAGTATAGGAATGCTACATGACCCTAATTAATAACTAATATAATATTAAATTAAATAAATACTACTATAATTACAAAAGCTGATATCACAACTATGTATTAAGCTGTGGTCCACTTGACGCTACAAATGCTTCGAAGTATTTTTCTTTCCTTTGCTTTTAATAAAGATAAAAGGAGAAGAATATTTTGAAACATTTGTAGCGTCAAGTGTACAGCAGCTTTTGATCCTGCCATGTCTTATGGGCATATAAATACTATAAATGCAATTCCTTCTAACACCGATCCTTTTACCTCTAATAATTTCCTTTCTAACTCATTCGCCCTATTCTCATATTTTTTCCTCTCCGCCTTCAGTTCTGCTAACTCTTTCCTAACATCTCTTTAAAATTTCTAAATTCTGTTACTAGCGCTCTTTTTCCAATTCCTCCATTTCCCCCTATTTCTCTTATCTCCACTTTCTCTTTAAAGCTTACCTTTTTCCCTTGTTTGCTTCTTTCTAACGTCAACTTCCTTTGCCCCTCTTCTATCCCGTTCCTACTTCCTCTTGCACTTTTCTCCTTTCCCTCTCTTAGCATATTCCCGCGCTTGTTCTCGAAGCTTCTAAAACTAACCTCCTACCTTGAGTCTCTTTTCCCTGCTTTTAGACCTTATTCCTGCTTCTCTTAGCTTCCCTCTAATTACTCGCCAAAAATTTATCTCACTTTACATTCTCGTCTCTATACTATCTCTTTAAACTCGCTTACAACCGTTAATATCAACTTATCATACGCTCACGCTACGCCACACGTTCACACACCAACGCTTCTCCTAACCATGTTCCCTAAATACTATAAATGCCTTATCTGCCCTTTTGTCTGTAAGACATATGCTTTTTATCAACTTGGATGTCCTGACTGCTGTCGTATCTAAGGACACCTGCTCTAACTAACTTTCATAAAAGGGGCACATGTCCTGGATGATTTCGATGGTTTAAGACATCTTTCTCCTGACCTATCTACGCATATTCTATTTAAAGATACCAAACCTTTTTGGCCTTTATAAGCAAGGACATATGTTTTTGATGTCCTTGATATCATAAGACATATGTCCTCTTGACTTACCTGCCCATATCCTAAGGCTTAGGATATAAAGACAGATGATCTAGGGGCAGGTAAGTCAAGAGGACATATGTCTTTGCTTATAAAGGCCAAAAAGGTTTGGTATCTTTAAATAGAATATGCGCAGATAGGTCAGGAGGAAGATGTCTTAAACCATCGAAATCACCCGGGACATGTGCCCCTTTTATGAAAGTTAGTTAGAGCAGGTGTCCTTAGATACGACAGCAGTCAGGACATCCAAGTTGATAAAAATATCCTTAGGACATCGAAGAACATCTAGGACATGTTTTGGGCCACGGGATATCACGACGCAAAGTCCAAATATCAAAATTTTCATGTAAGAAACATCATCGTCATCGACCTCTCAGATCAGAAAATGTCACTTTCACACTTTTGATACAAGAGGCGCTTGTGTGCTATAAACGCGCATCGGGTTATTTAGGAACCTGTCATACCGACGAAATATAGTGGCATAATGGCATTAGCAGCGATCACTTTTGCATGCTTCTTGGGTAACGTTCCGTTTCACGCATAATATTTAATGTTAATAATCATGCGTGTAATAAAACGGAACGCAGCCATTCGTATCGTCACTACGGCGTTTGCATCGTGTGTAATGGGTATGTGGGTCGCCAGGGATTCGCGTGAAGTGATGTGCAATATGAGGTTATGTTGTTATGACAGTTCGTGAAGTAATAATAATGCATATTATACCATTATGTTTAATGCAAGGTCTACAATGTCAGCAGGAGTAATGGGAGTAGGAGTAGGAGTAAAAAGTAAGAAATATAAAATGAGATTTGATCATTTCGCGTTTACTCCCGGTTTTTAATTGATAATAATTGCCCATACATTGGTGATGAAAAATGCTTCTTATACTTAAACCTTCCCAGCAAATACAGTTACATAATATCAATGTTGGCACAATAAAACGGGAAGTAACACGCAATATAATATGTGCGTTACATGTAACGTCTATGTTAATTGTAATTTCCCACTCATACAATGTTATAGTTATATTATATAAATATAACATGTAACTGAGATAAAACATAAATGTTATGCAACAATTATATTTTAATTATATGTATTACAATTTTTTTGCAATCGAAATCGTAATAGCGTTATATACGTATAACATTATACACGCACGTGAGAGAGGGAGAGAGAGAGAGAGAGAGAGAGAGAGAGAGAGAGAGAGAGAGAATGAACGCATGCACGCATAAGAGATTGAGATATTAAAAATTGTTATAAATGAAGTTATATACTAAACACATACACACACACACACATACACACACACACACACACACACACACACACACATTCAGATGCACGCACAAAAGAAATAGAAAGAGAGCTAGTAAATTATTTGGTTTAGCGGCGCCAAGTTTTTGTAGTAAAATATTTATTTGTAATATTTGTACAAATAAGTATTTGTAAAAGTAGATGTTCTAATTTATATGAACATCTATTTTCATAGTTGGCGCATTTTCTTTATATCATTACTTTTGTAGAAAAAATAAACCGAATAATTTGCCAGCTCTCTTTCTTTTTCTTTTGTGCGTGCATCTGATTTGAGTGCGTGCGTGTGTGTATATGTGTGTTAGTATATAATTTTGTTCATGAGGAAGCGATTTTTAATATCTGAGTCTCTTAGGGCTGGTTATTCCAACTTCTTGATAAACTTATCTACCAGGTAGGTGTCTATCCTCATTTATTTTCTTAAATAAATAGACAAACATATATTGATAGATAAGTTTACAAAGAAGTTGGAACAATCGAGCCTTATGCGTGCGTATGTTCGAATATGTCTCTCTTTCTCTCTCTCTCTCTCTCTCTCTCTCTCTCTCTCTCTCCTTCTCTCTCTCTCTCTTTCATGTGTACGTGTATAATGTTACGCGTATATAATGCCATTGTGATTGTAAAAAATTGTAATTTTAAATAATTATTATTTTATTATGTAAGTTAAATTGTAAGAAAGCAATTTAGTATTAAAGCAAATTATTCGGTTTAGCGGCGCCAAGTTTTTGTAGTAAAATTTGTATTAAAATATTTATTTGTAATATTTGTACAAATAATTATTTGTAAAAGTGGATGTTTTAGTTTGTATGAACATCCATTTTCATGGTTGGCGCATTTTCTTCATATCATTACTTTTGTAGAGAAAATAAATTATTTGTTGTTTTGGGGGGGAGAAAGAAAATTTTATTAAAATTTTGTACATTTTTAGTGCCAAATTAAAATTATTTTGTACAAAAATAGATTTTTGAGGGCGTTTCATGCGCGCGTATACTTGGCGCTTTTTTATACCTTTTTTTAAAAAGGTAATTTTGTTGGGATTTCACTCATTTTGTAGTGTCAGATATCTCATTTCTTTTTATAATATATATATAAAGATCTTTAAGACAATTTTAAAGTCCATATCTAATTAAAGATCAAGATTCAGATTAAATTGAAATAACAAAACAAAGTTATATCGGTTTCATTTTTTTCTGACTACATTTTAATTCATTTTCATAATATGCCTATTACATCACAGATAGAAATACGGCTGTGTCCAATTTGAAGATTAGTATAACACTACGTGTGATACAATCAGATAAGTATATTATACAAAATTTTCATTTTTTATTGAAAATAAGTATTCAGAGATAAGTTAATATTTTGTGTTATGGTTTATTTTTATTATATTAAAAAATTATATAGTTATTATATTAAAAGAAAGAGAAAAAAAATACTTTATTTAAATCTAAATTAGAAGAATATAAAAAGAAAAATGAGTGGACGAATAAGAAAAGAGAAAGAGAGAGGGAGGGGGAGAAAAAGAGAGAGAGAAAATTAGTAGTTAAGAAATAATAAGAAAAAGTAAAAAAAGGTAACATAAAGTAAATTATTTAACATGTAAATAAATTATAATTATTGTGCTAGAAAGAGTATTATTGTTAAATTGAAAGAGAGAGAGAGGAGAAGGCAAATAACATTGTGTAGTAATGTTTATACATATACATATGTACATATATACATATGTGCATATATGTACATATATATGCATGTGTCTGTATTCTCTCTCTCTCTCTCTCTCTCTCTCTCTCTCTCTCTCTCTCTTTTTATGTAATTCTTTCTCTAAATATTATATAATTAAAATCAAAGCTCAGATATAATCATATGCCGGCTTGTAATGGTGAACAATTTACACATATTTGTTATTTACACATATAAATAAATTATAATTATTGCGCTAGAAAGAGTATTATTGTTAAATTAAGAGAGAGAGAGAGAGAAAGAGAGAGAGAGAGAGAGAGAGAGAGGAGGAAGGGAGAATAATATTGTGCAGTAATGTCTATCCCGAAACAATTTATTATAATTAATGCAATTCTCTTCATGCATTCAAAAAAGATCATACTAAAAAAAATTTTCATTTGTAGTTAAATTATAATTGTACTTTTAAAATTATGTTTATTGTCCTTTACAATTATTGATAATAAACCTATTTGTCCATGTTTCACTTAAAGCGCTTGCAACATATAATCATGTACCGACTTGTAATGGTGAACTAAGCGTGGCTGTCACAGAAACTTCTCAAGTTTGCCAAGCCGACACATGATTATATGTTCCAAGAGCATTAATTAAAAACAAAATAGATTCATTAACAATAACTGTAAAATTTTGATTTTGAATGTGATCTGTGAATGTATGAATTACTGTTGCATGTAAAACAAATAAATTTTTTATATATAGAGAGATCTATTTTTTAAGATTTAAGAAGAACTTATGTATTTTTTAAGTAAATTTTTCTGTAAAATTAATGCACTAATCAATTTGTGTGAGACTTAACGTGTTAAAGAATTAAAACATTTAATGTACTAATTGTAAACAAGTAATAACGTGCTCAAATCAAATATTACATATACTATCAATTTAAAAGTTAACGTCAATTTAAATAATATTGGAATATTAAATATACTCTAATTTCTTAAATATAAATGTATAATAAGTGTGCTAGAAGGATTTGAGAAAGAGAGAGGGAGGGAGGGAGAATAATATTGCGTAGTAATGTCTATCCCGAAACACTTTATTATAATTAATACAATTCTTTTTATGCATTTACAAAAATCACATTAAAATTTTTTTTCATTTGTAGTTAAATTATAATTGTACTTTTATAATTATGTTGTTCTTTTACAATTATTGGTAATAAACCTGTTTTGTTTCTGTTTCACTTAATGCTTTTGGAACATATATATAATCATATGCCGGCCATTGTAATGGTAAACAATTTACACATATTTGTTATTTACACGTATAAATTATAATTATTGTGCTAGAAAGAGTATTATTGTTAAATTAAGGGAAAGAGAGAAAGAGAGGGGAGTAAGAGAGAATAATATTGTGTAGTAATATCTATCCCGAAACAATTTAT
Source organism: Monomorium pharaonis (assembly GCF_013373865.1). NCBI lineage: Eukaryota > Metazoa > Arthropoda > Insecta > Hymenoptera > Formicidae > Monomorium > Monomorium pharaonis. The sequence continues at coordinate 17,262,054 of NC_050469.1, forward strand.
TATAATTAATGCAATTCTCTTCATGCATTCAAAAAAGATCATACTAACCAAATTTTTTATTTGTAGTTAAATTATAATTGTACTTTTAAAATTATGTTTATTGTCCTTTACAATTATTGATAAACCTATTTTGTCCATGTTTCACTTAAAGCGCTTGCAACATATAATCATGTGCCGGCTTGTAATAATGAACAAAGCGTGGCTGTCACAGAAACTTCTCAAGTTTGCCAAGCTGACACATGATTATGTTCCAAGAGCATAATAAAAACAAAATAGATTCATTAACAATAACCATAAAATTTTGAATATGATCTGTGAATGTATGAAAATTTTTCTTACCATATAGAAATTTTAAATCCAAACTAAATAGTGAGCATTGTAGTATTAACAGGAACAAATTATTACTATCCAGTACTAGTAGCTTTGTCAGTAACATTGTGGAACTAGTAGCTTTGTAAGTAATGTTGTAGAATTAGTGAATTTGTACACTTCCTGCTGCTCTTTCGTCAACTTCAGCTTCTTTAAAATTGGTTTAAGTTTAAGATACACTTTGACAGTGTAAGATTTGTAATTCTTCCTCTTTCTTTAAAAAAAAAAATAACACAAAGTATTGATCTTACGTAAGTGAACAAAAGCGTGGCTGTCACGGAAACTTCTCAAGTTTGCCAAGTCGGCATATGATTATATGTTTTAAGAGCATTAATTAAACAATAACTAAAATTTTTGAATGTGATCTTTGTGAATGTATAAAGAAAATTTTTCTTACCATATAGAAATTTTGACTGGAACAAATCATTACTATCCAATACTAGTAGCTTTATAAATAACGTAGAACTAGTAGCTTTGTCAGTAAGGTTGTAGTATTAAAGGGTTACACCAACCTAGCGGAAAAAAAAATTCGATTTTTTTTTATTACATTTTCTTGAAGCTTCAAGTTTCGAGAATATATCCTGAAAGTTTTATGTTGATATCTGAAAAAATGCCGGAATTACAGAGAGTTGAGTAAAACGGGATCGAGCGTTCGAGTGCTCGAATTGGAGCAATATCAACATAAATCGCCACTGGACGATGATGTGATTAAAGCCATTTGTCCAATATTTGAAAACAACTTTCTAGTGATAATTTACTGGAGAAATGCGTCGGTGGATTTACGCAAAACGTTAACAAAAGTTTGAACAATCTGATTTGGCGCATAGCGCCAAAAGTGCAGCACAGCCGTGCACATGTTGTGCAAATTGCTGCATACACATTTAATGAAGATGCTGCCGCATATTTATTAATGATAATAAAAGAATTGTGCTGCATATTGCGAAAATCAAGACCGAGCGCGCATCGATGTGGCCAAAATACGAGCGCAGAAAGCAACGCGCGAAGAAAGGATTGGTCGCTGTCAACAAAAGTCTTCACAGAGCGCTGCTGTTATTGATGTGGAAGGAATCTCATATGGCTCCAGAATTGTCGACTAGAGGTAAAGTGCAAAATTCGGCTATTAACAATAGTAGAACTAAACTTGAAACTTTAAACGCCTTTTTCTCAAAACATGGTTTTCAAAGTCGGTGACCACCAGATCTCAAAAACTAATCGATGGATCGTTTTCAAATTTTTACACAATACTCTCAGAAACATTCTTTTGTCGGTGACGATCTATTTTTTTTTTAATCGGTCTTCATTAAAAATTAAAAAAATGAAAAGGACAAAAATTTTTCGTTTTTTTTTTTAATTTTAACTTCAACTCATCGCCATTTTGTAACAAACGATAAAATCGACAATCGGCGATCGTCACCGACAAACCACTACTGTTAATTTAAAAACACCATTTTGTTTTTTTGTTTCAGATGGATTGTTTAGACGGGACAGTGGTCACCGCAAAATGCGTTTTTCCAAACCTCAATGTGTGTCGGCGGCCATATTTCTGCTTTCCGTCGCCATTGTTTAATAAAAAAATTTTTTTTTTATTGTCGAAACATAAGTCAATAATCACCCAAAATTTCATTTAATTCTCACTACCCGTTTAGGAGGAATAAAATATCAAAGTTAGGCCTGTTTTTCGACCGTCTAGGTTGGTGTAACCCCTTAATGATTTTATACGCTTCTTGCTGCTCTTCCGTCAACTTCAGCTTCTTTGGAATTGGCTTATAAGATTTGTAATTCTTCCTCTTTCTTTTAAACTAAAAAAGGAAACATAACACAAAGTATCAATTTTATCTCAGAATAGTTTATTTATTCTAACAAAAATGAAAACTGTATAACTTATCTGATTATGCAAATTTCCCTCTACAATGTAATCCACAATGTACTCCACGATGTAATATGCATAATTATGCATAACACTAATAAAAACTAACTTGCCGCTAACCTCGCACACGTCAACACGTCTCTAACCTCGAACTGTCACTCGATCGACACGCGGCGGCGACACGCGGATTCGATTATCTTCACCAATCACGATACACATGGTGCGTTCCGTTTCATGGCGCATGGTGCATCGTTCATCCTTGTTGTCAAATGTGTGAGCACAAAAGATAAAGGAGGATACAACAGTACAAATCCCCACCATTCGTCCTAGGCGCCGGGCGACGACGATAATAATGATGATGACTACGACGTTTCTTAAACCAAATTTACTCTTGAGCGAAAAATTCTAATCGCGATACCTCCGCTCGTAAGTCATATAGCGGAAAAATAAAAACACTTTTATTATATAAATCGGATGTAAGCTATCCATTAAGCCTATTTAGAAATCAATCAATTAAGTCGTTATTGAGATCCGATAACTACGGTCTTCTCGCAAACGACGTCTCGCGTAAAAGAAGCACGGTGGTGCCTCGCTGCGCATACACTTGGCGGCGCGAGGCACTACCGTGCCTCTTGATATATTTTTTGTTCTTTTACAAGAATATATTTTTGAGAACGTTTTGTATAAAAATACATTTTTGAGGGAATTTTTTGCGCGCGTATACTTGGCGCTTTTTTTACCTTTTTTAAAAAAAGATAATTTTTGTGGGAATTTCACTTATTTTGTAGTGACAAGTATCTCATTTCTTTTTGCAATATATAGATATTCTTAAGACAATTTTAAATTTTAATTATGAGTATTTCGGCAAAATTTGCTGTAGCATCTGACAGTAAGTTGCGATCGACTTAAAATTTCATATACAAGCTTCCTAATGAAACTGCTTTAATTGTTTATTTAACTTAATATTTGCAATTGTGTCGCGGTTGCTCGTATTGGATTTTTCTTCTACATCATTAGAAAGCTTGTATATAAAATTTCAAGTCAATCGGAACTTGTTGTCAGATGTTAAAGCGAATTTTGCCGATATTATTGACAATTAAAAAATAAAATAATATAATTACGGTTTGTAAATAATTTTATAAATTAAAATATTACATTTTAGTTAAATATATATAAATATATATATATATATATATATATATATATATATATATATACAGGGTGATAAATAACTATATGTCCTTGCATAGACGTATTCTTAGTAATATTCTGAGTCAATTTTTTCTTTCGCAAAAAATTATCCAGAGCTTAGATTTCTAGATATAATAAGAAATAGTTTACGTATCCTGAATCGGATACAAGAGGTAAGCAGGGGTGGCACAACTCACCGCTGCTCGCGGGCACCACGAGCATTGCGAGGCGTCTGCTGCGCTCAATAATCGATAATCATCTCAATTATCTTTAACACAGATCTTTAATACAGATTTAAAATTAATTTTCTATCATCTAAATAATTACGTAGAATATTCAAATTGATTGCTAGAATGTCAAATTTTTTACTCTCCGGGTCTCCGTGTATGCATTTCCAACATTTTCTTCAACAAATTATAATAGTAAATCATATTAATCAATATTTTTATTTTTAAGTTGCCGCGTTTCCAGACACATATTCGACAGTGTTACCACACAATAACCAATAAAGTCAGTTGTCTGCTTGCTTAGCTGAGCTCGATGTCAGCTGACATCGAGTAACTAGTAAACACGCGTTGTGTGTGTGTGTGAATGTGTGTGTGTGTGTAAATGTGTGTGTGTGTGTGTGTGTGAATGTGTGTGTGTGTGTGTGTGTGTGTGTGTGTGTGTGTGTGTGTGTGTGTGTGTGTGTGTGTGTGTGTGTGTGTGTGTGTAAATGAGTGTAAGTGATAAAATGTTAGAAGAAAGAAAAAAAGACTTTTAATCCGATAAATTAAAGGATGGATCGTGAGAACAATCAATTGATTGCAGGATGGTACGTGCGTAAACAGGTTCAAACAAGTTCTCTCCCTCCTCTCTCTCCTCCCTCTCTCTCTCTTTCTCTCACTCTCTCTCTCTCTCTCTCTCTCTCTCTCTCTCTCTCTGTCACCTATTCATTTCTTCCTTTATTACATAATATTCGGGTGATTCAAAATACTAAATACCATCGTTAAAGATAATTGAGATGATTATCGATTATTGAGCGCAGCAGATGCCTCGCGGTGCTCGTGGTGCCTGCGAGCAGCGGTGAGTTGTGCCACCCCTGCTTACCTCTTGTATCTGATTCAGGATACGTAAACTATTTCTTATTATATCTAGAAATCTAAGCTCTGGATAATTTTTTGCGAAAGAAAAAATTGACTCAGAATATTACTAAGAATACGTCTATGTAAGGACATATAGTTATTTTGAATCACCCTGTATACATGTGGGAGTTTATTGTTAATAATTTCAAATTAAAGATAAACGTTGGAAATAAACATTTATACTTAAGAAATTGACCCTACTCGGTGAGTCCAAGCCACACTGTCGCGTAGAGAGAGAGAGAGAGAGAGAGAAAGCAATAGATAAATTTTACTGTATCGACGATTTAGATACATTTTCGACCCATAACATTCAATTCTTCCGTTTGCAATAATAGCGATTCTATCAGCAAGAAAATCTGCAGCTTTCATGGAATTTGTTGCCATTAGTATTGTCTTGTCTTTTCTTATATCCTGTAAAACGATATTGCGTATTTCACACAATTTCTTTATTATATTTTATTACATATTTTATATTAAAACTATCTACTTAAAGAAAGTCAGTTAGCATAAGTAAATCGCATATCTGCCTTTTGTGTTCAGGATCGATACTGTATGTAGGTTCGTCAAGGATGAGAATCTGTCAGAATTAAAATTATAATAATTTGTAACACACACACACACACACACACACACACACACACACACACACACACACACACAATTTAATAAGTTATTTTAAACTACGCAATATTGTTTTAATTTATATTTGCAGAATTTTTAAGATACATTTATTTTTAGTACTTCTATTGAATGCAAATCAGGGTGAACTATGAGATCCGTGGCTGGGATACTTTTGGAAATGTAATAATTATGCCTTTCACTGTACGCACGTCAACACGTCACTGACCACGAACTGTCACATCACCGCCGTGAATTTCGCCGCGGATTAACCATTACATCGACAGGCGGATTCGACCGCCATCTATCGCGCGAAAAGCAAAAGTACAAATCCCCACCATCTGTCCCGGGCGACGACGACGATAATAAAAATGATTACGACGTTTCTTAAAAATTTTACTCTTGATGCGAAACTTTAAATCGCGATATCTTCGCTCATAAGTCACGTAGCGGAAAAATAAAAACACTTTTGTTATATAAATCGGATGCGAGCTATCCATTAAGCTTATTTAGAAATCGATCGATTCAGCCATTATTGAGATCCGATAATCTACGGAATGTCGCAAACGGCGTCTCGCGTAAATAGAGGCACGGCAGTGCCTCGCGCGCGTACACTTGGCGCGAGACACTACCGTGCCTTTTGATATAATATCAATATAATAGATCTGTATTGCGCAATACAAATAATATATAAAATATTATATAATATCAATATAACTTCAATATAAAATCCGTTACATAAGTGTTGTTATGTTACTATTATTTCAATATTGCGAGTAAATAACAAAAAAATGTAAAAATTAATATAAAACCGTTATATTGTACTCGGATAACAATCTAGATTGCATTAACATGATTGTAAGGCAACATCTGTTATCTCACATGTTACTTCTGTGTAATGTTGCGTCTATATTCTGTGTTTGCTGGGTTTTAATATTGGGTGGGTTTGACAAAGCAAATCTGAAGCGTCTGGAGGGTCTGTTGACACATTCTGTCTTTGTTATTTATTGGCATCGAACAAAGATAGAGTGAGGTAAGAGAACACTTCGACGTCTCAGATTTGCTTTACCGAACGCAGTAATTTAACCACATGCACAACTCTACATCACACTTCATCTATTTAATCATCAACACCAATGTAAAATTAAATAATCAGTGAGTAAGAAGCATAGATTTTACAATGGTGTTGATGAGATAGATGAGATATTGTGTGATATATATATAGAATTGTGAATCAGTTAAATATTGCTGTAAATGTCAATCAATATTCACAACTAGTAATTAGCTTGAATAAAACTTTAAATAAACGTTTTTAATAATACTAATTTTTATTCTTTGGTATTCTAGTAACATATATAATGCCTGTACCTTGGTGACAAAAGATGGTTTTTATCCTTACAACGTTATCAATATTTAACTAACGCACAACTCTACGTTACACCTCATTTATTTAATCAACATCAATGTAAAATTAATTAATCAGAGAGCAACATAACTCAGATTTTACACTGGTATCGATGAAATAGATAAGATGTTGTGTGATATAGAATTGTGGATCAGTTAAATATTACCGTAATTGTCAATCAATATTTACTATTATTAATTAGCTTAAATAAAACTTGAAATAAATGTTTTTAATAATACTAATTTTTATTCTTTACTTTACTAGTAATATATAAAAAAAATTACAAAATCTAAGATAATACTTTTGATCATATCAAGTTTAATCTAAGTGATATATAATTTATAAATACTACAAAATGCATGATATCCAAACAAAATTACCTTTTTAAAAAAGGTAAAAAAAGCGCACCAAGTGTGTGGTTTTTCTTTAAGGAATAAATCACAAAATCTAAGAATAGTTTTGATAAATTCAACTTAAGTGATATTTTTTAACGAAAAAAATTACAAATCCAAGATAAAACTTTTGATTAAATTCAACCTAAGTAATGTACATTCCTAAAATGGTATAACTTTGATTATTAAAGTAACAATTATTTTAAATAAAAAATTATTGTATTCACATACACTTTTTAATTTTGTAGAAAAATTTTTCTACAAAAATAATGATACGTAAATATTTTGCGCCAATTAAGAGTGAACACTACAAAATGAGTGTTAAGTTTTTTCTCTACAAAAATAATGATATAAATAAATATGCGCCAATCTATAAAAATAGATGTTTATTCTTTGGCTGGCATTCATAGTTTGATTTTTCATTAAGCTTGTATCAGATTAGAGATTTATATTGAGATTGAATTGAAATGTAATTAATTAGGAACAAAACCAATATTTTTTAACTTTGCTTTGAATGGTCAAATTCCAATAAATATTTTACTATAGAAACTTGGCGCCTTTACTTTATTTCCGATTCTGATTCGATTTTCCTGCACATGTTAATTTTAACCCTAGAACAATGTACCTATTATATTTTTTTTCACCTTAAATTGGATTATAAATGTACTCCATTCTTTTCCAAACATTAAACAGATGGCTGAAGTCAATATTGTGGTATATGAATTTTTTCTATTCATGACAAAAAACAATGGTATAATCCATAATAATATTAATTAACATTAAACACGTTAATAATTAATATAAATTAATAGTTTTGGAAAGATAAAAGAAAAAACCGGGAAAATAAATCTCAGATATCGTTTAAAATGTATCATTATTTAAACAAATAAAAGTTAAAAAATCGATAGCTTAAAAAATAAGAGGAAATAAAGAAAGACAATTAATTTTTTATTATTATATTATGAAATTGTAAAAAATGTTTATTTTTTAAAAATATGGAATATATTATTAAAATAAAAGAAATTTAAAAAATATTTTATTGACTCCAAGCGGCACTCGCACCACTGTACTGTCCTGTGGTTTTCACACACAGGAACATTGTAACTCGCACAAACGCAGCCGTAGTATCAATCTTTCTATAGTGAAGGCTCATCTGAACAAAAAACAGTGTTTCCTATGGCGGTATCCGAACAAAATACATAAACAAACATCAAAGTGTAGAATAAACGTGCTTCATTTTCATATTTGTACTGCTCGGGAACTAATAACGTTCTGATACCAGCTAGTACATGTCTCTCGATTCTTAAGACTATGTATTGATCGAATTATTGTTTGATGTCCCGAGTCGATCTCTTCATCTGCTAAGTTAGGAGATATTAAAATTAAATTGGGCTATAAAACTACCCTGGTATGACGTTCTAGAATTAAATGGAAGTGGCCCACTTGAATACAGTACAATTGAACACAGTGCAGACGGATACGTTGCAAATGGACACAAAATAATGTACACGGTTTAAATGGAATTTTGTAGATAACACGGTTAACAGGAATTTTGTATACCGTGAAGTTGTACACCGCCAAGTTGTACACCGTAAAGTTATACACCGTACATTTCTATACTTTTATGTTAAGACACTCCTACCGATGGTGTGGGTGCGGGAGCAGGGGGGCCTTCGGCCCCCCTTGTATCTTGTGTGTGTGTGTGTGTGTGTGTGTGTGTGTGTGTGTGTGTGTGTGTGTGTGTGTGGTGTGTGTAGTGTGTAGCTACGTGTAGAAATGTACAGTGTATAACTTTGCTGTGTACAACTTTACGGTGTAAAAATGTACGATATACATTATTTTGTGTCCATTTGCACTGTGTCCAAGTGAAGGCCACTCAAATAAATAAATCTCAATCAACGAGCTTAACCCCAAGTAGAAAAAAGTCATTTAAAAGTCAAATTGACATCAAAATGTAGTCATTTCTAAAAAATTGAGATGATATCATTTAATTCTTTTATAGAATAATAATATGACTTTTATATGACTATATTTTGACCTTTTAATGACTTTCACCGAAAAAACGCAAATTGCTTATGTATACAAAATGATTAAAATTTTGTGTATTGTAAACAATTTTTATCGATTTCATGATGTAACGGCTTTACTTAAGCGATGCAATTAATTGCGATGTGAGGTTATGAATGTTTATACACATTTATATTTGCATTCACATATGTATTCGGATGCACATATATTGAGGAAAAATTCTATATCGCACAAGAAAGACTGTTTGATCTCCGTTATAAATTTGCACATTAAACGTAATTTTGCTCAACTTGGTTCATAAACACTCGTACGTGAACAGACACGACACTTGAATAACGACGACGCCGCGACACCCACTTTTTTCTTGCTTTTAGGGACGGAATTCATAGACCGATCTTAAATTAAAGAATCGTCTTAAGTCACGAGCAGACTTAAGACTTACTTAACCAATGAAATAACAGTATTGACGTTTTAAGATCGTACTTAAGATGGATCTTAAATAAAATCGGTCTATGAATTCCGTCCTAGAAGTCTACACGAAAGACGCTCCGCAATATGCAAGTCATATTTTTATCATCATAGTATCATTTTTTTAAAATGATTATTTTGAATTTATATATTACCATATTTAAGTCCTAACATTCAAGTAGGAATGTCAGAAGTAGAATTAAATTAACGTGAACTATTCAAACAGTAAATCTAAATTTTAAAATTATGATTTGATCACTTTTCGATCATAATCCAAATATGACTTCTGATAATGATTATGATATCATTATGATGTTATTGTGATATTATAGTGATTTTTTGTTCTTGGGACTCTTACAAAAATGAGATTAGGTTCGATTAGATTAAAAATCACTTAACTTACTTCGAAATGTCTGGTATTTCATGCATCGTTGTCTTGCTCATTAAAAACAAATAATTTTTAGTAATATTATTTTTTCCCCTTTTTTAAAAATTATTATTCTATTGAAATACACATGTTCACTGATGTTCACACTTGACTTAAAGGTTATGGTTCTCGCCCCCTTGGGTCTACAAAATTCTATTAAGTATTTAAAAAGGAATGCAAAAATAAACAATGAAAAGGAATGCAAAAATAAACAATGTTTTAACGCGATAAGAGTACGTACGCGGTCGATTGCATCAGCAATTTAAAAATTTTGTCGGTGCGATCCATTAGGAAAAGGCTTGAATTACTTTAGATTACCCTTTTATGTACTTTAATTATATAAAAATTATCTAAAAATTTCTTTAGTAAACTTTTAGATTTGTAAGGTAATTTTGAAAACTTTAACTTCATTTAAGGCAAATTTTCCTAAAGGCGAAATACGACTGTACCCTCTCGCGTCCGAAAAGAAACTGATGCTCACGCATTCTCGTATCGATCAACAGAACTTTAAACTAAAGGTCATTATTGAAAATCATTAAAGTTTAAAGTTATCTAAGGATTATTTCAGATTTATTTGTGTGTGTGTGTGTATGTGTGTGATTACTTTAAAAATACTTTTCCATCTTTTGGTTTCTTTGAAAGTCAGTTTTTAAAGTTTTCGGTTTTTTGAAAATTGTTTTAAAATCAGCCTTTATATACTTTATAATTTTTTAAATTACTTTACATTAACTTTTTACATACATTAGATTACCTAAAAATTTCTTTAGAACTTTTAGATTTGTAAGATTACTCTCAAAAACTTTAACTTAATTTAAAGTAAATTTTCCTAAAAGAATAAAAGTAATTTTTTTATTTTATTGAGAATTGTGGAAAAGAGTTTGATTTTGGAAAAGATATTAGCCTTAAATAATAAAATTAAAAAGTTTATTTTAAATAAATAAGTGAACATATTGACAAAAATTTTAATGCATTATAATCTTTTTAGAAATTCCTATCAAAGATAATCAATCGAATTATTTAGTTCCAAAGAAGTTTCTAAAGTTTTGATAAACATTTTGAAAAGCACAAAAGATTCAAAAGAATTTTATAACATAATATAAAATTAGGTAAATATTTTGATCAGGGGAGCCCGCCCGATGACTTTGACCTTGACATATGTTATGAAGGTTACCCTCTTGAGTAACTTTCAAAATATTTTAGCCGTGATTCCTTAAAAAGTCATTAACAAAAAAATTTTATAAGTACTTTTGTTTGAAACAGATAATATTTTGCATTGAAATATTTGTGCTTTTGATTGAAAAAGAATTAATATATTCTTAGGAAACGCGTGGACGGGGGAGGGGCAGAGCCCTATAACTTTTCAATAAATGCTTAGCGCGACTTAAAACCTTCACAACATTACTCAAGATGATAACCTTGAGTAAAGGATATTGAAATCGGAGGTGGTCCGTATAACTCCATAATTACCATGTTCTGTTAAGATTTATCCATATTTCTTTATAGGATTTAGATTGGGATAATAATAAATTAATATATTTTCTTATTTTAAAGCACACAAAAATGCGTGTTTTATAGAAATTAATGGGAGGATGTAAGGGAAGGGCGAGGCCCCTTGTACCCCACCCACGCGTTTTCTGCACCTCATGGGTTTGCGACTTTAAGTAAAGCAGAGATATCATGTATCGTATTTATAAAACTTTTTTTGTTAATAACTTTTTAACGAATTACTAGCGACGGCTAAAACTTTTTGAAGGTCACTCAGGAGGGTCGTATGTCAAGTTCAAGGTCATCGGGCTCCCTGATCGAAATATTTACCTAAAATTATTTTTCACAATAAGTTATTTTCGGATTTTTAGTAAGGGGAGATTCTAAGATGGCAGTAAGCATCGACGTTCAACTTATTATAACTGTGTTTCAAGACTGACAAAGGACCCCGCACAATTTATATAAAAAAAAAAAGCTCGGTCAATTTTCTTGAATTTTTTATATATTGAAGTACTTATAGCTCTAATGAAAAATTACAATTTGTGCGACCTTTCTATGCCGTTTCAAAAATAAAAACTTTAAAAAATTGCCATTTTAAGGTTTACTGCGTGAGTTTGCACTTGTCAACTTGCTCGCATATGTATATATACATATATATCTGCATGTAAAAATTTCGGAGATAAAAATTTTTGAAAATTGCTATTTTAAGGTTTATTACGTAAATTTGCACTTGTCAACTTGCTCGCATATGTATATATACATATATATCTGCATGTACAAATGTTCGTGATTCTGCGCGCGCGCGCGCGCGTTGTGTGTGTGTGTGTGTGTGTGTGTGTGTGTGTGTGTGTGTGTGTGTGTGTGTGTGTGTGTGTGTGTGTGTGTGTAAAGGGGGTGTTAATTAATATTACAACGTTATTATTTATTTATGAGTATTAGATCGTTTGGATTGTGTTTATCTCTGCTGTAACACATACACACACACACGCGCGCGCGCGCGCACAGTATCAACATTTGTACATGCAGATATATATGTATATATACATATGCGAGCAAGTTGACAAGTGCAAATTTACGTAATAAACCTTAAAATAGCAATTTTCAAAAATTTTTATCTCCGAAATTAAACATAGAAAGGTCGCACAAATTGTAATTTTTCATTAGGGTTATAAGTACTACAATATATAAAAACTTCAAGGAAATTGAACGAGTTTTTTTTTTCATATAAATTGTGCGGGGTTCTTTGTCAGCGCGCAGTTCATATGGGTTAAGATTATTAAATTAACATATTATAAAAATTATAATTGGCACCAAAATCCAGCTGCACTGTAAAAAATATATGTAAAGTTACACAAATAATAAGTGTAACAATTATACAATAAATAATAAAAATGTACTGTGGGTATGCAGGTAGATTAGGTCCGTTCCGAAAGATTCCACAATTTAATTAATACGTATATTTAGTACTTCGTATACAAATGTGGTTGTGTCAGTATGTACGTTATTAGATCTTGAGGTTGTCCAGAGGCGTTGCCGATAACGCTGTCGTCTTCCGTAGACCTGGCTATCTCGGTGGCCCTGCTGTAGTGGTGGAAGGATTAGGCGGCACCCGTAGGTGCCTGAAGATGGTTAGAATTCCTTAGTCCTCATCGCTGTCACTCCCGAAGAGGTCCTTGAAGATTTTTCTCTTCCTCTTAAGCGCAGAGCGCGGAATGCGCTTCCCGGGTGTGCGGGAAAGTGAATTCGGCGTCGTTGGTGCGACGGAGAACTCAGCTGTAGTCTCCGAAGTTGTCTGCATGCCCCGTGTCGCTATGTCTGACACTATTTGCAGGTCGGAAATTGTGATCTGCGTAGGCCGGTTGACCGTTATCTGCGGTCCAGAAGTTGCGGTCTGCGTAGAGCTGGTGACCGTTCCGCGTCCGATCGTCTGCGTAGCCCTGTTGGCCGGGGAGAAGCGTCCAGGATCCCGTGATTGGAGTTGAAGTTCCTTTGGTTTCTCCGGAGAGAATTTAATCCGGATGAGCCTGCACTGGTTAGTTACCTTTGTGATGGCTCCCCATATCTCCTCCTTAGGTCCCGGTTGTATCGGATTGATACAAGAGTCTTGGTGGTCTAATTTCCTCTTGCGAGGCAGGATGCTGGAACTGGTTGTGTCCCCCAAGGGAGACTTCGGAAGACCTGGAGCTCTTGAACCGAATATCGGGTGGGAAAGGCCCGGAGGTGCTTGTTAAACAACTGCAACTTGTGTAGGCCCAGTGAGCTCACTACACGAAGCGTAGGATTAGTGATTTATCGCCGTGGTATCCTTATGTAATCCAGGCGCTATCACTTGACTTCTGAGAAGGAGCGCTGCGCTCTCACCTAGTGGCGGCTACGCGTATTACTCGCTATCGCTGAGGCCGCGGGCCCGAGCGCGGACGTTGCGCGCGCGCGCGCGTCGCGCTGTGGCGTGCCGCCACATGACCCCCTCGGTTGATTTATAGTTCTGGTTTCTCTGGAGGTCGTTTCGCTTGTCTTGTTTCTGATTTTTTTCGTTGCAGGATGTATGCTGGCTTGAGCCTATCGATCGACACGTTTACTGCTCGCCCGTTAATGCGAAATTTGAATGTTTTCTCTCTTCTGTTGAGAACATGGTACGGATCGTCGTATGTTGGCTGTAGTACACCGCTCGGCGTGTCGTGTCGTACAAAAGCTTGCTGGGCTGTGCTCAAGTCCTTGTATACAAAGGTCAGTTTTTCCGTGTATTTTTAACTTTGGTTGTAGGCTTCTCATAATCTTCCCAAGTTGTGTTGCAAAGCCTTCTGTGTTGTCCGATGTGTTTGTTTTTCCGAGAATTGTCCGGGTAACCGGATTAATTCTTCGAAGACCATTTCTGCCGGTGTCGCCTGTAAGTCCTCTTTCCATGCTACTTTTATGCCCATCAGGATGATTGAGAATACATCTACCCAATTTTCCGTTTGATGGCTTTTGATGGTTGCTTTAAGTTGTCGATAGAACCTCTCTATCATCCTATTGGCTGCTGGATGGTAAGCTGTTTTTCTTAGGTGTGCTGACCCGGTTAATTGTGTGAGATTCTTGAGTAGATCGGACTCCAATTGTCGGCTTTGGTCGGTTGTTATTAAAACTGGAGTTCCGTATTTCACTATCCATTTTATTAATAGCTGTCTTGCTACTGTTTCCGCCGTGATGTCTGAAATAGGTACCGCCTCAGGCCATCTCGTAAACCTGTTAATGATTGTCAGGCAGTATTTGTATCCTCGAGACGTTGGTATCTGTCCGATAATGTCCATGTGTATGTGTTTGAATCTTTTGGTGGGTCCCAGGACGTCTCCGGCAGGTGTGGTTGTATGTTTGCATACTTTCGTCTTTTGACACGGTACACGAGCTTGTGCCTATTTGCGGCAATCTTGTTGGATGTCTGGCCATACGTACCTTTGTTGAATCAGTTTTGTGGTAGCCTTTATATCTGGGTGTGCCAAACCATGTAGGGCTTGAAAAACCTGCCGTCTAAATGATTTTGTGACAAAAGAGCGTTTGACTGATTTGGTGGTGTCGCAAACAATTTTTGTTGTAGAGCCTGGTGTTTGTACTTTTGTTAATCTTAGTGCACAATATTATGTGCTGCCGTCAAGAATTCCCGTTAATTCGGCGTCTTCTTGCTGGGATCTTGCTAACTCCTCGAAGTTCGGTGCTTGTTGGGCGACTTCTATTCGTGACAGTGTGTCAGCAACTATATTGTCCTTGCCGGTCATATGCCGGATGTTCGTCATAAATCAGCTAATGAAATCCAAATGGCGAGCTTGTCTTGGTGAGCTGAGAAGTACATCTTGTTGAAAGGCGTATATGATTCCCTGGGAAAAAAGTATATATCTAATTATATATAATTTTGTATAACTTTGTAGATCTAATTATGTATGGATTTTGACCTGATCTAATTAGATCTACGAAGTTATTCAAAATTATATATAATTAGATATAAACATTTTTTTCCGGGCAGAAAGAAAAGTTTTTTCAGATTTAATAAACTTTCTTAAAAAAGATTCGTTACCGAAAATTTAGCCATGACAGCTAAGATGTGTCTTTAAGACGTAATAAAAAGTACATATGTCCCGAAAGCTCACTACGATAGCATAGGCTGATCCGGTTTCTGTAACCGTGGGTAATCTGCTTATGTAGCCTTTAGAGTGTAAATTGCATTAGGAGAAAAGTGCCGCGTGCGTCGCCTAGCGACAATCCGCGAACTACATACTTTTTAAATTTATATAATATAGAATGTTAGGAATTTAATTACATTTACCATAATTGTGATTGCATTTATTATATAAAAAAGGTTAATTATATAAAAAATTTTTAATATAAAAATGGATTATATATATAAAAATGGATTATATATGTAAAAATGGAAATATGATATGGAATTATAAATTAAAAAATATTTTGATATAATTATATATAATTATTTAACCAAAAAAGAATTCTAATATAATGCTATATAATTCAATATGGGTTTATAAATATCTTGATATAATTATATATATTTATTTATTCGAAAAGTAATTTTAATAAAATGTTGTATAATTCAATATGAGGTTATAAATATTTTGATACAATTATATATAATTGTCCACTCAAAAATATAATGTTGCATAATTTGATATAAAGTTATAAATATTTTGATATAATTATATATAAATTAATATATAAATTGATCTTATTATATGTAATTATATATAATATGATATAATTATACATAATTAGATATAAACTTTTTTCCCGGGCCGTAAAAATGGTAAATTTCTACCCTCTAGGAGATGTCGGAAGTATCTCACTGCGGTGTAGATTGCTAATAGTTCTCTATCGTATGGACTGTACTTGGTTTGCGCCTGTTGAGTTTCTTACTCATGAATGCTAGAGGTTGCCATTCTCCGTTTGCTTCTTGCTGTATCACTGCTCCCATTGCCATGTCGGAAGCGTCTGTTGTTAGCGTGATCGTTTCCATTTTTTGGGTGTGCCAGGAGTGTCTCTTGCCAAACTATTCTTGCAGTTCTGAAATGTTTGTTCAAGCTGTGGAAGAGTTTTGCCTTTGTTTTTGGTCCACTGTACAGGGGTTTTGCCTTTTGTTTTTGATCCCCGTAGAGCATCATGTAAGTGTGCTTGGTCTTGAGTTGCTTTCGGTATGAATCATCTGTAGAAATTTAGTGTGCCTAGAAACTGTCTTAGTTGCTTTATGGTTCCAAGCTTTTTGAAGTCTTGGATTGTTTGTACTTTTTCGGGCAGTGGCTGAGTCTCATGTGCGGAAACGGAGTATCCCAGGAATTTTATTCTATTGGTTTCGAACACGCATTTCACTGGGTTTAATTGTATGCCGAATTTGTCGAGACGGCTGAACAATTTCTCCAAATAGTGTAGATGTTCTTCGGAGCTGGATGCCACGAAAATGTCGTCGATGTAGGCGTAACTGAAGTCTAATCCGTGCAAGGTCTCTTTGATGAACCTCTGGAAGGTCTGCGCTGCATTCCATAGGCCGAATGGCATGTATTGGAACTCGAATAATCCGAATGGCGTGGTAATGGTTGTTTTTGGGTCCTTTGGGTTAACTGGAATCTGGATATAGGCTTGTACCAGATCCAATGTTGAAAATATGATTTTTCCATTTAGTGAATGAGTGAAATCTTTTATGTGTGGAATTGGGTATCGGTCTGGTACGAGTGAGTCCCAGATGCGCATAGATCGAAACGGACACCATCAATCAAATTCTATAAATTTATCCTAACTCTAATTCAGCAATTTGATTGATGGTGTCCGTTTCGATCTGTGCGCATCTGGGACGCTCCCTCTGGTACAGTCCTGGTTCAGTCACTTTTTCTGTAGTCACCGCAGGGTCTCCAGGTGTCTATTTTCTTTGGAGCCATGTGTAGAAGCGAGGCCCATGGACTTTTAAGTGGTTGTATGATTCCCTTTTTTAAGAGGAGATCAAATTTAGCTCGTGCAGCTTTTAATTTTTCGGATGCTAGTCTTCGCGGCCCGCAGCTTCTGGGTCCCGACGTTGTTTTTATATGATGTGTAGTGTTATGCGCCTGCTTCTGATGGTCTCCGTAGTCCTGGTTATGCCGGAGATTTCTCCAGTAGCTGGTGATATGGTTCCCTATCACGGCCTTAATTGACAGTAGTTCATATCTTCGTGTGGTTCCGCCTATTTTAATCCCCGTCCTCGCATTTATTAATTGTCCGCTCGTCACATCCGAGAGAAAGTGGTAGTGAGCCAGGAAGTCGGATCCGATGATTGGCGTGGTCACGTTTGCTACCACAAATCGCCATGTAAAGTCTCATCGTTTCCTGAAATTTCTCACGTTGCCTGTTTTTATTGGCACTACGTGAAAAACGACTTACTAACGTGAGAAACGATAACCAGCAAGGCTGGCTACTTGCTGGACCAATTCCTTTATTTGCTGCTCCATCGTAAGTGGTGTCGTCGTGGCGGGTTGTAGACTTGCGACTGTGCCGGACCTCCCCGTAATTTCGAAGACTCAGTCAACCTGTGCTGCGACTTCCTCCAGAAAATTGTGTGTATAAATCATGTGGAATCACCAATTTGGGGATGCAGACAGTTTAGGTGCGTTCAAAAAGGTCCTACAATTTAATTAATACGTATCCGTATATTTAGTACTTCATATACAAATGTGGTTATGTCAGTGTGTACGTTATTAAAACTTGAGGTAGTCCGAAGGGATCACCGATAACGCTGTCGTCTTTCCTAGACTTAAAAATCTCGGTGGCTTTGCCGTAGTGGTGGAAGGATTACGCGGCACCCGTAGGTGCCTGAAGGTGATTAGGACTCTTTAGTCCTCGTCTTTGTCGCTCCTGAAGAGGTCCTTGAGAATTTTTCTTTTTCTCTTAAGCGTAGAGCGCGGAATGCGCTTCATAGGTGTGCAGGGAAACGAATTCGACGTCGTTGGTGCGACGAGGGACTCAGTTGTAGTCTCCGGAGTCAACTGCGTGCCCCGTGTCGTTATGTCTGATACTATTTGCGGACCGGAAGTTGAGGTCTGCGTAAGCCGATTGACCGTTATCTGCGGTTCGGAAGTTGTGGTCTGCGTAGACCTGGTGACTGTTCCGCGTCCGATCGTCTACATAGCCCTGTTGACCAAAAGGAAGTGTCGAGGATCCTGTGGTTGCAGTCGAGGATCCTTTGGTTTCCCCGGAGAGAATTTGATCTGGATGAGTCTCCACTGGTTAGTTGCCTTTGTGGTGGCTCCCCGTATCTCCTCCTTAGGTCCCGGTTGTATCGAGTTGATACAAGGACCTCGGTGGTCCGACTTCTTCTTGCGAAGCAGGATGCTGGTTGTGTCCACCGAGGGAGACTTTGGAAGACCTGGAGCCTTTCTTCGACTAAATATCACGTGCGAGAGCCCGAAGGTGCTTCTTAAAAAACTGCTACTTGTGTAGGCTCTGTGAGTTTACTACACGAGGTGTAGAAGGAGTGATTTATCGCCGTGGGTCTTCTTATGTAATCCAGGCGCTGTCACTTGACTTTTGAGAAGAGGCACCACGCTCTCGTTTAGTGGCGGCTGCGCGTATTACTCGCTGTCGTTGAAGCCACAGGCCCGCGTCGCGCTGTGGCGTGCAGCCACATGTACAAAATCATGTACTTTTATATTACAAAATTTATATTTTTACTCTTTGTTGTATAAATAATTTTTTATATTTTATAGAAAATTATAACATTAAAAGTATAACTTACAGATTTTATGTAAATGGAAAATTTTTCTTGTAATATTACAAAACGTTCATAATATTACACAGAATATAATTTTATAAATTATAATTTTTTTTACGTAAGTATATTACTCAGAAAAATAGAATGGCTTTAATTAATCAGCCTATAAATTAATATTTTTTAACGTATATGATAGTTTTTGTTCAAATATTATTTCGGTACTATGCATCAGCTAAACGCTTTCTTGAAACCAGGAAACATTGGCTGTATATGTCAATAAGCGCGTTCAGCAAACAAATAGAGAGCTCTGTAATATGATTAGCTTTTGCTTTTAGCTCTTTGCTAGATCTAGAAGTAAAAACTAATCGTAGTTAAGAAACAATCTCGCACCAAATGAACCCGCAGCGTAAAAAATGGTTCCGCGCTGAAGCTGTAAACTTGCTTCAATATAATACTATAATTAGCGTAGCTTTGCCAGTAGAATAATAAGAATTATTTTACACTTGATTTTTAAGATGACCATTCTGGCACGATTTTATTAAGGTTGGAAATCAATAACAACAACTTCATTCATTGCTAATTGTTAAATAAGCTTCTATGCACAAACAGACATCTCAGTTATTTAGACACACATATTTTAAAGCAAATGAAAAAAATGTAAATAGTATTTAAAAAATGATAATGACATAGTTACTACTAAAGCTGACAAAGGTCATATAACGGTTACCCTGAACAAACATATGTACATCAACCAAATGACTGAGATTTTAAATGACCGCAATACTTACTAGTGAAAAAGGATCCTATTAAAACTCTTATTTCGAAAATTGAATAATATGATTAAGACTTGCGTCGCCTATGATATTATTGAAGAGAATACATACAAGATTTTGAATTGCACCAATGGTAATCTACCTAGATGTGGATTGCCGAAAATCTATAAACCAGGTTTTCTTTTGCGCATTATAGTATCAGTCCTTGGTAGCCCCTTGTATAATGTAACAAAATTCTTGCATGATATTCACAACACGTTTTTAAATAAATCAAAATCATATGTGAAAGACAGTTGGTCCTTTGTCAACTATATAAAAAATAACGAAATTGGGACGAATGAAATATTAATATCATTAGATGTCACGACCTTGTTTACGAATATTTCTAAAGAACTAGTTTTATCAGGCATAGAAAAAAGATGGAATGACATTACCAAAAATACTAAACTTAATTTATCACAATTTTTATATGCAATTGACATGGTCTTAAGTTTCACGAATTTCTCACTTAATGTACAATATTATGATCAAAAATTTATAGAAGTCCCATAGGTTCTCAAAACAAGTATCTTCTAATATTTTTAATCACAGAAAGTCATGTTTAAGCAAACATTTTTATTATACGCGCATTATTGTTTCAACTATTGGAAGTCCGTTGTATAATATCACTTGTTACACGATGTTTTGCAGATTTCTATTAAGAAACCGATAGATCTTACATTAATAATAGCTGTTCTTTTGTGAATTCCATCAGAAACGTAATTGATAAAAGCTAGTCTCACTAGATGTAACATCCCTGTTCATGAATATTACAAAAGAGCTTATATTTGATGCGATAAGAAAGCGATGGAATGAGATCTCGATTTATACTAAATTACAATTATCTCAATTTATATACGCGGTTGATTTAGTTTTAAGTTTTATGAGCTTCAGTTTTCATGAACAATTTTATGAACAGATGTATGGTAATCCTATGGGGTCTCCGTTATCTTCCATTGTGACGGGTTTAGTAATTGATAATCTTGAAACCAGTTACTTGCAGAAATTAAATTTCGTCATCCCAATATTTTGTCGATACGTAGTCGATATAATCACTATTTTTCCAGAGAACAAGGTTGATTTCGTTCTTTCAATTTTCAACAATTACCAACTTAAATTAAAATTCACACATGAGCTTGAAAAGAACGGATCAGTTGCTTTTTTGGACACTATTGTTATTTGTGATGAAAACTATTTGATAATAATTTTACCGGAAAACTATATTTTCCCGCCGTTATATAAACTATTTTTCTAACCACCCAATATGATATAAAACAAACACTATAATTAATTTAGTTCACAGAGCAATTTTATTATCTGACAAAAAATTTCATTATGCAAATATTAAGTTGGTAAAAAAATTTTTAAAATAATTGTTTTCCTGACGATGTCATTAAAAAGCACATTAATAGACGTATTAAAGAATTAAAAAATTAAACGCATTCTTACAACTATAGTTGGACAACTGAAAACGATGGTTTTTATACAAAAAGATGTTTAACGTTATCTTACATTAATGACATCACCGATAGTATTAGTCAACGTCTGAAAAAAATTGGCTTTGACACTCTTTTCACTGGTCCAAAAAAGCTCAACATTATCATTAAAAAAGGCAAAGACAAATTAAACACTATAAAAAAAACTGATGTTGCCTGTCACTTAAAATGCAATAGTTGCAATACATCCTACATTGGGCAAACTAAACGCCATTTAGAGACACGAACAAAAGAATATATGAGCGACATAAAAAAGAATAAGAGTGAACATTCAGTGATCTGCAGTAAGCACATACTGAGAAAAACGTTTGGTTAATTGTATGGAAGGTTCTAGTGAATTTTACTGTATTATTCTAATAAGATGTATAAGGTTAAAACAACAGGAGATAGTCCTTTACTTTTTACGTGACTGCATACAGTATTATTTAGTGGACTCTTGTACAGCAGATTTTTCTAACAGTAGCTACTTGATAATATTATTACGATTGTTTATAATGTTATAAAATAAAATATGGGTACAGTTCTGAAAACGATTTACCTCCGATTTTTTTGAAACTATGTATTCTTATGTATTTTGGGGCGCTGATTACGAATATGATAGTGAATATTGGCGCAAATTTGATTTTCATGGCAAAAATAAAAATCATGTTTTTTTTTATTTATTTCCGTAAATAACAAGAATTTCTAAAAATACTTCAAACAAAGTTGTAGATCTCATCAAAATACATATTTTATGTCTTATTTATTTTTGCCATAAAAACAGTAGTTTTTGAGATTTTACTCACAAGTAAACCTACGAAAGTGTCACTCTCCGATTTTAATGAAACTTTACATATTTGTAGAACTATGAAAAATATTTCACACGTATTTTTTTTTTATCGGCCAAGGTTCATCCTGAGGATGAAACTACCCCTTAAAGGTAAAAACTGTATTTGATATATCAGGTAGAATAAGTGGAAAGTTTTAGAAAGTAAAATGTTTATTCGGTGTCGCTGAAGAAAAATCTTATGTTAAAAATGTGAAATTCAAAATGGCCGATCTAATATGGCGTCCAGATTCATCAAAATTTTTATTATTTTTCGAGTAAATTAGAAATTCTTGTAGGACAGACTTAATATTATTAAGTAATAATATTAAGATAGGCTTCATCAACTTCGGCTCCGGAGACGCAATGCTTCCCCCTCCAGGATCGGAAACACAAAGTATCGTTAAGCGCTTTATTATTAGCACGCGTCTTCTACCGATGTAGAGGGAGTATTAGCGTTTGAGAGTGGGAGAAAGGAGTCCCACTGCGTCTCCGGAGCCGAACTTGATGAAGTCTGTCCTAATATTATTACTTAATAATATTAAGCCTGTCCTACAAAAATTTCTAATTTACTCATTTTCACGAAAAATAATAAAAATTTTGATGAATCTGGATGCCATATTGGATCGGCCATTTTGAATTTCACATTTTTAACATAAAATTTTTCTTCAGCGACACCCAGTAAACATTTTACTTTCTAAACTTCCTAAACTTACTTTTTAAACTTATTCTACCTGATATATCAAATATAGCTTTTACCTTTAAGGGGGGCGTCTACATTAGTAGGCCAAAATTAGGCACTTTTTTATGATTTTTTTTTAATGAAACTAAGCAATGAATCTTTTTGCGATTTTTATCACTTATTGTGCATGTCTTTAGGTACTCAAAACAATTTCTATTACAAAATTTCATTCATTTAATTATAAGTTGTAAGCAAAAATGCACAACTGTCTTCAAAAATTCCTTCCACACTGCGTAAATGATAACGTCCAATAGACTCAACTGAAAGGAAAAAACCAAAGTTTTTTGTAAAGTTTATGAGTACAATTTCTAAGTGAACCTAAGAAAGCCATACATTTATTACAAAAAATTTATAAAATGGCGCTTTGAAAAAAAAGTCGGTTTTTTGTGAAAAATTTTTGACATTTTTTTTAATAACTTTTTTTTACATAACCTTTAATTTATATTTTATGTTCACACAGAAGCTATACTTATAAACTTTACAAAAAACTTTGGTTTTTTCAGCCGATTTTACTGGTTATCATGTACGCAGTGTGGAAGGAATTTTTCAAGGCAGTTGTGCATTTTTGCTTACAACTTATAATTAAACGAATAAAATTTTGTAATAAAAATTGTTTTGAGTACCTAAAAACATGCACAATAAGTGCATAATAAGATAATATTCATGCATAATAAGATAAAAATCGCAAAAAGATTCATTGCTTAGTTTTATTAGAAAAAAAATCATAAAAAATGCTTAATTTTGACCTCCTAATGTAAACGCCCTCCTTAACCCATTACTTCCCAAGCGGACATTTTATAGTCGATTGGTTTTTGGCTCAGAAAAGTGATGAGATCACATGAAAACTTAAAACAAAATATGCTCTTCTACGTAAAAAGAGTTGCTCTTTCAGATTCCGGGGTCAAAATTTCAAAATTTTTTATTGGAAATTAAATATGGCGACTCAAAGTTGATATAAATTTTTTCATTGACTATTGACTTTTTATAGTAAAAAATTTTGAAAAATTTTGTCCATGACTGTTGTAAACGATTGAAGTGACGAAGTTTGCCTCTTTAAAGTATAAACTATGATTATTAATTGATTTTTTTAAGTAGTTCAAGTAGTTCAAGATGGTGGATGCAATATAGCGTCCAAATACATGGAAATCATATTTTATTACGATATATGTGTGTGAATAGCCATTTCTCACATTTTCGAGGTCGCTGAGTACGAATCTTTAGTCAATTACTCATTTTTCAAAATGGCGGATACAATATACCATAAAAATCATACTTTATTAAAAACTATGCCTCCGAATACT
Organism: Monomorium pharaonis; assembly: GCF_013373865.1. Classification (NCBI taxonomy): domain Eukaryota; kingdom Metazoa; phylum Arthropoda; class Insecta; order Hymenoptera; family Formicidae; genus Monomorium; species Monomorium pharaonis. Next base: position 17,286,301 of record NC_050469.1, read on the forward strand.
TATTTTATGTATTTGTGAGATCGCTGAGAACAAATTTTGGGTGTTTTTTATTTTCCAAAATAGCGGATACAATATGGCGTCAGAATACACAAAAATTATATTTTACTGTGAACTATGTGCGTGGGTATTAATTGTATATGTTTTTGAGGTCGCTGAATACGAATCTTGAGTTTGATTTATATCTTTCAAAAGGCAGATGTAATATGATACACATAGTTCGCAACCAAATCTAATTTTCGTGCATTCTGACGCCATATTGTATCCGCCATTTTGAAAAATGACTAATTGACCAAAGATTCGTACTCAGCGACCTCGAAAATGTGAGAAATGACTATTCACACACATATATCGCAATAAAATATGATTTCCATGTTTTGGACGCCATACTGCATCCACCATCTTGAACTACTTGAACTAGTTAAAAAAATCAATTAATAATCATAGTTTATAATTTAAAAAGGCAAACTCCGTCACTTCAATCGTTTACAACAGTCATGGACAAAATTTTTCGAAGTTTTCTACTATAAAAAGTCAATAGTCGATGAAAAAATTTATATCAACTTTGAGCCGCCATATTTAATTTCCAATAGAAAATTTTGAAATTTTGAACCCGGAATCTGAAAGAGCAACTCTTTTTACGTAGAAGAGCATATTTTGTTTTAAGTTTTCATGTGATCTCATCACTTTTCTGAGCCGAAAACCAATCGACTATAAAATGTCCGCTTGGGAAGTAATGGGTTAAGGAGTAGTTTTCACCCTTCAAAGTAAACTTTGACCGATAAAAAAAAAATACGTGTGAAATATTTTCATAGTTCTACAAATGTGTAAAGTTTCATTAAAATCGAAGAGTGACACTTCTGTAGGTTTACTTGTAAATTTTATTGATATTGGAAGTAAGTCCCTCCCTTTTCACTTTGCCAATGCGTTCTTTACACCATATGGGTTTGTGACTTTCCACGTGTTGCGAGGTTTACCCCATCTCGATGTTTACAGAGCAAAACAATATCCACGCTTGTACTGTACCAAATGGATTTGCGACTTTAGATTTGAAATTGTGGCTAAAATAGCAATATAAAACTGGTTGGGTTAGAGTTAAGAAAAAAAACGGGAAGGGGGAATGCAGGGGGAGGGGCGGAGCCCCCCCCCCGCGCGTAGCGAGGGTCACTCACTGTCTTCATTATCCTCTTCAATATTTTAGTTTTTTGGAGTAGTTTAGTTTGATTAAGCATTAAAATTATTTAATAAAACTCGACGTGTGTTAGATGTTGTATAAAGTTTTGAACATTTAACGTCGTTTTTCTCAAAAACAATTGTTTTTATGGCAAAAATAAATAGGACATAAAATATGTATTTCGATTAAATCTACAACTTTTGTTTGAAGTATTTTTAGAAATTCCCATTATTTACGGAAATAACTGGAAAAAACCATGATTTTTATGGTTTTTTCATGGTTTTCGCCATGAAAATCAAATTTGCGCCAATATTCACTATCATATTCGTAATTAGCGCCCCAAAATACGTAAGAATACGTAGTTTCAAAAAAATCGGAGGTAAGTCGTTTTCGGAACTTTATCCTAAAATATTTCGTATATATGTATATGAGCATGAATATATTATATAAATATTTGTATAAAATTAAGAATAACAATATAGTTTTTAAAATTTTTATTAATATTAAACTTTGTAAATTAATTAGCAATAAATAAAAGGTATTGTTAATTTTTTCATTTCTCTAAGTTTTTTGATAGTACATATTTTTTATATTAACGAAAAGCATTAAAAATCTTATAATTGTAGGGTTTAGAATTAAAATTTAAAAATGCAACAAAATGTATTTTTTGCAATAACATTTTTAACGCAATTGCTGTATTAAAATTACAAATTGTTGCTTATTGGTAATTTTTCACAAATTTTGTTAAGTTTTATTTTATACATAAATAATGCAGTTTTAAAACAAACAAAATACAGTTTTAAATATACAAAATTTGTGAAAAATTACCAATAAGCAACAATTTGTAATTTTAATACATATATATATATATATATATATATATATATATATGTATGTATATGAGTCATTTCACGGAATCCGCATATGAAATTTGAGATCATAGTCACGATTTCGTTTAAACTGCAGAAAAATATTCGTCAAGGTGAGTTAAAACAACCTAAATTTTTTTAGATTTTTAAACCCACGGGATTAGTGGGGGCGCTGCTGTCATTTCTTTGACATGTCGCGTTCCGACAACGCTTTGAAGTAAATTTTCACCAATTTCTTCTTTTTTGTTTTTTTTTAAATGTATACATTTTTATGTAAAATTTCCTGCTCTTTCCAATAAAAATATTTCCAATTCCCTCAAAATTAAAGAAAGCATTAAAAATGATGATTTTTAAGAAAAATTCTGTTTTTTTATATCTTCCCCAAATTCTAAAATGAATATTTTCATTGGAAAGAGCGGATTTTTTTACATAATATATGTAGTTTATAGCTTTTGCTCTCAATGGTTAGAACCAAAATTAAATAAATAAACAAATTTTTTACTATTTCTAATTATATTGTTGCACTCTTTCACTGCTCTAGCACACACTCGCGCTCGCGCTCGAAAAAGAGAAGACACTGTTTCTCTCAAGAAAGGTTTATTAACCAAACGTTTACAAGAACGAGCTTGAAACACGTCCGAACGCAGAGACGTGCCAAGAACAACAACCACGCGACTTTTAACAACATTCACATGGCAACCAACTTCGTTTGTCACAGCTGACCGAGGCGATCGATATATTGATTTCCACGACAGCCGACTACAGCTGCCGTTCACAATAAGCGTGAGAACACCGCGCTCATAACAATATTTTCGTTCTTATTAATGATTTTTTATTAAGTCGTTGTACAGCCATCAATTCATTTTTATTTTTATAAAGTTCAAAGATGTTGGAATTACTTTTGCATAAGCATATCATACCATATAATTCAGAGGAATTATTGCATAATAACTCTGAGTCCCTTTCACTGTATTGTGTGTAACATACCGTTATTCTAAAAATATTTTTATTTGCTTACAATTCTTGTAAGATAATATTACTTTATTTAAATATAAAATATATTGTTTTCTTCAACTCCTGTTGTCTATGGGTACGTTTTTGGAGTTGGCGTTAGGAGTCAATAGAGCATGCTGCCATTAAATGTGCCGAGTGCTTCACGTAAGAATCGTTAAAGTGTATCGATATAGAGAGCATAACTTTTTATAACTTTTTTGCATCACTTTCGTTTTGAAATGGTATCAAAGTGCTCACAAAGGAAACTAAAAAAATGTTTCCATCCTTTCAATTTGGATTCAAATCGTAAGCAATGCAAACAAAAATATTTTTAGAGTTATGATATGCTACAATCAAAACAGTATCAAAGTTATCACGCAATAATATCTCTGAATGATATGGTAGGATATGCTCATGCAAAAAGAATTTTATCATCTTTGAACTTATAAAAATGAAAATAAATTGACAGCTGTACGACTTAATAAAAAATAATTATTAAAGACAAAAATATAATTAGAAATAGTAAATATAATTTGTTTATTTATTTAATTTTGATTCTAACCATTGAGAGCAAAAGTTATAAACTACACATATTATGTAAAAAAATCCGCTCTTTCCAATGAAAATATTCATTTTAAAAGAAACTTTGGGGAAGATATAAAAAAACAGAATTTGTCTCAAAATAATTATTTTTAATACTTTCTTTAATTTTGAGGGAATTGGAAATATTTTTATTGGAAAGAACAAATTTTACATAAAAATGTACACGTTTGAAAAAAAAACAGAAAAGAAGAAGTTTGTGAAAATTTACTTCTGTTGTGAGCGAAACACTCACAACCAATAAAATTATATTATAAATAAAGAATATAGAGTATTAAAATTATCATAGCTCGCCGAGGAAGGCTCGCTATCACAAGGTGTCAGGTGACATGCCTCGTGCGCTGCCGGCCGGTCATCGCACTGGGCAACGCACCAGCCACCTTAAGGAAATAGCGAAGCCAGCTTAGCAACAATCATGCCACCGGAAATGCATATCTGCATTTTAGCAATTGTTGCTAAGCTCGCAAATATTTCCTGCGCGCCGGATGCGCGCGGGAATGACCATATATGGTCATGCGGAGGGCCCGATGCCCCCACTAATAATCAAATCCGCGACACTATTTAAGCTGCTGCCGAACAGCGGCCCGTGGGATCAGTGATTAGCAATCAAGCCGATACATACGGCTTGCACGAGTAAATTACGCACGAGTTCGGGACTTAGCCGCAAGCAAACCTCGAGCGAGCGAAGAGACGACGCGTTAACTCCGAGTCACGCGCCGTATCTAATCAAGTGTAACCCGACGCGGCACCTTCGCCGATCGCCGCTATTGTACATTACAAGCAGAATAAACCTTTTTATTAAATTCACGTAAAATCAGTGAGTGAGTGATTTGAGGACCCTGGCAACAAAAGCCGCCTCTTTCCGCGAGTTCCTACTCTTTGGCAGCAACGAATCCCTAAAGATCTTTTGTCGCACCGCAAGGTACGGCAAAAATCATTTGTTGTACCGCAAGGCGCAACACTTCAAAGCGTTGTCGGAACACGACATGTCAAAGAAATGACAGTAGCACCCCCACTAATTCCGTGAGTTTAAAAATCTAAAAAAATTCAGGTTGTTTTAACTTATCTTGACGAATATTTTTCTGCAGTTTAAACGAAATCGGTGACTATGACCTCAAATTTCATATGTGGATTCCGTGAAATGACATATATATATATATATATATAGTATATATTGTAACGCTTTCCGCGCCGCGCACTCGCACACGCTTGCACAGCACACGCTCGCGCACTCCCGAGCACTCGCCCGCACACGAAATAAGGCAACTCGTTTTGAGATGACTTCATTTAAGAAAGTGGTTTATTAAAAGCACAAGAAAGCGGTAACTCTCGGCTTGACAGCTCAAAACTGAAAACCAAAACAAAACAAACAAACAACTTCGAAACGAAGTGACATCCGTCAGCTGACAAGGGAAATCGATATATTGATTTTTCTGTCATTCACACTTTCTGTCATTCTGTCATTTACACACGCGAGCTCGTAACACTTCCCCTTCTTTTCAAAATTGTCGTCCCGACAATTGAGGGGCCCTTTCTGAATAAAGCTCAGTTTGTAGTTTCAGGTTTCCTGATTCTTCCTGCTCTTCCTCAACTGATGCCAAGGGTTTAGGAGCTGCATTCAACCCGAACTTTTTTCTACTCTTGAATATCCTGTCACTCTTTCAGGAAGTGAAAGGCTTTCCGAATGGTGACTACCATTCTGCATTTTTTCGCTGAGACCTTCTTGTTGACGAAATTGTACGCGTTTCTCTTCCTCTTGAAGAGTCTTGCGCCCATCTCTCTTGCTCTACGGACAAGGGGGGGGGGATTAAACCACGTAAACCCCTTTAGTCCCAAAGGACTCCCAAGTCCCCGTCTCGGCATTTGCCCTTCGTCTCACGGAAAAACCACGCTCAAAAGCCGTGAGCGAGACGGACTTCAATTTTAAATCTCCAAGAAATCAAATTTGAGTCGCTTCTCGAACGGACGTACAACTTCGTGTCCAAAATTAATTAATTCTGACAACGAAATATTTTTAAAGCAGAATAAAAACATTAACATTAAAACTTTTCCCTTTTGTGAGTGATTGAAAAAAAGTTTCCCTTTTGTAAGTGTGTCAACGTGTGCGGAAGTAAGAACGTGTAAGGGTTTGGGCTCCGACCGCTCTACAAGCCTATTTTCTTTTCAAGAAAGGAGCCGACCTGTCTGCACGAACAACTTTTTTCCTATGCCTCGGCGACCTACGGATACAGAAAACAACATCACTCATTTTCTTAACAATCAGATAGGGTCTTTCCCAATCATTTTGAAGCTTAGGAGCTCTTCCGAGCTTCCTTCGAGGGTTAAATAACCAGACTTTCTGCCCTTCTTGAAAAAGAAGATCTCTAGCTTTCCGATTATGCCAGGCTTTCATCCGAGAAGACCTAATCTTCATAAGATTCTTAGCTCCTGCATGAATTTTCTTTAAACTTTCTTTTAAACTATCTATGTACTCATCAACAGTCCTAAGATCTGTATTCGAAAGATTTCCTATTGATAAATCCAGCGGTTGTCTTAGATCCCAAATAAAGCTCTGCTGGAGTTACTCTGGTAGACTCATGCCTCGAAGACCTATACGCCAAAAGGAACATAGGAATCCAACGATCCCAATCTCTTTGACTTTCCAAAATATATTTGGCAAGGTAATTGATGATCGTACGATGTTGACGCTCAACTTTATCATCGGACTGAGGATGTAAAGCCGTGGTCCTTGTTTTTCTAATTCCAAGAAGAATCATCAACTCCCTAAATAACTTCGACTCAAAATTTCTTCCTTGGTCCGTATGGACCTCCTGAGGAACCCCATGACGAGAATTTACTTCATTAACAAAAACTTCAGCTATCGTTTTAGCTCTCATGTTTCTAAGAGGAAAAGCTTCTACCCATTTTGTAAAACAGTCTACCACAACCAAAAGAAATCTATTACCAGAAGAAGATTTAGGAAGTGGACCCAGAATGTCCATCTGTAATTTTTCAAAAGGTGAACCCACATTGTAAATTTGTAAAGGGGATTTTCCTTTACCTGAAGGACCTTTCTTCGCAAAACTCACAAGTTTTACACCAGTTCTCAACATTTTGTTTGCAAGTAGCCTAATAAAAACGCCTGCAGATTTTTTCCAAAGTCTTATTTACTCCAAAATGACCACTAGAAGCTCCATCATGAGCCTGCTTAAGAATTTCTTTAATTCGTTTACGTGGGACAATTAATTGAAATATCCTCGACCTCAAATTAGGTGCATCCTATCTTTTATATAACACTCCATCTTTACTAAGGCTTCCCAATAAAACCAATAAAGCTGTGCCGAAACATCCTCTGGAACTAACTCCGTACGAGAAGGACGTATTCCCATTTCTTTGCTCTGCAAGATCAAAGAAATACTATTGCGTAAAGAATTCCTCAAGAGTTTCCTCAGTTAAAATAATTCTAGCTACAGTATTTACCGTTTCTTCAGCAAATTTTTTCTCAACCTTCTCACAATAAATACAGCCTTCGGCCTCACACTCTCGTCTTGAGAGGCCATCAGCATTTTTATGAACTATCCCTTTGCGATGCACTACCTCAAAATTATATTCCTGAAGTTTCTCAAGCCAACGAGCTAATTGCCCCTCAAGGTCTTTAAACGACATCAACCGTCTAAGGGAAATATGATCCGACCTAACAAATAATGACGAAAAGATTTTAAAGAGTCCACTATAGCCAAAAGTTCTTGACGGGTGATGCAATAATTCTTCTCGGCTTTACTGAGAACACGGCTGAAATAAGCTATAACTTTTTCCTTACTGTCTCTGGGAAAGGATTGAACCTATACCGATTTTTGACGCGTCGGTGTCCAAAATAAATTCCCCCTCCCCCTTAGGAAAAGAGAGAATAGGTGAAAAAAATAAAACTAGTTTTAATTTCTCAAAAGCAGCTTGACATTTCTCATCCCAAGTAAATTTAACCTGTTTTTCCGTAAGAACAAAGAAAGGTTTTGCTAAAGAAGAAAATCCTTTAACGTATCTCCGATAATAGGAACAAAAACCCAAAAAGCTTCGCAATTGTTTCTTATTATGAGGAACTGACCAATCTCTAACCGCCGAAATCTTCTCAGGATCAGTAGAAACACCTTCCGCTGAAATTACATGGCCCAAATATTTTATCTTTCTATCAAAGAAAACACACTTCTTTGGATTAACTTTAAGATTCGACAATTTCGGCCTCTGAAACACCAAACATAAATTCTTTAACATTTCATTAAAATCTTTTCCAAAAATAATAACGTCATCTAAATAAACTAAACAGATTTTATTTAAAATTCCCTCAAGAACCTTCTCCGTCATTCGCTTAAAAGTTGCAAGAGCGTTACATAACCCAAAAGGCATCACAGTAAATTGCCAAAGACCTCTTCCTATGGAGAACGCTGTCTTCTCCTTATCTTCCTCGCGAATTTTAATTTGCCAATACCCACTTTTAAGATCGAGTGTTGTAAACCAACTATTTCCAGATAATTGATCTTATATATCGTCAATCCTAGGAAGAGAAAAACAATCTTTTACCGTGACGGAATTCAACTTACGATAATCAACGCAGAATCTTATTGACCCATCCTTTTTCCTTACCAGAACCACTGGAGAAACCCAGGGACTATGTGACTCTTCTATTACTCCTTGATTCTTTATTTCTTCTAAAATTTCGTTCACTTCCGTAAATGTTCCGTAATCACGCAATAAACTGAGGGTGCCTCGGTCGGACGCACTTTTATAACGTGAAAAAGGCGGGTCAACGTGCCGATATGCTCGCTATAACCCGTTTTCAGGTCGTGCCCCCGTAGGTCCAAATTTCGAATTAGCGAATTTAATCACTTTAACTCGGGACTGGACCAGGTGCTTACTTCGATCGGGAATGGAGTACAGGTGGTTTATTAATTTAGATAAATAATAAACACCTTATTTAAAACTTGACAACATATTTATATTTAATAATATTAGCCATGAGATAATAGAATTTACAATAAATTTTACAAATAAATTTCAGCAAATATCTGAGCCTATACAATTAAACGCTAAGGTCGGTTTTGTCTTAAGGTTATGTGGTCTGAATGTATCAAATTTGTTTTAGTAATATTAGTTATAGGATTATAGCAAAATTTTGGTAAAATATCTGGTTCTATACAATTAAACGCTAGAGATTACGCGGTCTGGATATTTATGCACGATATTAATTTAGGGTAAGGTAACAATAATTATTTGATAGAGCTAATGTAATTCAGACAACATGACTATAAAATTTGATATGTTATGTTATTTCTTCTATAATGACGGCGGAAGGGGGGAAGAAATTACAAAAAAAGTCGGTGGGGACGGCAAAAGGGTTGTAGTAATGAGAAGTAAAGACAAGGATTGGATCTGTGGAAGTGAGTGTAGGTAGGATATCTAGTAAAACTTCCGTCACGATCTATCGCGTCCGGGTTAATAATGAAATCGCGGTAGGATTGAAATAGAGGTTCTGTTTTCATTGGAAACTGTTCTAATATTTCAATTAATGATGTTTGAATGCCATCATAATGGTAATAACGCGGCCGGGGTGGAACTGGATCAAATTCATTTATGATTTCTATTGAATGTGCAGAAAAAGGTGGGGATAGAATGTCTTCAAGTTCAGGGGCACTTATGGGGGAGTAACTTGAAGAAGGAGGATGTGAAGTAGTTAGAGGGAAAGGTCGAAGAACACCAAATTCCTCGAAAGTGGTAGGAGGAGAGGAGGGTCGAGGAAACTAGGTTCTTCGATGACGGTGATTGATGGCGAATGCAGGTATTCTTGAAAAACGCGATTTAATTGTTCCCGAGCCCGCCGATTTTGATTCTGACGCCAATGTCGGGCTGCCCAGTGTTTCCGTTTTGGACGGATCAGTTGGTTATTCACTATGAAGTGAGTTAAATGATACGTGAGACAAAAGACAAGGGTGTAAAGCGATTTTGAGTAAAATAGTTGACCTACTACTTGCTGTTTTCTTAAGAGTTGCGGCAAGCCGGTCAGGTGGTCTAGGTTTGAAAGAAAAAATCCAGTGATTAGCCTCGGCGTTGGGTGAAACAGTCAGATTCGGCCTTGAGTAAACCCTTGAGGCTCACTTCATCAACAGTCACCACAGTCACTTCGCCGAATTAATGTTATCCCCAAAAATCGGAGACTTGTCGGAATCCGAATAAATAGTCTCGCGCACTTAGGCGGAAAGGATTGAACACTCCGAAACAAATGGCGCGATTTGATTTGCGAACTCGCGATGAAATTTATCCGGACTCGTACTCGATCAGGAATAAAGTTGTTGTTGCGATCTTTCGGATCGCAGTTTTTATATCAGATTTCCAAAAGGGAGGATCGTGATGTAGTGGGACGAGCGATTTTTCTCGCTCTGGGATTGGTAAGTCCTTCCAACGCTATTAAATTCTGAGCTCGTCTATTGAACTTAGCGAAATTATTATTTTATTTGGATGACTAGCTATTGATTCATCCTTTCTTGTCTCCGCCCGAATTACTTTAGGTATGAATATAAGAGAGGGGAGTTCAAATCTTAAAAATTCTCATCTAAGAATGAAGAAAAAAGGGAATTTTATGTTTCTTACGCATTTATTTGCAGAGGATCGCGCCCTCGGTTATTATTTGGGCACGAGGCAATATTTTTAATATTTTCGGATATCTTGTTCGGTCGAGTTTAGTCTTTGATATTTTCTCCTTTCTTCTTCTTCGGCTTTGAATCCGAATTATTTGTAAACATCGTATTTGAAGGGACTTTATACAGGCTATTTGAAGGGGTCTTGGGCATTCCTTGAGCACGGAAAAATCGTGGTTTATATTGCAGTTAATAAAAAGGTGTTTGTTTCGTATTTATACTCAACATTATCCCAGACCTTAAGAAAAATCCAATCTGACGGTTTTCCTTTGATAATACTTTAAGAAAGAAAATTTGGAGGCCTTAGTTTGCTAGTTGCATTTTTCAGTTTATGAGTTCCTTCTTTAATGTAGGATCCCAATCCGTCGCTATATCTCACGAACATGATCGTGACAATAGAGCGTTTTCCAAAATAATTTTATAGTTTTTGATGACCATCAGGATAAGATTTCTTTTATTTACTTATTTTCTAGGGGTCGGCGGATAAATAGGAATCGTGACACTATTTTTATAAAAATATTCATTTTTTTAAATTTTATAGTGAAAAGACTCCTTAAGGCAAATATAAAATATTTAAAGATAGTGAATTATACTTACAAGGAAACACCAGAATGTGATAATAATCGATTTGGATGAAATTCATTCTATCGACATATTATGTCAAATATTACTGGGTAAAAGAATAATCGACAATATTTAACCGTTCGCAAGAAAATCGCGAGTAAAAATTACCATGTCAACCCAAAGAAGAGAACTTTTCAGCAAGAAGCACGTAGCACAGCGGCAGCGTGCTAAACTTTGATACTAATTTTGACATTGTTCAAGTCTCAATGAGAGAACTTTTTTCTTCAGTAAAAAATTTTTTTAATAATATACAATTTTTTAACATAAAATTAATATAATACGATTTAATTATTTATTTTATTAAAATACATTTTTTTCTTTGCCTGGTAATTCGTTATATATTCTATAAAATGACTGGAAATTAATAAATGTAATTTTATTTTTTAACAGTAATGACAGCAATAAAATATATACAACACAAATAAATTTGAAACGTTTTATACGATGCTCGCGATGTCGTGCAAATTACTGTTTTGTTTATTTTTATGATAAATATTATCCTGCAACTTGTACTCTTGACATAATATTAATTTTCAGTCATTCTATAGAATATGTAACGAATTTATCAGACAAAGAAAGAAATGTACTTTTATGAAATAAATAATTAGAACGTATTATATTAATTATATGTTAAAAAATTGTATGTCATTAAAAAAAACTTTTTTTACTCAAGAACAAAAAGTTGCTCATCGAGATTTGAACCCGCAATGTCAAAATCATGAGTCTAGCACGCTGCCGCTGTGCTACGCGCTTCTGACTGAAAAATTCTCTTCTTTGAATTGATATGGCGCTTGTAATTTTTGCTCGCGATTTTCTCGCGAACGATTGAGTATTGCCGATTATCCTTTTTTACCCAGTAATACTTGACATAATAATATATCGATAAAATAAGTTTCATCCAAATCGATTATCACACTCTGGTGTTTCCTTGTTAGACAGACAATGTTATTGCCTTGTCTTCTTTTGTACAACTTATATTTTTCTTTTCGTCATATTATATGATTGTATAATTGGGAGCGTCCCAGATGCGCACAGTAACAAACGGACACCACCAATCAGATTGCTGGGTTGGTTAGGGTTAGGATGAATTTATATAATTTGATTGGTGGTGTCCGTTTGTTGCTGTGCGCATCTGGGACTCACTTATATAATTTTGTTATATGTACATATTGAACTTGCATCGTTTCTTATTTCAGGAAAATAGTATACAATGATCTTGTGGCCATTACACCTGAGCAATATTTTAAACAGATTACAAAACGTGTTGCCGAAATTAAAGCGGTATCGGTATGTATAATGGAAGAATTTTAAAACTTATGATTAGTCAATATCTTCGAAAACAATGTTCAAAATCTATTTTAGTCAATTTATAACTCAGAATTAATAAATTTTTGAAATTTATTTATAATTTTATGTACAATATGTAATATATTTGAAAAAAATAATTTATATACATTTATTTATTAAGATACACATACAGGGTGAATTTTAATGGATGTCCCGGCCTTTTACCTTCAGAGATTTACCGTCGATAACTTACCGACTGTATCTTTAAAGGCTGCATCTTGGTGACAACTCCTTGAGTCAACGACAAGTTAAAAAGTATTTAAATATTTTATATTAAAGAAAACTAATAGTACCCACTCACTGTCACTTATGGGTCGTCCGAATCTTTAGAGATGCAGTAGTTAAGTTATCGTCGGTAAGTCTCTGATGATAAAAGGCCGGGACATCCATAAAAATTCACCCTTTATATGTATATAAAAATATATATAAAATGACATATAATTATAAATAAAACTTTACTTGAAATTTAAAACGCACGAACTAAAAGACGTATACAAAACACTTAACCCATTAAGTCTTAAGCGGACAGTTTTCCGTGGTATTTTATACTAAGAATCTAATTTTCAAAAAATTTCTAACCAACTTTTTTATATGTAAAATCTCAAAGGATCCCGCACAAAATGGAAAAGGGGGTACAGTCAAATTGGCTGAAACTGATGTACGTTGTAGTTCATGACATTCTGATCAAGTCAAGCGCTCATAAGCACTAAGTCTGAAAATGGTCAATTATCGAGTTTTCGAGTTATGAAGGGGGTCAAAGGTTGGAAATATTGATTTCTGCTAATCAACCGATTAAGAGTACGAAGCACAGCATGATGTTATTTAACGTTGTTATTTGAGTATATTACACACACACACACACACACACACACACACACACACACACACACACACACACACACACACACACACACACACACACACACACACACACACACACACACACACACACACAAACGGTGCATGCGAGCACGCACCCACGTATTACCGTCGGTATTAGTATTAACCAAATAAACGACCTTTTTAGGGCCAAAATAATGTGCAAATTCGATCGCGCAACATCCCCATGGTGCACGTTGGGTAACACTAATGCCGACGGTAATACGTGCGTGCGTGAGGGCGTGCGTGTAAAACATACTTGGATAACAACATTAAATAACATCACGCTTTTCTTTGTACTCTGCTAATCGCTTGATTAGCAGAAATCGATATTTCTAACCTTTGACCCTTCATATCTCGAAAAAACTGGCTATTTTCAGATCTAGCGCCTATGAGGACTTTTAATTAGATGTCATGAACTACAATATACATCAGTTTTAGCCAATTTGACTGTACCCCCATTTCCATTTGTTTTGTGCGGGGTCATTTCCTGAACTTTAAATATCTGTCGTCAGAATTTCTCAAAAATTCAATCTGCACAATTTATGTTAATTTATTTGCAAAAACACTTAGAAAACGGATGGAAAAATCTTTAAGTAAAAATCTTGCGTCCATGGACCATGAATTTTCAAATGTACTCCTAGTAGCAAAATACATTTGTAGTATATTGGCTAATATTAGCTAATATTGGCTAAATATTAATTATATTGGGAATGCATTGGCCAATGTTTTTCCAATGTAACGCCAATATTGGTCATAAAATATTGACTCCAAATTGGAACGCAATTAATTTCCAATATAAAAATCGATTGATTTGCTCAATACTGAACCAATATTGCTGCTTAGATAATTAGTTAAATAAGATAGAGCATCGACAATAGAATATTGAAAATATTGTTTTTACGTTAACTAACGTTTATTGCGCCAATGTTTTATGCTACTAGGGTAAGTGTAAGTATATTTTAATTCAACATGGCGACATCCAATATGGCGGTTAAAAGAGAAAAAATATGTGAAATCTTCGATTTCTCCGTATGTAAATATTTTTTTCAATTGCTTTATCATCTAAATTGGTTTTTAGAGATTTGGATCACTGATTGGGATTCTGTTATCAGACAAATTTAAGATGGCGGATCTAATATGGCGGTCGAAAGTGTTTGAAGTCAATCAAATTTACTGAAAATCACTATATGAGGGTTTTTTAGGTCGCTGATTGAATAAATTAACATAAATTGTTCAGATCGCATTTTTGAAAAATTCTAACGACGAATATCGAAAGTTCAGAAAATTTTACATAAGAAAAAGTCGGGTCGAAATTTTTTGATAAATAGGTTCATAGTAAAATGTCACTGAAAAAAGTCACGGAAAACTGTTCGCTTGGGACTTAATGGGTTAAGAAAATATTAAACATGCTTAATTTATTTTAATTATGAACATATATAATTTATGTAAAAATATTTTATAGAGTCCAGATGAACGTGGTATTATTGTACAAATACTCGAAAGTGGATATCGATTTGTGCTTGGTTCCATTGGTGGAGGTTTGTCTATAAACATATTTTTTGCTTATAATGTATAATTATAGAGTTTACTCTATATAATTCCGAATTTTCGCGGTTAGACTTTGAGATTTTACAAAAAATTTAATTCTGAACAAAAATATGTTTTTTTTTATTTAAGTAATCAATAAATAAGATAAATATTAAAAATTAATTAAGAGCATAATAGCATATATAAGAATTTTTTTTTAAAACCATTGATAGTTAAAGAATACACTTTTTGTATTTGAAATTGGTTATCCCAAAACTTGTAAAATATATTACAATCATTTTGATTTCATTTGAAAGCTAATTAATAATTCTTTAAACTTTTTGTTGGAAAAATAAATACGTCTGAAATTACTGGTTAGAGAGCGCATACATTTAATCACAGTAAGTGTTACAATATGTGAGACACATATGTGAGACTGAATGGAAGCACCCAACTTTATGTATATTGATAAAAAGAAGGGATAATAACTAGTAGTCTAAATTCCAATTAATATGTTGCCAGCGTGCGAAGAAATACTTAAAATTATTTTTTTAATTTGACGAAACTGGCAATATCCTTTATTTCTGGCAAGGTACAACGTTTCGACCGAACGCTTTCCGCTCTTCTCAAGTACGCTGTGAATTTTTACAAATTGTTACAAAATGATTGAAAATATTCAATGTGGTATCGTTATAAATTATAAATATATGAATTTACATACGTGATTTTAATACACTGTGACTATGAACCGTTATGGAGTTGTTTTGAATCCATGTTCGAAAGCACGTCTACACTTAGCACAATCTGACAACAGAGTGAGAGGCAGTTCGGAGAAACGAGAGTTAAAATATTGAAAATAAAATTGTAAGACTCTTTACAGGTCAGTTTTTAAAAACTATGATACTCGGTTGCTACAAGTGAAATCATTAGTTATGCATTATGCTGTTGAAAATATAAGAGTCCTTTGTTGGCTAAATGCAATTTTAAATAATATCTGTCGTTTTGTTGTATATTGTATTCAATTCGTTGGTATCTGTTTGTAAATTGATATTATTTCTAAATTTCTTTATAAAGACCATTTTCGCGATTTCCTTCTTTCTTTTGTGTTTTTCTTTGTGCAAAATGTTAGGTCTAGAGTCTAACCAACTAAATTTAAAAGAGAGTTTATAACTAGGGTGCATTGTATGATTGGTTGCTACTCTCTAATGAATGAGCGTCTTGAACACGCGTATTTTAACAGTTTCGTTTTGTATTATTGGATATTATTGGTTCAGAATTAATTTTTTTGTATAAAATCTCAAAATCTGACTACGGTAGGGGGGAATTCAAAGCCACTCTATAAATATTGTGTATACATATATATACAGAGTTACATTTTAAAAGAGCCATCTAATTATTTCAAAAACTAAATCCCGTAGATAAAAAATGTTTTAAACATTATTTGCATGGTTTGAAGAGAGACACGTAATGGTAATATAGATTTAACGTTGGGTTTATTAAGAAAATTATAGATATTTTTATAGGTGCCATTTGAGGTGAATATTTATTTAATATTAAGGAAATGCTCAAGTGCCCGTCAAACTTGATCAGGATCGATAATGTACCCACATAGAAACGAAACCTCTAATGGACGTTTAATGGACGTCAATCATATAAGTTTGGAACTTTCAGTGGACGTCCATTGGACAACCAATACAGAGCCATTGGAAATCAGTTCCGCATTGCGTACGTCCATTGGACCTTCATTGGACGTCGTCAAGGATGTTTATTGGACGTTGTGTGGATCGTTGGTGGGCTTCATGGAGCCTCGATGGACGTCTGGCGGATATTTTGTGGATCATTACATATAAAAAAATGTACTCTTAACAAAATGCAAAAGTACCTTTATTCAAGAATATTTTATACGTAAAATAGCGTTGAGTATAAATATTCCTTTATTAAATATATTACAATATTTTTTATAAATATTTTTTTAAACATATTATTTTTTTTAAAGAAAAGTTTTTATTTTGTATTTCTCATTTTTATTAATTTTTTTCTACGTCAAGCTGACGTAGTTCATCAGTCGATGGTAAAATCTTACTTCCTTCTGCGCTTTTGACGAGTCCTTTTTATTTACCTAGAAAGTGCATTTTATTCACAAGAAACACACGCCACGTAGTGGTGGGTAGTGAAGGTTTCACTGAGCCTCGGTGGATGATTGACGGACGTTTTGTGAGTCATTAGTAGAGGAGCCTCGATTTTACAAAACGTCCGTCATTCGTCTATCGAGGATCCGTGAAGCCTCTACTAATGATCCACAAAACGTCAGTCATCTATTGAGACCCCGTGAAGTCTCTACTAATGATCTACGAAACGTCAGTCGTCGATCGAGGTTCTGTGAAGCCTCTATCAATGATCCAGGAAACGTTCATCAGTTGTTCATCGAGACTCCGTCAAGCCTCTATTAATTATCCGTGTAACATATAATGGATATCTTTTAAGATGTTTGACAGAGATCTATTATAGAGGTAAAATGGATCATTTATCTGACTGCCACTATGGAAGTAAATATCCCATATGAAAGTTTAATGGATCTCTAATGGATGTCTATCTGATTTCCACCATGGAAGTAAACATCCAATGAAGCCATGGAAGTTTACTGGATCTCTAATTGATGTGAGTCCATCTGACTTCCACCATGGACATAGACGTCCTATGGATCTATAGAAGTTTAGTGGACGTCCACTGGACATCCACTGAATGTCAATTTCTATGTGGGTAGAGTCATCTGTGCATATTATTAAGAAGATTACGTATTTATTTCTTTTATAGATTCAGAAATTATTTTCTAAAATTAAACTACGTGCATTAATATCACCATACGAACTGGATTTTATACGAGGATAAGCAAAATGTCTTTCAGACTGCTCTTCTTCTAATCTATATCTGGATTTGCGGTTACAAAAAGTTATTAAAACTAATCTTTTTTTTCTAGACTTTTAATCTTACAAGGGGACCTTACGGGTCATGGGTCATCGATTTTTTTTATACTTATAGGATTTGAAGATCAGTACCCGGACTTCAATTTCCTAAAGCAGTACGATGCGCTTCTCAAAAATACTCGAGAAAATCGATTTTGAAGATTTCCGATATCTTTAAGTACAGAAAATTTTGACGTATTGTTAGAGCAGTTCGTAGCCGAGCGCACAGAGCTTTAGTTTCGTAAGCCCGGAGTAGCTGGTTCGATTCTCGCTAGTCCCAATTTTTTTTTAATAAGTCAATGCAGTTTTTTTTAAATTGTATATCTTAACATTTATCAAATTGAAATGCTAATTAATTATTAAATATTTATTTGTTATTTTTTAAATAAAAATTAACATCCCTTTATTTTTATTTAACGGTAAAGTACGAATAACACAGCATCTGCTCTCTCGGAACCCTTACTTCTCCCATTTTTTGCAAGGCTGTTCTTTGTTCACGACTAGATGCGAAAGAATGGGGATCGACCAGAATCGACTTACAATAAACTCGACTTGTAAACTCCGACTAACGTGTTAAAGATACAGCGTAAAATGTAAGCGATAAAATAACTAAATATTATTTGTACATATTATTTTTGCATTTAACAATAAGACGTTTTCCATTTTTGTACCAAATTTTAATTTATTATAAATATTCGCATTTTCAAGCAAGTGGCAATTAAAAATACAAAGTTGTTAATTTTTATTTAAAAAATAACGAATAAATATTTAATAATTAATTAGCATTTCAATTTGATAAATGTTAAGATATAGGATTTAAAAAAAACTCCATTGACTTATTAAAAAAAAATTGGGGGCAGAGCAAGAATCGAACCAGCGACTTCGCGCTTATTAAACTAGAGCTCTGTGCGCTCGGCTACGAGTGGCTCTGACGATAGGTCAAAATTTTCTGTACTTAAAGATATCGGAAATCTTCAAAATCGATTTTCTCGAGTATTTTTGAGAAGCGCATCGTACTGCTTTAGGAAATTGATGTCCGGGTACTGATCTTTAAATCTTATAAGTATGAAAAAAATCGATGACCCATGACCCGTAAGGTCCCCTTGTTAGTTTTAATTGCACGATATTATTCATATATGTTCTCCGTAGAAAAATACGATTCCATTTTGTACATATATATCGTAGATTTTGTATACTAAGCAAATATTAGCATCAAGTGACAGCTCTACGTACCAAAAATAAAGAATTTTTGGTTTTGATATTAAGTCGATCGTATTTCCCTAGATTTTGCGTACTTTAATTCTGTAAAAGAGTTTTGTGATTCTACATATAAAGCCAATTAACTCTTTGCCTACACACTATATTTTTCTCCCAATTCCTGCACACATGGATTACGCTAACCCACAAATTTGGTTGACTAATATTTACAAACGTATTTAATCAATTTTAACTTCTTTTTTTTTAATATAAGTAAAAAATCTCAGAATTATGATGGTCTTGATTAAAAAGTTGAAGATATTAAAAGAAAAAGTATTTTTTTAAAAGAATGAGAAAGAAAAAAATAAGTTTTGTAAAAATTTGTCTTTTTTAAAACGCCCGTTTGTTAGAAAAAAAAAAAAATTTTAAATGGTGATCAATGAAAGGGTGAAAAGTTGTATTTTAAGATCTATGGTCAGTTTTTCAATTTTGTTCAAATAATTTTTTTTGCGGTGCAAATTTGATGAAATTTGATGTAAATTTGATGAAAAAATGAATGTAGTCCAAACACATGTAATACTAAATAAAAATAGTAATATTTATTAAAAAAACATTTATTATGAAATTGTTTAATACAAAAAATATTTATTACTTAAAAAAAATTTATTAGAAAATACTTGTGTAATCAATTAAACCTCACGTCTAACACAATCGTGATAATACAAAATTAACTACAAAATTTAGCATGGGTGAAAAAGTTATCGTGTTTTTTATTGCAAAATTTAATTGTTTAAACAATAATTGTTTAGCGTTGCGCCGACGTTTCGCAAACGTTGCAGTTTGCATCATCAGAGCTACCCAGATAGCACATAAATATATATTACATACACAATGTATATACATCTATGGATATTGAATGTCCATTGGATATCCATGAAAATTTAAGTTAATATCCAATGTATATTTAATGTATCTTTGAATTGACTCCAGCAGAGATCTATTTCACATCCATAGAATATACATCCATACATCCTATGTATATCATATGTATATTTTCAATGGACGTTAATGTATTAACGTGCTTTAAATAATATTCGCAGCAAACACAGTAATATTAAATATACATCTTATGTACATAATATTAAAAGTATCACAAGATAACGTTATGTAGCAAGTAACATACATATACGTATAAAGCTTTCAGTATGAGTTTAATTATATTGCTATGGTTATATGCTTCGAATACTGCTGATACTAAAAAATCTATAAGTTAAACAAAAATAAATAAACATAAATTAATAATAAATAAACATTACTTATTACGTATTTAAAATGTACATGTAATCAGTATCGATAGATTTGAGGATTCGACACTGAGCCGCAGGTATGAAGGGGAAGAAAAATAAAAGGTAAGAATTATATATAAGCGCTCACTGAGTCTGCAACATCGTTTTTGCTTTTAGATCTTCTTTCCCTCTACAGCCGCGGCTCGGTATCGAATTATTAAATCTGGCAACATTGCATATAACGAATTCGAAGTCTACACATCTTTCCTGCATAGAACGTCGGATTGAAAAAAATTTTAAAAATATTGACATTTTGTCAAAAAGTAGAATTCAGAAGATATTAAAAAGATATTAGAATGCTTCTTATTGCGATTGAATGCGTAGAATTCAGAAGATATTCAATTGAATATCTTCTGAATATCTTTTGAATTCTTCGCATTCAATCGCAACAAGAAGCATTCCAATAAATCCGAACTTTCGCATTAAAAAAGATTCACTTCTTCTGCGAATTGTTATCGGATTCAGAGGCATACAAGATTTCATGGTTCTATTCTCAATATCGCACTGATACGTATTGGCCACGATCCAATCTGAGATTTTTGCAAAGCAGAATTCACGATAAAATCTTAGAATACGAAACACTATTTTTGAATAAGATATTTTATGCAGGGTTATATATATTTGAAACATATATATTACATCGCTATATTAGCACATTTACATATCATAAATATAATATTTAAAGCATACTGTTACATATCTTAAATAGATCAAAGATGTAATTTTGTTGCTGACGTATTCTGTAGTACATGTAACGTACATGTATGTTACACGCTACGCATTATCTCGTGATACTTAATATTATGTATATGAGATATATGTTACATTACTGTGTTTAGTGGGATAATGCGCATGTACACGGAGAGAATTTTCTCTTAAAAATTACCCTGAAAATCGTGGTAATTGTGAGACAACGTAAACCTTGGAAAATTTTACCATACTTTTAATAAAATTTACAAAAATTTAGTAAAGTTTAGTAAAATTTTAAGAAAATTTGGCTAAGTTTTAGTAAATTTTGTTAGAAGTATAGTAAAATTTACTAAAACTTAGCCAAATTTTCTTAAAATTTTACTAAACTTTACTAAATTTTTGTAAATTTTATTAAAAGTATGGTAAAATTTTCCAAGGTTTACGTTGTCTCACAATTACCACGATTTTCAAGGTAATTTTTAAGAGAAAATTCTCTCCGTGTAAGGATTTTATATAAAAAACGAAAAAAAAATTTAATTCGTAAATTATATTAAATTTTTTTTTTCGTTTTTTGTATAAAATTCTTACGTGCGCATTATGTTCGCAATTATTGTTTTAGTAAGAAAATCTTTTTGCTGATTACACAGAATTAAAAATCCTTCTCCATTAATTAAAATATAGACAAATGGAGTGCGCTGTATACAAGTTTATATAAAAAACAAACAAAAATTAAAATATTACAGTTTTGTGATTGACTCCTGCGGTCAACTCGTGAAAACATTTGCTGCGTATAAAAGTTTTAGACTTTGTACATACAAAACAAGCGTGCCTCGCACATTACATTACAAGAAAGAACAATTTTGTACTTTTAGAAATGAGCCTAGACGCTTCAGTATAAATTATACTGTAATGATTTCTTTCAATAAAAATTTTGTATGATGTGTGAGTGCGGATTCGGAAGACGTTGATAAGTAGAGTAAATAAAAAAAAATTTTAGTCTCGATGTAAAATCCAATTCACACATTAATATTAATATGTGTACTCTAATTCTAGAAAAGAATTTCCAAATCTATAAAAGAAATACATACAAAATCTCATTAATGATGTGCACGAATCTACATTATCGATCCCGATCAAGTTTGAGAGGCACCCCCTTAAGAGGATACTAAACTGCTCAAACTTAATGTAGAATCATTCGTGCACATCATTAACTAAATTTTGTGTATATTTCTTTTACAAATTTGAAAATTCTTTTTCAGAATTAAAGTTTATATATTAATATCAGCTTATGAATTGAATTTCATACCGAGAATAAAAAAATTTTTTTTAGATTGCTCTTTTCAGATACGAAATTTTCGCAGTGCTGCAAATTTTTTATTAAGACGCCTACGCTCAATCAGAAAGCGTGATATTGTTCCTTAATGTTTACTCGAGTGCGGATTTGGCTTGATGTTACGTCTGCATATTGTTATCATCTACACTTTAATTGTGGAAAAGGATTTTTAATTCTGTAAATGCAATTCAAAGTTGGAGCACTGCAAAAGTTATCGGTAAAAAGACGACTTTAGGATCTCCTTAATGAGTTAAGTTGTAATGCTGCGATGAAGCGTCGGTAAAGCATCATGTCGTGTAAGTGCTCTCCTGTATAGTTGGTTTATATTGTTGCGCTCATACACTCTCTCTCACTCGCGACGCAGTTACGCAAAAGAAATAGCCGGCTGTTTCGTTTAAACTTGAAATTTTATTCTCTCGTAGAGATACACTATAACCGTACACGTCCGCTCGGCTCGAAATCTCAAGCTCAACTCTCCCTTGACAATGCGTCAACATCCGTAGTCAAGGGACAACGTTCATGTTCCACGGAGAAATCCCGATACATCGAACTATCTCCCGACTCAGGCGCAACAATATTTTTATGTATAAATTGTAATACATATAAGTATTGTATGCGTAAATGATACTTAATGAACACAAAAAAAACTATTACTTCCACTTCAAATTTGGAACTTTTTTACTTTTTGTTACATTACCTACACACTGGGTAACTCTACCCACACATACATTTTCGATGCTCCTACTTTTGATGTTTTCGGAACACTGACAACGCCTAAAGAGGAGTAAGTAGAGCACAATTCTAACTTTTTTCTTCCTCCAATCCCAGGGCCTCCTTGCTAAATACTTTTAAGTAGCGAGCATTTCAAAATCAGCCTTGATTACCGTAATCTAGTGTATAGGCAGAGGGTTAAAAGATTAGTTAAAATAAAAAACGTCGGTAAAATATACAACTTTAGGGTCCCTTTAAAATTAAGATAAAAGCACAGTAAAATAACAATAACTTATTTAAAAAATTATTAATCTTTTTTAGCTGTTGGTGCTACAGCTGTATATCCTATCGATTTAGTAAAGACCAGAATGCAAAATCAAAGGACTGGATCTTTCATAGGCGAGCTGATGTATAGAAATAGTTTTGATTGTTGTAAAAAGGTTAGAATTGAAAAATCTTACAATGTAACACTCTCTGCATTGTTAATCATGAAGCCGGTATTTTACGTTTGACAGGTGATCCGTCACGAAGGTTTTTTCGGTCTTTATCGAGGCTTAATGCCTCAATTAATGGGAGTAGCCCCAGAAAAAGCTATTAAACTTACAGTTAATGATTTTGTTAGGGATAAGTTTATGGATAAAAATGGAAATTTACAACTGTATGGAGAAATTATATCTGGCGGCTGTGTGAGTACTTGATACTTCTATATTTTAATTTAAAGGTTTTAATTTAAAAACATAATTAAATATTTGATTTTTTAAACAAAATACAAAATAGACTGAATAAGCAGGACTAAGTGTTAAATTGGAATAACAAGTATAGCATTATTGATATTCTTTCAATAAAAAGACAAATAAAAAGATAACGCAATAATTCAAATTCATAATAATGCGTATATTCTTATCACATATACATTTTACTAATTAAAAAACAAATAATACGTAAGAAGTCTGATTCTTTTGTAGGCAGGAGGATCGCAAGTCATATTCACTAATCCTCTAGAAATAGTTAAAATTCGGCTGCAAGTAGCTGGCGAAATTGCAGGAGGGTCAAAGGTTAGAGCATGGACCGTTGTCAAAGAATTAGGTCTTTTTGGATTGTACAAAGTGGGTAATAATAATAATCGTACTTATACTACTTATAATGGATAAACTAATGAATTTTACGTCATTTTTCCTTACAAACTAAGCGATACTGTCAGCGATCGTTAATCGAATGTTTTTTACAGGGTGCTAGAGCTTGTTTTTTGCGAGACGTGCCATTTAGTGCAATTTACTTCCCCATGTACGCTCATACGAAAGCGCGATTGGCCGACGAAGGGGGTTACAATACGCCATTGTCACTTCTTGTTTCTGGCGCGATTGCCGGTGTACCTGCAGCAGCGTTAGTCACTCCCGCAGATGTAATAAAAACGAGATTGCAGGTACTTTCTTTATTATAATATCCGAACATAAAAAACTGCCATTATTTTATGTTTTGATTATCATGCATGTGTTCTAGGTTGTAGCTAGAGAAGGTCAAACTACGTACAACGGACTATTGGATTGCGCGAAGAAAATATACAAAGAAGAAGGTGCTAGGGCATTCTGGAAAGGCGCAACAGGTAAATTATTTTATTTTACTATGCATTTGATACAAATAAGGCTTTTGAAACAATTAATATTTCCTTAATGCACATTGGGAAGATTTTCTATAAATTTAAAAACACAAATACATTATATTTTATATGTATCAATAAAATGGCTAATGCTATTGTGAAAGAAATAAGTAAACGACGCAGAAGAATATTTTTTAATAAAAAGAAAAATATTAATAAAAAATTTTTATGAATGTTTTTCTTTTTATAAAAAATAATTGAATGGTATTTCCTCTATACACTGAAAAAAAAGTTTTGTATTAGCAACCAAAATTTGGTTATTGTAACAAAAATTATTTGTTAGTGTGAGATCTCAGAGAAGGATACAATTATGTCTTATTAATGCGCCTTTATTCTGCTAGTGAGATACAAGCAGGTACGTACAGCCAGACCGCTACCGAGCGCACGACGACTGTTCGATATCGCTCGGTATGCACACACACTCACATGCATACCCATGCAACACTCGCGCACACGTACCGATTATCGTTACTCGCTACGGAGATACTACATCTCCCCCTTCTTACTTCTTAGCCGCTCCGATCAATGAACCGTTAACAATTTCTCGGGTAACGCACTCTTTTTCTTTTCCTTGTTTAGTTCGACTACCACCGAATCATCACATCTGACTAACTGGTTCGCGTGTCTTTTTTAAATTGTCTCGTAGTCAATACAAATCAGATATAACGCTCGCAATTAATTCTTTCTCTATGATTCCAGGCCTCCACGACTCTTTTCCCTCCTATTTATATTTTCAAGCCATCACGGAGTTTTCGATCTTCAGGATCATTTGTCTGTTCCCCGCATAATTTTGAATTTGACGTGATTGATGCTTGACTATGAGATCGCTGACCAGCGCTGATCGTAGTCATGAAAAACGAGTTTTTGAGTTCTCTGCCGAGTGCTAAACTCGCTGGAGTCCTTTGTGTGGCGGCGTGGAAGGTGCTACAGTAATCAAACAAAAATGTTGTTATTGTGTCTTGGAGGCTACTGCCGTTCGCCATAATACATGTGACTTTGCGTTTAAAAGTCCCAACGAAATTTTCCGCCACTCCGTTTGTGGCTGGGCAATATGCCGGCGTGATGCTATGTCTGACACTCCCCTTTTTCAACAATGCTTGAAATGCTTTTCCCACAAAAGTAGAATAATTGTCCGTAACTAAGTGAGCCGGGTAACCGTGTCTAGCGAACATTTTCTCGAATGCTTCTATCGTGTGATTTTCGCTCATAGATTGCATAATTATTGCTTCTGGCCATTTTGAATGGCTGTCCACAATCACGAGAATTGTTTTACCATTAAAAGGTTCCAAAAAATCCGCGTGTATTCTATGTCGGCCACGCCCATGGGGTCAAAGAGATTTTTGGCGGCTCGCACTGACTCGATTTGTTTATCTATTCCCGGCCACCACACAAAAGATCGCGCGAGCGCTTTCATTCTCGTAATGCCGAAATGACTGTGATGTAATTCTTTTAGTACTATTTTTCTGAGATCACTCGGGATCACCACTCGGTACCCTCATAAGACGCAACCTTGATCAATTGTCAACGCTTCGCGTTTGTTCCAAAAAGTTTTCAGGGTTTTCTCGATCGGTGGTTTTTCTTCCCAATCGTCCATGCAATATCGTATTACTTTACTCAAAATTCCACTCCTCACGTGTGCATTTTTTTACTGTTTTCCAATCGAGGGTCGCAAAGTCGTAATCTTTTACGCGGTTTACATGTGTGTACATTGTGTTCTGTAGAATCGTAAATTCTTTTACATTGTCGTCCATTTTTTCTGGTAACAGTAATCTATTTAACCAGTCGGCATAATTTTTTTGTCTTAGATATGTTTAATTTTATACTCAAATGGCACTAAGAATAGTGCCCATCGCTGCAATCGCGCCGCCGCAATCTCTGGAATTGCTTTATCCGAATCAAATATTCGCGCTAAAGATGTTGAGTCCGTCTGTAATATGAATTTATGTCCATATAGGTACTCCAAATATTTACGCACCCCAAAAATAATCGCCAAACCTTCTTTATCTAAATGGGTGTAATTTCGTTCGCTGGTTGTTAAAGAATGACTTGCAAAACATACTGGTCTATCATTTCCATCCTCGTCTCTGTGCGCTATCACTGCACTTATTCCGTACGGGGACACATCGCAAGTGAGAATCGTTTGCTTTTAGGGATCAAAATGTGCTAAAATTTTTTCAGACACCAGTTCCAGTTTAATTTTTTCAAGCGGATATAATTTGCCCACGTTCGAAATGGCCACGTCGGAATGGCCACGGGAAATATTACACGGAATTCAATTTGCCCACGTTCGAAACGGCCACGTCCGAAATGGCCACATTCGAAATGGCCATGTTCGGAATGGCCACGAGAAATATTGCACGGAGTTCAATTTGCCCACTTTTGAAACGACCACGTCCAAAATGGCCACGCTCGGAATGGCCACGGGAAATATTGCACGGAGTTCAATTTGCCCACGTTCGAAACGACCATGTTCGTAATGGCCACGTCCTAAACGGCCACGTTCGAAACGGTCAGGTTCGAAATGGCCACGTTCGAAATGGCCACGTATGTTTTACTTGACATGCGCAGCGATTATATCCTCATACTTTAGTCACAAGCGCATGCTCTGTCTAGCGCAAGCCGTGCAAAAAACGCGTAAATATCAATTGAGAAAGCCAGCAAGAAACAATAATGATTTCGACATCAATTCGATGTCGAATCGATATCGAAATGATGATTTCGATGTCGAATCGATGTCGATTTGATATACTATTTCTCACTACAGATATTTAAATACCTACATACGTATTTTAACGAGCATCTTGTTTTGCGTGAAAAGTCGCAAACCCATGTGGTGCAGAGAATGCTTTGTGCGCGCACACACACGCGCGCGCGCACACACACACACACACACACACACGGGGGGGGGCTTTCGGTCCCCCTCCCGCACCCACCCCGTCACTAACCCATGTGCATTTTATTAGAAATTAAGTAAAACGTACGTGGCCGTTCCGAACGTGGCCGTTTTGAACGTGGCCATTCCGAACGTGGCCGTTTGGAACGTGGCCATTCCGAACGTGGCCATTTTGAACGTGGCCGTTTCGGACGTGGCTATTTCAAACGTGGTTAAATTTACGCGTGGCCATTTCGAACGTGGCCATTTCGGACGCTCCCATTTTTTTGAACGTTTTATCACAGCTCTCGGTCCACACAAATTTGTTTTTCTTTAGGCATGCGTACAATGATCGTCATTTCTGAGCCATGTTTTCAATAAGTCGACTGTAATAATTTATTGACCCCCAGGAAGCTTCTCAATTCCGTTACGTCTTTTGGTTTTGGTGCATCTTTTACGCTCTTAATTTTTGTTTCTAAAGGTCAGATTCCTTCTTCGTTTATTTGCAATCCTAAATAACACATTTCATTTTTTAAAAATTTGCATTTCTCGAATTTTAAACACAATCCCGCCTCGTTTAAGCGCTTTAACACTTCGCGTACTCGAGCTGTGTATATTGTGATTGTCGCGCCGGTAATCAGAATATCATCGATAAAAATGATCGTTCCCGGTACTCCTAATAATAGAGACGCCATGACTCTCTGAAATGATCCTGGTCCCGTGGCTACGCCGCATAGTGATGCCAAACGCCTAAATTCTTGGACATTGTTTGAAAAATCTCAAAGACTCTACTGATACGCATACAATTTGGTATACAAAGTTTTCGGGATTGCTAATTTTGAATTTGGTATCAAAATTTTAAAAAACGAAATGGCAAATTGAATATAGCGGACAAAAGTTTAAAAAGTATTCGTACATGAATATTGACTTCTATTTGTAAGTTTTTTAAGTAATATTTTAATCAGTCTCATGGAAAATAGTATAATAATTCTAATAGAAATTGTCATGTAACTTAATCTAACTAAGCTCGGTTAAAAAGTAAATAATTAAATAATAGATCTAGGTAAGTAGGGTGTAGTTTAGAATGATTATTTGGTATATGTAAAACTAGTTTTTCTAAAAAATTGCTTAGGTATAAACATTGTTAAGCTTGTCGAGCTGGACTCGCGAGTCAAACTCGCACATGGATAGGGCGCTTTTAACGACCGGGAACATTCTAATGTCAATTTTTTTAAAAATTGCACTCGGCTGCAGTTGTTTCAAGTGAAATTTCGTTCTTTAGGATGTGTACTTTAATTTCCATTTTGTCTCTTCTTTAGCATCATTTAGCGTTTTTTAAAAATCAAATTTAAAAATTAAATTTTCTTATATTTTGGTAATCAAATAAACATAATCTTGTAAAAGCCTTTTGTATTTTTTTTAAATTAAATAATATTGTAAATAGATAGTATTTAAGAAAATAAAAAAAACGGTGTATGACACAATTAATAAAAATTGTTTTTTAATTAATAATTTGTTACCAAACGTAACGATATCAGACTTATGAATTTAAAAGAACATACATCATGTCGCAGTTACAGCTGTATTTGTTGTTATATGCAAAATTACTTTTAGAAAAGGAAAATATAAATACTTGACCTAACATTTTTCTATCTAAAATGTTTAAATTTAATTTTTTGATTTTCGACCCAATGTCCAGCAATCGAGCGTTTGGCATCACTGTGCGCCGTACGGTAGTCTGTGATATTTGAACAGTCCGACGTGAGTACTAATTACGACTAATTTTTGAGATTCTTCGGTTAACGGTAACTGTTGGTATGCTTCCAAGAGATCCAACTTTGTGGATATTTTTCCGCCTTACAATGTCTCTAAAACTTTTTTGACTCGCGATAGGGGATAACGATCGATCTCGAGATATTTATTTAAAGTTACCTTATAGTCACCGCATAAGTAATATATCGTCTCTTTTCAAAACTGGCACGATTGGCGTACCCCACTCCAAAAATTCTACTGGTGATATAATTTCAAGCTGCTGTAACCTAACTAGTTCGTTTCCTACTTTGTAGCGCAATGCCCAAGGTATTTTTCTTGGCTGCAGGAATTTCGGCCGGGCTCCAGCGCTCAGAGTTAGTTTCAATTTGCTTTTTTTGTTCCGATACTGGGCTCGAAAACGCCGCGAAACTCTCTCTGCAGTTTAAGCGTTATTTGCTTTCTTCCCGATCTCCCCCCCCCCCCCCGCTTGAGTCGCAGTGTTATTTATCTGTTCCCGTGATTTGTTTTAAAACGTCAACGGCCACATACCGAATGCCTACAGCCAAGTTCTGCCCATAATCGGCTAACTACCTTCGCTAACTACATACAGCAGTTCCTTACTTTTAATGTCGTTTCTCTCTACTTCAACTTGAATATACCCCAGAGTGGGCAGTTCCTATTTATCATATGTGCGCAATGAATTTTCGATGGCAGTATCGGTATTCCCGCGAACAATTTTGTATAATAATTTTTTGATAACGCCAATACTTCCGCGTCCAAATCAATCTCCATCTTCAAAGGTATACTATTGATTTTAACTGTTTTGAACTAGGGATCAACTCTTTTTCCTAATTCCCTATCTACGTTACCGATCTTTCTAACGAGCCAAAAATCGGTCGCAAACCGATCTTCTTTGTCAAAAGATTCTTCGTGTGCGTGCTCTTCCGCCTCGCCTGGGTTCTCGTCTCCGACGTAGTTTGGGTTTCGAGTTGGCCACCTCGTCCGACGCCGCCACGTCTGCACATTTTGAAAATGTGTCCCTGAGTGCCGCACTTGCTGCAATATTTATTTTTCAACGAGAAACTCGCTTTTCTGTGATTATTTCACCCACAGCAATAACAGGTTGTTTTGTTCCCGGTTGTTCGCTCGACTGCGTAGTCTTGTTGTGATCGTTGCATCTCCCTGCCTCCGTTCCATGGGGCCATCCTCTCCGTTGTGTTTGGCCGTAGGCTTTTCTTTTTTCGAGATTTTTTGCTGTTCTATAACTTCCCGGTTGTATCGCGTGCACATCTAAGTATGGTATGGCCGCTGTGTTAGTATCCGAGTTCGTTTCCGTTTTTACAGCGTTTGGCGTTTCTAAACCCGCTGCTTTGGCATCTGCAATTTCGACCGTTTTTGCCAGCTGTACTAGACTTTTCGAGAGTTTCGACCGCCGGTGCCTCTAGCAATTTGTACTTGATGCGTTGATTATATACATCCGTTATCAGTTGATCTTTTAGTTGCCTATTTATTTCATTGACCTTGAATTGGCATTTCAATGTGAGGGATCTCAATGCTGTCATAAAATCTCGTATTGTCCCTTTACTACCTTGTTTCCGTACTCGAAACGTGAACCGCTGTAACTGTAGATTTGGCTTCGGTTGATAATGGTTTTCGAATCTTTCTTTCAATGTCTCGTACGTCGAGGACAACGGTGTTTCTATTTCGCAGATCGTCGGGATTTCGACGAACACTTCTTGAGACACTTGTGTTAACAGTAATACTGCTTTCTTGTCTGCGGCAATGTTATTCAATGTGATAAACGCTTCCAACTATTGCACAAACGCACTCCAATTGCCCTCTTTAAGGTAAGGCTCTGTATGACTAAACCACGATGCCGTCGCCATGACGGACACTTCCGGTTCTTCTTATACTTGGAGTTTATTTAATAATTCGACGAATAGTCCTTGTTTTTTTACGAAGCCCAAAAGTTTTTTTCGGAGAACGTCTATTGATACGACCGCTTTGTCAATCACCTTCACAGATTTTTATCAATTCAACCTTGGACAACGAGTAAATCCACGTGATTTTTCCACTGTACACCGCGTTTTCGATAGTTTCGCAGTCTGCGTGACCTTCCTACTGCATTTGTACCCTTAAATTTTCCGTTTAATTTATCCGAAAACGCGATCCCATTCTCGTCGCCACTTGTGAGATTTCAGGGAAGGACACAATTATGTCTTATTAATGCGCCTTTATTCTGCCGGTGAGATACAAGCAAGAGTACGTACAGCCAGACCGTTCGGTGACGACTGCTCGACATCTGCTTAGTACGCACACACACTCACACGAATACCCACGCAGCAGTCGCGCACACGCACCGACTACCGCTACTCGCTACAGAGATACTACAGTTAATATGTCAAATGAAACTGTCGGTTCTGATGTCAAAATCAACGATTTTATTAGTGACATTCCAACAAATAGGTTTTGCTACAGTAATTAAATTTTGGTTGCTAATACAAAACTTTCTTCTCAGTGTATAAATTAAACATAATTATCTCTATGAAACAAGTGATCAAATCAATTATAATCTATTTTTGTAAAAAGTAAAAATAAACAGATTCTCATGGTTCTTTCATTACAATTTTTAAAGTATCATTAGTAATATATTTTGCTTTGGTCGATTGCATGCGCGGGGGGATCAACCCTGCTGCATCTTTCAACCTTATTTCCTCCCTCATGATCCGGCGATACACTTATCAGTAAGTACTTGTTCTTTTCGTTTTCCTTCATAATTTTATGTTTGTGTCATTATTCTTTATTTCCTGAGTGAGTCCCAGATACGCACAGTAATAAACGGACACAGCAGGTTAAGTGAAACGGACACAGTGCGAAATGGATACAGTAACAAACGGACACAGTGCGAAACGGACACAGTAACAAACGGACACAGTCGCAAACCTATGTGGTGCAGAGAATGCTTTGCGCGCGCGCGCGCACATACACACACACACACACACACACACACACACACACACACACACACACACGAGGGTGTGCAAGGTGGAGTCTTTGGCTCCCCTTTCGCACCCACCCCATCGATAGAGGTGCCCTAGAGAATCGCAAACCCATGTGGTAAGTGCGTTTGTTACTGTCTCCGTTTCGCACTGTGTCCGTTTCGTACTATGTCCGTTTTGTACTGTGTCCGTTTCGTACTGTATTCGTTTCGTACTGTGTCCGTTTTGCACTGTGTCCGTTTGTTACTGTGTCCGTTTCACTCAGCCTGCTGTGTTCGTTTATTACTGTGCGCATCTGGGACACTCCCTATTTCTCAATTTGCAATAAACATACTTACTCTTTATATGTAGAATATCAAATCTCGCGTGTTTCTCACGATATCTTGTATTTGCTCATATTTTCACTTATAACTTGGAAAATGCAGGTCAATAAAGCATATTTTTGGGAATATGCATATACGATATATTATCGAATTATTGAAAAACATTTTTATATCTTCATTTAAAAAATTTAGTGGTAATATAGTTTTATTAATAATGTTTGTTAATTTTTTTTTCAAAAAAGAGCTAATTATTCTTCACAATTTTACGCTCCTATATCGAAGAGATTATTTACAAAAATAAAATAATGTTGCTATAATCTTTCTCCACACAGATAAGTTAATTAAAAGAGAGTGAGTGAGTGAGTGAATGAGTGAGTGAAAGTGAGAGAGAGAGAGAGAGAGAGAGAGAAATATAATTTTCCATGATTTATTATGTTGCAATATGATTTACAATTTAATAACGTAGAATTGGTATAAATTTATATAAATTTATATTATATTTATGTAAACATATAACGCATGTAATTTTTTAAGCTCAATCTCACATTAAATTAATTCTAGATCCTTTATTGATTAGCATTTCCTTAACTGCGATTAATATTTATTTATATATATTCCATGAAATTAATTACACTTTGAATAAAAATATAAACACATTTAATATAAAATAAACGTAAACAAAAACTGTGTAATTATGATTTACAATTATTGTCATAATTATCATTATTTTTTTAAAAGTCTCTATGTGTTTTATATGTGTGTGCCTGTGTATGCATGTGCGTACATGCGCATACGTATAAGGATAAATCCGGTAAATATACTGCACCCAAGAAAAATAAATATTAATATGAACAAATGTAAAAATACAGAATTAGATACGAAAAGATCTAATAATATGTGTATTTTAAACGATCATATATAATCAAATCCGAAATTTGGCGCGATATGTGATCATATATAATCATAAAGATATATAATTATATAAAAGATATTATATATAAAATACATATATTATTAGATATTTTTATATCTAATTATGTATTTTTATGATTATACATGATCATATCGCGCCAAATTTCGGATTTGATTATATATGATCGCGTAAAATACACATATTATTAGATCTTTTCGTGTCTAATTATGTATTACATCTGTTTCTCGGGCGCCTATCTAAAATTTAATTCATTAGATACTGTGTTAACAATAAATAAATTACACCAATAAAAATTTTATATTTATTACTATAAAAAATTAGAAATACAAAATATTTATTTTATTATATTTAACATAGTACATTGTGTAACGAGTGCAAAAAGTCGGTTATTTCTCACGAATGTGAAAAGTAAACGCATAAGTCGATGTCGATTAATTCGTTATTACACTTGAACTAATTTAAAACTATTAGAAAATTGCTCAGTGTATCATTTTGAATATACTGCAGAAAAAATTGTAAGTTGCAGACTTCCCACACAGCACACTTTATGCTGAGGATATCCTAAATTGTCCCAAACAGACGAAGGTGATCCCCCGGATATCCCAATGAATAGCACCCGGGATATCTTACAAGAATATCTTAGGATATCGTAAAATATCTTAAGATATTATATATCATAATATATTTTGATATTCTAAGAAGATATCTTAAAATATTTCTAGATATCATAAGAATTCTATTAATATCTTGTGATATCCTATTATATCCAAATAATATCAAGAAGTGTTCATGGATCATCAGTGTTAGGATGCGTACGGTCTTCAAAATCAAGCAACGTCGGCGATGGTTGACTTTTGGATGGGTGACCGTTTTTTCGGATACAGAGATTATACATGCTTTAACAGGTACGACTATGGCTTGGCTGAAACATGTATAGTCTTCTTCCTCTTACAAAATTACCGTAGAAACAATTAGAATTTTTTATTTTTTGTTCAAGTTTTTTTCAATTCTCAGAAACTTAAAAATACTTAGAAATATTCAAAAAATTTTTTAATTAATCAGAATTTTTCATTTTTTGAATTTTTCTGAGAAACGTTGCAATTCTTATAAAAAAACGGAACATTTATCAGAAATCTTGACAAATTAAAAAATTCTGACAAATTTTTTCACCAGGGTCCATTACAATATCTCAGAAAATTCCTTGGACATTCTTTGGGATAGCGCAATATCCTTTGAATATCCGTGGATTGTCTTAAATATCCAAGGGATATCCAAGGGATGTACAAATGTCCACCAATTTGACGTCCTATAGATATCTCAAGCGATATTCAAAGGATGTCCAAGGAATTTCCTGAGATATCGTAATATACCCTGGTGAAAAAATTTGTCAGAATCTTTTAAATTTTTTTCAGGATTTCTAATAAATGTTCCGAGTTTTTATAAGAATTGAAACATTTCTCAGAAAAATGTAAAAAATGAAAAAATCTGATTAATTTAGAAAATTTTTGAATATTTCTAACAAGGGAACCTCACAAACCTGAAAATTCTGATTTTAATGAAACTTGGCATAAATGTAGAGGGGATAAATACATGAATTTAGAAATTTTTAGTTAGTACTTATAAACGGTTTAAAGGGTTGAAACCACTCTTCAAAAATTGAGGGTTTTTGCCTTTTCTTGATATATCTCGTGAACTAAACAAAATATCAAAAAATGTTTTATACAAAAATTTTACAGCATAAATACTTCTATTTAACTATTCCGTTTATTTTTTGAAAAAACATTTTTCTCAACAATTTACCCTTTATACCTTCCCTATGTTGAATATTTATTGCATCAAAATTTCAATTTCAATGAAATTCGGCACAAATGTAGAGGGGAGTAATACAGGAATTTAGAAAATTTTAATTGGTACTCAAAACGGTTTAAAGAGTTAAAATCATTCTTCAAAAGTTGAAACATTTTTGCCTTTTTTCAATATATCTCGTAAACTTAACGAAACATCAAAAAATGTTTTATACAAAAATATTTCAATATAAATACCTTCGTTTAACTACGCTGTTCATTTTTCAAAAAAAAAAGTTTAAGTGAAAACATTTTTTTTTTATTAAAAAAGATATTAAATAAAATTGACTCTTATGTATTGTTACGTCCAGCCTTACAAAATTAGGATCAAATCGAGTGTTAGGAAGGTATTTATGAGAGATGGAGATAAGGCACGGAAGGACGTAACGTGATACGACTCCCAAAGGCGCACGGTCTAGGGAAGGGAAGCATCTCAGGGGAAAACGCACTCGTAATGCCCAGGAAATGTGGGTTAGCGTGCCAATAGGCCCGCTATAACTCTCTTTTTCTGGACGTGCGGTCGTTGGTCCTATTTTGAGTCAGCGAATTAAATCGCTTTAACTCGGGATCGATCTAGGTGCTATCTTTGTTCGAAATGAGGGTAGGGGGTTGTAATTAAATGAGCAATATAATTACTTAAAAATAACAATAATATTTATTTTATTAATACATTTTTGTCTGAGAGAAAAACGAATACAGGTTTTAAAATAGAACTACAGGAGGTCGTAATAAATTTAAATAAAATATGCGTATTTGAAAATTTTTTAACATTAGTTCGGAACTGATTAACATTCGAAGCTCTTATGTAATTATTCATATATGTATGTACATAAAATGTATAAGTATTGTTAACAAATTGTCGCATAGCAGGTCGGGGAGATTAACATTTTATTCGATTTCCTGTAGAGTCGCCGTGGACGGTGGGAAGAAATTATTAAAAAAATTGTTGGGGACGATAAAAGGATCAAAGTAACAAGGGACGAAAACAGGGACGTGATCTGTCGGAAGGACGACACTACGGAAAATAAAACATCGAGGTCTATCGTGTCGGACGTAAGGGCGTAGTCATGGTAGGGGAGGGGGGGAGTATGGGGTCCGTTTTGAATGAAAATTGGGTTATTAAGTCGAAAAGTGATTTTTGGGTTCTATTATAATAGTAGTAACGCAGTGGGGTAGGTGGAACCTTTTTTATGAATTCTACGCTGGAAGTCGAGGATGCAGGGAAGAGTGGTGGCGATTAATTTTTGAGTGCTGGGGAACTAACGGGGGAATACGTGGTAGGAGGGACTCGGGGTGAGTTCTCGGGAATCGGAGAATGAGAGGGAGGAGGGACTCGGGATCAGTCCTTGGTGATCGGAGAATGAGAGGGAGGAGGGAAGAAAGGTGAGTTCTCGGCGAACGTATCGAAAATTGCTATAACTCGGGATCGGACCCGATGCAGTCCTTAATTGAGGATGAGAGTAGGTCGGTTCGTAAACGAATTAAGAGCTTTAACTTATAGTTATATTTATTCTAGTGGTCATTGTTTTATACAAGAAAAAGCCTGAGGTTGATATTCACACTTATCTCTATATATGTATTTAATTCTTCGATGGAGTACATTATCGATAGTTGAGAAGTATTAACGTTTACAATGTCTTAATAGTTAGAAAAATATTTGGTATTTGCAATTAAATATGTCTTACGGCTATTATTACGGCAATAGTTTATTATATATTAAATACAAAGGCCGTTATGTATGTACAAACATGTATGTGTACATTAATATCAAATTTCTGGGAGTAGTTTGACGGATGGAGAGGGAGTTAGGATTTTTACATTATTTCTTGGATAATTGCTGAAGAAGGGGGGAAGAAATTATAGAAAAAGTCTACAGGGACCGCGAAGAGATCATAGTAGAAAGGGGTAAATGTAAGGATGGAATCTGTGGGGTCAAGTGCAGAGACTACATAAAATAGTATGTCTGGATCTATTGCTTCCGGAGTGAGAGTATATTCGCGATAGTGTTGGAGGGAGGGGTCTGATTTTACAGGAAATTGTTCTAGTATATCTATTAATGAATTTTGGCTACCATTGTAATAATAGTAGCGCGGCCGGGGTGGGACTCGATCGAATTCGTCTATTAGTTCTACTGATGATGCAGGAGAAGGTGGGGGTGGAATATATTCAGGCTCGGGGAAGCTGATTGGGGAGTACGACGGAAAAATGTGAGGGGGTGAAGAGGGAGTTTGATATTCGTGTATCGTTTCGTGTAGCTGTGTGTGTGTGTGTGTGTGTGTGTGAGATTCGCACACGGGAACCTCAGATTCGTGTAGCCGTGTGTGTATGTAAGGTTCGCACACGGGAGCCTCAGATTCGTGTAGCCGTATGTGTGTGTGAGGTTCGCACACGGGAGCCTCAGATTCGTGTAGCTGTGTGTGTGTCTGAGGTTCGCACACGGAAGCCTCAGATTTGTGTAGATGTGAGTTAAGTTGCAGTGAGCCTATGTCTAGGGAAAGCTGTGCTCGCCTGGCCCTTCTCCGACGATTCCGTCTTTCGTTCGACCGGTTTATTTTGCGGATGGATAGATTAAACACTACAATTGTAATTGGGGTTAAAACAATGGGGAGACTCAAAATAAAAGGTTGAATTGCTCAAACTTACTACTTGCTGGTTTTCTTTAAGGTTGTAGTAATCCGGTCAGGTGTTCCGGGTTTGACAGAAAGAAGAAAAATCCAGTGGTTAGGCTTGGCGTTGGGTCCAACAGTCAGGGTCGGTGTTAAGTGTCGGCTAAGCGGGTTAACACTGAGTCAAACCACGAGTTCCGCACCCGACACTAGGTTCTAAGTTCGGCACCTTCCAACACTCACTCGTTGCGGAGAAACGTAAAGTTTTAAATAGGAACAGCGTTAACCGACCACGACAGCTACTGTGACGGCGACTAAGACAGCGAGTAAAAGAGCGACTGAGACAGTGACTGAGACAGCGAGTGAAACAGCGACTGAGACAGTGACTGAGACAGTGACTGACTCCGATTTTTGGAGTGTCGGTTTATATAGTAATCTCCTGAAAAGTAAAATTTTGGGTGTGGGTGTTTCGGGGATGTTAATTGGCGGGAATGCGTGGGAATTAATTTTTAAGGTTTTCATTGGATAAGTGGCTGTTTGATCTTGGGATGGTGTTCGTTAAGCTCTCTGGCTATTGGTCCGTTGGTTGTCTCCGCCTAGCATTTTCAAATCTGGTAGGGGAGAGGGGATCTGGAATTTTCAGATGTTCTTATCTAAAATAGGGGGAGGAATTTTATGTCTTCCGCCCTGTGCATTTTCTCAGGGTTGATAGACGCATCTGGTTTTGAAAGTGAAAATTTTATGGCCTTTGGACGTTTTTGAGGTGGTCAGGTCCTTTTTCGATAACACCCCATCCGTAATAAAAAAATGTTATTACCCTTGAAACCAAATGTGCCTTTGCCCCCTTTTTGAGAGATCTAGTTTCCATCTGGCGCTTATCTGCGGTCGTAAAAGAAATTCTAGAAGTGCTCTTAGTTCGTCAAAAGTAAATATTTAAATTTTACATTTGCCAGGGTCTGATCCCGCCGAATTTTAATGACTTTTAGTGTCTTGGGTTTTTCTGATTATGGGAACCAGATACCCTTACGACGCGGAGATATTTATTTATTTCTTCCTCCGCAATCCTTTGACCGCAGATAAGTTTCGTCTTACTTAATTCTAAGAGGTCAGCGGATAATAAAAATGCAGTCCCTCGGACGTAACAATATTATATAAGAGAACAATAAAAAAAGAAAACTGGAGAGAAAAATCTAAGTGAATGACTTACTACTTGCTGTCCGCTGTGGAATGTGCGGGCGAGTGAAAATGTGGCTGGATATTCCCCCTTGGGTTGCTGAGTGTTTGTCGGGGGTAGCAGGGGGGGTGGCTTCCATGAGGATCTTGGATGAAACTCCGCACTCGATTGTCGATGATTCACCAACTCGAATAACTCACGAGGAGAGTATGAACTTAAATTCTCGCGCCGAACTTGGAGTTGAGTCACTGGCGGAAAATATTCGAAAGCGTCGCGAGAAAAATGAAAGGAGAAAGTGGTAGACGATGACAGTTGGGTCGCGGCTTTATAGTGACTTCCCAGAAAGGTAGGTTTGGGTGTGGGAAAGGTTTAAGGATTTCGACTGGTTGACCTCTTTTCGGGGTTCCACGGAGGTAGTTTTTAATTGGATAGGACCTTATTTGATTTTGGAATAAACTACTG
The DNA here is from genome assembly GCF_013373865.1 of Monomorium pharaonis. Lineage (NCBI taxonomy): Eukaryota > Metazoa > Arthropoda > Insecta > Hymenoptera > Formicidae > Monomorium > Monomorium pharaonis. The sequence goes on from NC_050469.1 coordinate 17,325,842, forward strand.
TTAGTCTCTAATCATTGGTTTATTCCTCTTTATCTCCACCCGCGATAGTTCAAGTTCTGGGGGGGGGGAGGAATTGATATTCTCGGATGTTCTTATCTAAGAGCAGTAAAAATGAGATTTCTGTTTCCTGTGGCCCTGTCGTTAATACTTTTCTAGGATTGAAAGTCGTGTCTTGCTTCGAAAGTAAGATGAATTTATTGCTTCCCGTGTTCAAAACGACCGGATTTTCATTTGTTTTACCTTCGAAGCTCTACACGCTCTCACGCTTTTCTCAACGATTTAGATTACATCCGGCTCCTCATTGGTAATGGTAAAAAGAAGGATCTGTAAATTATCGATGTACAGGAAGACTTCGTCAGCATGTTCGATGTTCAACCCGGAAAGCGCGGGCTCTCTGGAATTTCTATGACCGTACCCGCTTTTTCCCACGGTGCGCGACGCGGTGTTTAATTCTATACTCGTTTTGATTCCCGATGAGTGCCAGATGCATTTCCTTAATATATTTATTCCTTTAGAGGTCAGCGAGGAATAAAAACGTAAAGTCTTCCGGACGTAACAGTATCTAGCATTTTTAAAGTAATTATATTATCGTATACTACGTATTATTTATATCATTTACCCAGCTAGCAAAATGACGTAAACTTTGCGCGAAGTTTGCCGCAAACTTGAGCAAACCTTTGCAGCAAAATTACGACAAGGTGTGTCCGCATTAAGCTTAGCTTTTGCTGGCAAGGCTTGTTGTAAATAGTATGACGCATATTTTATGCAAATAACAGGGTAAAATTTTCTAGTAAAGCATAACAACAAATTGGAAACAAGAACAAGGCAAACCTTGCTGTACACAATATAATAGCAAATTTGTGGCAAGAATAGAGCAAACCTTGCTTTACACAGTATGATAGCAAATTTGTGGCAAAAACAAGGCAAACCTTGCCATGCACAATATGATAGCAAATTTGTGGCAAGAACAGGACAAATCTTGTCGAAATTAAGATCAACAGAAATATTGGACTGATTAGTCCAATATCATATGTGAATGGTGCAATCGTACTTGGTTCTCTGTTCTCGACAATCTCGACGAGCTCCTTTTATTAATTCAGTAGGTAAATCTTTTTCACGAGAAATGCACCATCTCGAGATAGATAGTAAAGTCACCCAGAAATAAAGTTTAAAATCCGATAATGCAACCCTGTTATTTGCATAAAATATACGTCATACTATTTGCGACAATCTTTGCCAGCAAAAACTAAGCTGTTTACGGACACACCTTGTCGCAATTTTGTTGCAAAAGTGTGCTCGGCAAGTTTTATTTTGTTCTTGCTACTAATTTGCCGTTATTCAGTACCTAACAAGATTTCCTGTTTTTGCAATAAATTTATTGTCATGTCGTGTAGCAAGGTTTGCTCTGTTATTTGCTTAAATTTTGCATTTTAACGTGTCAGGGCAAATCTTGTAATTTATCTACGTAATATTTATGTACAAGTCTTTCTCTGTTATTTGCAGTATCGTGTGATGAAAACTTTTGGTATAAATTTGCTCTAAACTTTTAGAAGACAAAGCAACAGACAATTACTTGTCATAAAATTGTTGTCAAAATTGAAACAATCCTTGCTGTAAAGCTTTCACGATATGTGATTTTAACAGACCTGGCTAGCTGGGTCATAATACTACTCAGATAGCAAAATGATGCAAACTTTGCAGCAAATTCGAACATGCCTTTGCAGCAAAATTACAACAAGGTGTATCCGCAAAAAGCTTATCGTTTGCTGGCAATGCTTGTCACAATAGCATGACGCATATTTTATTTGCGGCAAAAACAGAGCAAGTTTTGCTGTACACGACATGACAGCAAATTTGCGGCAAAAACAGAGCAAGCCTTACCGTACACGATATGACAGCAAATTTGCGGCAAAAACAGAGCAAGCCTTGTTGTACACGATGTGACAGCAAATTTGCGGCAAGAACAGAGGAAACCTTGCCGTATACGATATGACAGCAAATTTGCTGCAAGAACGGAGCAAGCCTTGCCGTACACGGCATGATAGCAAATTTGTAGCAAAAATAGGCAAAGCTTATCGTAATAATGCGGATCGTATAAATTAATGAGTTCCATTAAACAGATTTTAATAAAATTAATTAAATTTTATATTAAGAAATAAATAAAAATAATTATTTTTATTTATTAATTATAATTAAATAAGATGATTTTTTGTTTTTTAATTAAATTATTATTTATATTTGTTAATGTAAAATTTAATTAATTTTATTAAAACCTCTGTCATTAATTATACGATTCGCATTATTACAATAAGCTTTTATCTATTTCTGCCACAAATTTGCTATCACACGCCATGTATGGCAAAATTTGCTGTTTTATATATTGATAAGAATTATATTTTATTGATAAAAATAAATATATATACTTTTCAAACATACTATGTGTGTATATGTATCATAGGTAAACATATGTCTATACACATACAAATATACAATGCTATTTGAAGAATATTATATTTAAAAAGAGCATATTACAAAAAGTAAATATAATTTAAAGATACCATATTAAGTATTATTATAAACAAATTTATTATTATTTAATAAACAGCATATTTCTTTTTTTATGTTACAATATATAGTATAAGAATAATACATCTCATCTTTAAATCACAATTAATAAATAAATTCTAAAGAAAGTGATTTGCACGCAGTGTAGGTTATATAAAACAGATATTTTCCATAAAGTAACATATTTACATCCTAAGAACAAATTGTATTATGTGGAAGGCAACAATAATAATATATTTAAAAAAATTTGCGAATTTGTGTTTTAGTATTGCAAGAAAAAATAAAAGATATATGTGAATAACAATCGCTTTTGTACAGCTAATCTAATTCAGATATGTGGAAAAGAAAAGGTAACTTTTCTTTTTTTATCACAATATAGAGCTATGTACTTCATACTGTTTGCAATGCACAATATTTTTTGATAAAAGATAACTAGAAGTAACCGAACTTTAACCTTTTAATATGCAACTCATATACAAACGTTTCTTAGTTGCAGAACATTGAGTTAGCTAACGACAAACATTTTTTAATAGTAACTTATATACATTTTACATTGACAAAAACCTTTTCTAATAAAATATAGTTTATCGAAAGACCTAATACAAATATAATGTAAATTATATGTAAATTATATATGAATATATAAACAATTATATATATATATTATATATTAAAATAACACATATATAAATATTATCAAAATTATGTATTAATATAATATAAATATATAATTAAAAACCTCTAATATATAATTAAAAACCTCTAATACTAAAAAGAAAAAGAGCAAGATCTAACAATGGAACAAGAAGAAATACTTATGCTGATTTCGAATTGATTTGTGCAGTTCCACTAACATTATTCATATGCAATGTGGCGATAACTTTGACACACCCTCATTCCACACGCCATTCATATTACCTTCTAGTCTGTCACCACTTCGGAATGTTAAGATACCATTTCCACAAAATATCCCTGCAGATTTGAATTCACCTCATTCATAATGTGCCAGCATCTTCGAATACCATTACTCCATGATCCTTCAACAGACAATGTCAATATATATATTTTAATTATATTGAAATAATTCATATTTATTCACACGGTTTCTTATATTAAGAAGAGAATCGTGAGTGTATAGTCACCGTTAGGACATTTTGCGTAAAAGCTCCTTTGTAATAAATGCCATCAAGTGTCACAATTAAACCATTGCCATGTTTCAAATCGTTACTCCGTAATCCAAGATATTTTTCGCCTGTAATATTAAATAATATATTAATAGAGCCATAAATAAAAAATGCATTTTATTTATATATGCTGCAGAAATAAATAACGCGCTACATGCATTATTTATTCACACATGGCTCTAAAAAGTGCCGATGTAAGGAAAAGTGATTTTCATGTTAGTGGCTCTGAAAAGTGCCGATATAAGCGAATTAGGAGGTATTCCATCGTTCTAAAATTATTAAAAATGGCACTTTTTAGTGCTTCTTCCCAGTCAAAAAATGACCATCTAATCGACATCAAATTGACATCAAATTGATGAAATTTTCATCAATTCGACGTCAATTTGATGTCGTTTTAATAAGTCATTTCTCACTGGGTTTGAACGCCAATGAAAAGTGCTAATTGGCACTGAAAAGTGCCGATTGGTTTTTTGATGTCCTCAATCGGGTTACTTCGCTTCCGCTTCTTCTTCTTTCTTCAACCTGCAATATTATGGTGTTGCTGAACAGGCCGAGTATTTCTGCACATACGCATGCGCAAAAAAATCTGGCCCGTTCAGCAGCACTGTGCAATAAACGTTTTTCCTGCAATGCCTGTAACAGAGTTGAAAAAATAAATTGATTATTAATATTGCAAAATGTAAATAATTTATTGAAAAATAAACTGTTTAACAATATGTTCAAATCTTTTAACAAATTTGTATATGTAAAATATATATATACTATATATAAATTCCTTAAAAGTATAAAACTAATTATTGTCAATCAGTGAACAAAATGCGGGACTAAATGTTAAATAAAATGTATTATGAAAGATATATGTATATTTTCACAAAACTGACCTAATTTTCTTCTATCCCTTCCGATAGTGTCATCTCGTCCTCGTCCTCATGTTTGCTGCGTGCAATGGGTTCGTCGTGTTCGTCGCGTGCAATGGGTTCGTCGTGTTCGTTGTTCCACAGATCGTGTCCTCTTTTATTTTGGTGACCTCTTTGTGCACGTTCCAAGTTGTTGCGAAGTTTATTCCTATACCTTTGCTTGGCTGTTCGCACAGCATCCCTCATAATCATTTGGAATGTAGCCCGCATTGGTTTTTCGAAGTTTTTATTTTCACATACAGTATCTGCAAAACATTGTATTAAAATATCATCGAATAACTTAAATTTAGTATCAGTATAATAATCATACCGTAAATAGCTTTAACTAAGCGGGTATTAAATAATGGTCGTTTGTTGCGCCTTGCGGTACAACAAATGATTTTTGCCGTACCGTGCGGTGCGACAAAAGATCTTTAGGGATTCGTTGCTGCCCAAGGAGTAGGAACTCGCGGAAAGAGGCGGCTTTGGTTGGTAGGGTCCTCAAATCACTCACTCACTAATTCTAAGTTAATTTAATAGAAAAGATTTATTCTGCTTGTAATGTACAATAGCGGTGGTCGGCGAAGGTGCCGCGTCGGGTTACACTTGATTAGATACGGCGCGTGACTCGGAGTTAACGCGTCGTCTCTTCGCTCGCTCGAGGTTTGCTTGCGGCTCGTCCCGAACTCGTGCGTAATTTACTCGTGCGGGCCGTACGTATCGGCTTGATAGCTTATCACTGATCCCACGGGCCGCTGTTCGGCAGCAGCTTAAATAGTGTCGTAGATTTGATTATTAGTGGGGGCATCGGGCCCTCCGCATGACCATATATGGTCATTCCCGCGCGCATCCGGCGCGCGGGAAATATTTGCGAGCTTAGCAACAATTGCCAAAATGCAGGTATGCATTTCCGGTGGCATGATTGTTGCTAAGCTGGCTTCGCTAATTCCTTAAGGGGTTACACCAACCTAGACGGTCGAAAAACAGGCCTAACTTTGATATTTTATTCCTCCTAAACGGGTAGTGGGAATTAAATAAAATTTTGTCTGATTATTGACTTATGTTTCGACAATAAAAAAAAATTTTTTTATTAAACAATGGCGATGGAAAGCAGAAATATGGCCGTCGACACACATTAAGGTTTGGAAAAACGCATTTTGCGGTGACCACTGTCCCGTCTAAACGATCCATTTGAAACAAAAAAACAAAATGGTGTTTTTAAGCTAACAGTAGTGGTTTGTCGGTGACGATCGCCGATTGTCGATTTTATCGTTTGTTACAAAATGGCGATGAGTTGAAGTTAAAATTAAAAAAAAACGAAAAATTTTCGTCTTTTTCATTTTTTTAATTTTTAATGAAGATCGATAAAAAAAAACAGATCGTCACCGACAAAAGAATGTTTCTGAGAGTATTGTGTAAAAATTTGAAAACGATCCATCGATTAGTTTTTGAGATCTGGTGGTCACCGACTTTGAAAACCATGTTTCGAGAAAAACGCGTTTAAAGTTCAAGTTTAAAGTTTCAAGTTTAGTTGTACTATTGTTAACAGCCGAATTTTGCACTTTACCTCTAGTCAGCAATTCCGGGGCCATATGAGATTCCTTCCACATCAATAGCAGCAGCGTTCTGTGAAGACTTCTGTTGATGGCGAGCAATCCTTCCTTTGCGCGTCACCTTCTGCGCTCGTACTTCGGCCACATCGATGCGCGCTCGGTCTTGATTTTCGCAATATACAGCACAATTCTTTTATTATCATTAATAAATGTGCGGCAGTACCTTCATTAAGTGTGTATGCAGCAATATTGGCAGCAATTTGCACAACGTATGCACCGCTGTGCTGCACTTTTGGCGCTATGCGCCAAATCAGATTGTTCAAACTTTCGTTAATGTTTTGTGTAAATCCACCGACGCATTTCTTCAGTAAATTATCACTAGAAAGTTGTTTTCAAATATTGGACGAATGGCTTTAATCACATCATCGTCCAGTGGCGATTTATGTTGATATTGCTCCAATTCGAGTACTCGAACGCTCGATCCCGACTCAACTCTCTGTAATTCCGGCATTTTTTCAGATATCAACATAAAACTTTCAGGATATATTCTCGAAACTTGAAGCTTCAAGAAAATGTAATAAAAAAAAAATTGAATTTTTTTTCTCGCTAGGTTGGTGTAACCCCTTAAGGTGGCTGGTGCGTTGCCCTGTGCGATGATCGGCCGGCAGCGCACGAGGCATATGTCACCTGACACCTTGTGATAGCGAGCCTTCCTCGGCGAGCTATATGATAATTTTAATACTCTATATTCTTTATTTATAATTTTATTGGTTGTGAGTGTTTCGCTCACAACAAGTTTCACGACTAAACCGAGAGATATGAAGTCATCAAGCGATCTTGGAATACTTCCTTTGTGCATAAATTAATGCTTTCTTTGGCATTAAAGCCACTAATAAAAATCAGATAATTCACCTATAAGAAAAATTTTGTTACATTTATATTTCTATTTATATATGTGTCTTTACATCTAATTTACTAAAGTGTATTTTTTTTTAATTATACAAAAATATATATGATAAACTTATTTGTTTTACATACCAGTGTCATATTCTTTATCGGTAGCAGTTTCAAATCTTTCGACATCCGCTACTGATGACACTGATAAAAATGTCGGTTTCTCAAGTGTATGTCCTTGGCTATTTTTACTCGTCTGCTTTAAGATTTTGTCCAATTTCTGATGTATTTTTGGAAATGATGTTCTGTTGTGACGTGACGTTTTTCGTCAGTCACAAGGGCCGGAGTGCCCGACCGGGAAAAGGTCATTTGGGGCCGCTCATTACCCCGAGCGGGGGAGGAGCGGCCTCTCCTTTTCTAAATAAGATTTCTGTAGTTCTTAAGACACGTAGGTATCCGCCAAGCGGAAGTCGCGACCCGCGGGAGAAGTGGTGCGCCAAGATGACCATTTGTGATCAACGGAGCAGCCATCGAGGGAAGATGAGTAAGAAGCATCGACGACCGAGCGGCGGGGCCCCGGACAGCCGGAGGACAGCGAGCAAGGGCAAGTAATTGTGTACAGTACCGAGGTACGTTGGAAAAGTCAGGGGACAAACACTGCCGTTATACTGTATTGTAGAGAAAGGAGCAGCAGTCCGGTGCAGCCGGAGGCGACGCCGGGGAGAAAGCATGCGCCCTTACACCCGACAACCAGGGTGGAGAAAGCCCCAGCCGGCGCGGTAGCCACGGCTCCAAGGAATAGGCCGGACGGGGCCCGATCAACCCCGAGCCGGCCCAGCGGCAGCCGACACGGCAAAGGACATGGTGGCGTGCAATCCGCGGCTTTCGAATTACGCGGCGTCACGACCAGAGGCGCCCTCGGACGCTGAGATCCTGCAGGACGGGCGTAGAACCCCCATCGACTAGCGATCGGTGTGCGCAAATCGAAGCGCGATCGATGCGCGGGCCGCTGCCGGCGTCCGCGGCGCCCCCGACCGCTCACGGTTCGTCACTGTTCGGCGAGATAGCAACGAGAGCGGTTCCACGGCCATCGACGACGCTACCCTGCTTGTAAGCCACCACTTCGACCACGCGGTAAGAGCGAAGACGGCCGGCCCGGCCTTTAGTGAGAATTAATTACCCTACCGAGCGTTCGGTGGGCGAATCTATTATTCTCGGGATACCGAGAGTCGAGTCACCGCGTAGCAGGGCCGTGTCGATCTTCGCCTCGTATAGATTAGTTATTGCGCCTAGTGTCTCCTCCCTCGGGGGGGTATGTCGAGCCGACAGTCGATCTTTGTATTTGCGTAAGAAGTAAAGTCTCGCGACGGGATAGCGCGTAAAGTAATATTCGCCGGGATTCATCTGCCGCATACCGAGAGTGTGAGCCGGTTGCGCAGTACCGAGGCGGGCTTCCGCAGATGAGAATTTCTGTACGGAAGGCGCCAGTTACGTAGCGGCCTATCCCGTTCATCGCCTATTAAGTATTGTTAACGTCGTGTGCCGTCATATTGAACGTAGATTGTAGTCTGTGTAGAGTAAGCTTTGAGCTATTGCGAATGTTGAGTTAAGTACGCTATAGCCGTACCAGGCAGTTCTGTATAACGATTAGATTGTAATCGATGACAACGCTGTTGCCATTCTAACTTCAATACATGCTTATTATATTTATTCAGTCGATCTAGTTATTCACGCGAGACCTCTCCTCTCTTATTCCGCGTACCGAGAAAGAACCTCGCCCCTCTGCCATTTCGTGTGGAGGCGGGCTAGCCGGCATTCGGCCGTCGTGCGAAGTACCGAGAGTATTGCGAGTTTTGTGCGGCGCGGATTACGCGCCTGGCGCCCAACCTTTTGTTGAGAAGCACGGCGAAGTTGTAGACGCGAAGAGAAATTAATGTCGCACTGTAAAAATAATATATATAAATAATTAGAATAATAAATTTAAATAATATACACATAGGTCAGTATTCAGAACGCACTTACAAAGATATTAGCGCGTTATTATTCAATAAAAGAATTTGTATTATGTTATACAGATTCTTCTATTAGCTAACAACGTGTTAATATCTTTGTGCATTCTGAATACTGACTATAATACATCTAAATAGTATATCATATTTAAATAAAAAATAAATAATATTTAGTGCTTATATATGTATATATATATATGTATAATGTATTTCAAAACTTACTTCATTTCCAAAGCCAATTGATCAATTCTTCCATGTATTGCTCTGAAAATATTTATTTGCAAATATAAGTGTAAATTAGGTATACTTAGTACAGTATATTTATATGTATATTTACATATTTATGAAATATTTTCTGCTTAATTCTATTATACTTACTGAATTTCCGGCTTAACGTTGTAAAACTCTTCTGAAGTTTATGATGGTGGTATAAAACTTTGGCGATGACTCTCATTTTGCCAGATGTTTGAATCATGAAACTTAGGATCATATGTTAATGTATTCAATCCACTATTAATATATTGTTTATGAGTAGATGTATGTGGAGCGTACGTGGTTGTTTGTGCTAAATTATAATTTTGTGGTACATAGTTAATTGGTTGTAAACTATTGTTAGAATGTGTCGTGTGATTAACATTCAATAATTGTGTGTAGGTTGGTGCATGGGATGTGATACTGAGACTGAATCTTGTCTGAGTAAAAGGTTGTGTGTAAGTGTTTGTGTTATTGACATGTGGTGTAGTTGATTGTATATAATTAATAAGTGGATCGGGATGAACATGCATATTATCTCTAGAGGAATCATTCTCCAAAACTCCCCTTAATTCAGCGACATCGTCGTTTAATGGGCTGTTTGGTTGTTCCATCGGAGTTTTTCTTCCTAAATTTTTTTCTGCTTCCCCTTCATCTGATGATGTTGTCTGATATCGTCGCGGTTTGGTGATGTTTTGCCGTTTGGGATGACTGCTCGTTTCTTTCATTTTTCCTATAATATATATATATATCATATAAACACACACCACACACACACACACACACACACACACACACACACACACACACACACACACACACATATATATATATATATATATGGGTGTTGTGTATATAATTTACATATTTATAGCATTAATTACATCTCAAGGGAAGAAAATTGCTAATAAAAGTTATATCATAATCATTCTGTCATTGGCTAACATATAATATTAAGTGGACATTATTGCAATGCCAATGCAGGACAAATACAGAACAGAGATGACACGTAATGTATTATTTAGATTTCTATATATATACTAGATAGCCATTTAAATAGATATTTATTTATATGATAAAGATGGTGAATTGAAGGCAATCATTTATAAATAGATAAAATAAAATTAATCGTATTATTCTTATGGCAGCCGCGATTACGGAATGGCAACTTACTATATATTGGCAATTTTCTCTTCTTGAGGTATTCTATTAATTATAAAGTGGAAGAAAAGAAATATATATATATATATTAAAATATCAGGGTCAAAAAAGAGAAGTTAATACAGTTTTTTGAGCACAGCATTCGATAAAATCATATTATATATACAAAGAGATAGAATCTTCAACAAAATTACAACATACAATTTTTTTTTAATTAATTTGGATTGTATGGACTATTTTGTGAAAAAATATTTATATAAAATAGTAAATTAATTGAGAAAGAGAGAGAGAGAGAGAGAGAGAGAGAGAGAGAGAGAGAGAGAGAGAGAGAGAAAGTTATAATATTTCGTATACTTACGTATATATATTGTTATATATATTTTAAGAATAATTTCTACTTTAATAAGCGCAGAAATGTGATAACATCTAAAATGTTTTAAGAAAATTTAGGTACTATTTTATTAAGCTAAACGAGATGATAAATTAATATACTAACCTGTGTTTAATCATCCTGGATTCTATTCCTTTTTTATACATTATAGGCTGTATTCAGACACTTACAAAGATGTTAGCGCGTTGTTATCCCATAAAAAAATTTGTTTTATATAATACAAACACTTCTATTGGATAACAAAGCGCTAACATTTTTGTAAGCGCATACGGCTTATATCTACATAATTAGCTAAATAAAACTATAAATTTATACATATGCATGTATAATTGCAGCAACTACATATTCGCTAATTTCGGGCTCACCTTCATTATTATTATCATATATCGACAAATCACCCCAATAAGACATTTTATAACATTTGACGCGAAATTGATTTAATTGAATACCAAAAATTTCACTACTTAATGTGGAACATTTAAATATTTGACATCCTGTAGATAAAATACCAGCATTGTAGAATGAATCTACTTTTTCTTTCTTCACAACTAGATAATGTGTGATTTTATCTACTAAGATATTTACAATGAGGCAAATTGATCCGTCGTGTAAAATACAACAATTATTTCGTATATCTAAACTTACAAGAGAACCTCGCGAACTCGAAAATTCTGATTTTAATGAAACTTGGCATAAATGTAGAGGGGGTAAATACATGAATTTCGAAATTTATCGTAGCTGCCCATAAACGGTTTAAAGGGGTGAAACTACCCTTCAAAGAGTGAGACATTTTTCGTTTTCTCGATATATCTCGTAAACTAAACAAAATAATAAAAAATGTTTTATACAAAAGTTTTACAATAAAAGTACGTTTCTAACTACAGTAATTAAATTTAAAAAAAAAATTTTTTAACAATTTTTTTTAATTAAAAAAAAATTTTTTTTTTTTAATTTTATTAATGTAGTTAGATAGAGATATTGTTACCATAAAACTTTTGTATAAAACATTTTTTTATATCTCCAATACTTTTTGAGATATATCGGAAAAAGCAAAAATCTGCTCTACACTATGCATTGAAAAAAGCATGAGAGAATGCGATAGCACCGCGACGGAGAGCGTTAAAAAATATTAAAAAAAAATTTTTTATTAAGGTTTATTTATGATATTGAATATAATATGAGATACTAAAAATATAATAAAATAAAATAATATAAAATAATAATATTTTGTATAATATAATAATATGTAATAATATAATATAATAATGTCGCACCGTAAATGCATGCTGATGTGAGTGAGAGAGAAAGAGTAAATAATATTAATATAATATAGTAATATAATAATATAATATAATATAAAATATTTATATCCAGACTTCTTGGTCCGGATCCATTAGCGGTGACATGCCAAAAAGTCGACGCAGATCGACGACATCTGGCAATCCAAATCGCCATATGATTCGTCAATTAAGGCATTATTTTGCTCTCTGTCGATCTTGCGAAAGTATCGCGTCCAAAATCTTTTTCTTATATTAATAAATCCATGTACGTGGATGTTATAGAGATATATCCATGTCTAGATACAAAATTAACATATTTTAGTGTGGCATTATACATTGAACAACAATATACTTTGAATCAGGGTAATGAAAATGCAAATTAAAAAATAATGCATTACTTATAATTTTTTAATAAATAATTATTTCTTTACTTATTAATTAATAAAACAATAATGCGTAATAAAAAAAGTCGCATTACTTATTTCAAAAGTAATGCATAATTGAGAATCTTCGTATTGGTTATTAAAAAAATATTTTTTAATAAAACCGTAATGCATTACAAAAAGTAATGCATTATTTAGAACCCTGCTTTGAATATCTAATAAAAAACTTATTCGTTGATTAATCGGTCCACGCACGGACACCAGACCCTCCCGTAGAGGGATGATTGTAGGGTCATTTGTTGGTATTTCCACTATAGTATTATTAAGGAATGACAGACGCTGCATCGGTTCTTCACCCACAAATACATACTGAAATTATATTATTAACATTATTAACATTATAATTATTTTTACACCACTGCACATAAAACTTGCACATACAACTTGCACTACTTACGCCATCAACAGGGTATTTGATTCTTATATGCTGCATCTTCACGGTATAACAAATGCACACTTCGAATTAAGATTAACGTTGAAGATCAGACCTCATTATAATATATTGAAGATCGCAATTTAGATTATTTATCTTTCATTAAAGAAAAAAAGGTAGACTTTCTTATAGTTCAATCACAATTAGCAATTTTGTTCTTTAATAAAAGATAAGTAATCTAAATTGCGATTAAAACTGTCAAAATAAATACGTGATGTATCGTTTATTAAATTTAGATTAGTCACGTATTGTAAACATGACGATATTTTTCAGTAATCTTCTCTATTCGAAAGATTCTAATTAAGATATAAAGAAAGATATAAACAAGGTTATATAAATGATAAGGCTCTGTATATAAAAGAAATGTTACTTGTACCAACAAGTTTAACGATTCTAGTGTTAAAAATTTCCAAAGTTTAGTTTGCACTGAAAGTATTTGTATCTATAATATAACAAAGCAAAATGGTACACGTGAATCCTACAAATGTTCTTAATATGTTAATTCTTTCATTCCAAATTTCAAATATTCCACAAACACCTGTAAATAACAAAAAAATAGAATTACACGATACTATAAAGGATATTATACAAAATTCAATGGATGATATATCATTTATGGTACAAACCGATACTACATTAGAATTTGAAAATTATTGGGACTCAAACTTATCCGAAGCAGAATTTGTCGCGGATGACGAAATAGAAGAACTTGAAGACAATGATGAATATGAAAAAGAAGATAGTTCCCAGGTAGCAAGCCCACGTCATTTTGACGTCCCAAAATGGTCATATCTGGTCATATGTCGTCAAAATGACCATTTTTTTATATGACCTAAAATTGACGTCATGATGACGTCATTTCGAAGTCATATTTCAGTCATGATCTGACGATTATTTTCCCAGACAGCACACATCCAAAATCGGGACATAAAGACGTCATTAAGACGTATTTTAGACACGGTCTAAAGCGGTGTCTATACAATGAGATTTAAGGCGTAAGGCATAAGCATATTATATAAGCATATTATATTCAACTTTAAGAGAACTTTTTTAAGAAAACATTTAGATATCTTGGAAATAATTTCAAAATGTTCAAATTAACCATTTGAACGCTTTAAAGTCTTACAAGGGAACGGACAGAACTGTCCCTCACCGATTTTAATGAGCTTCGGATATGTTGTAGAACATAAGAAAATATTAGACCCATATTTTTTTTTATCTGCGTATCTCGACATTTAGGGGTTGAAACCACCCCTCGAAAATAACGCATTTTTTCGTTTTTTGCGAATATCTTTGAAACTATAAGGTTTATGAAAAAATGTTCTATACGAAAGTTTTATGGAATTTTATACTCTTTACAACAGTATATTTATATTTTTTAAAAATTTCAAATTTTTTAATTTAACCCACCCCCCATCCCTTTTTTTCAACATTTTAAAAATTTTGTAAGGACAAAAATTAAAGAGCATTAAAAGCCGAATCCACCCATATATAATAACATATGGGTTCCATCATTCTCAATTATTAGCAAAACGAGATAGTAATCTCGCGCTATAGGTGCTGCGCTAGAAGTAGTGTTGCGTTATTTCTTTAGTCGCGTCACACTCAATAACTGCCTCTTCTGCGTATATTTTTATATTAAAACATAAAAATGGATTAATCTTAATTATATAATACGCAACGTATTACACGATATAAAGCATAAATGCATATATATAACAAAAGTAGCATATATATACGTATGTGCCTACGTACATTTTCATTGTTACAAATATAAATTAATATTAAGCAAAATATTTTTTAACATTTAAAACTGCAAATACAATATAACAAAATATATAATATCAAGAGAAAAATATAAAACATAAACTGCAATAACTATTTGCATAATTATATTATTTACACTATATGCACGTAGCACGCTCTGATAATAAAGATAATATAAGTATATAAGTATATAATTTAATTTAATTTGAAGTTTGAAAATATATTTATACGGATGTATATATACATTTTGCATACGACACGGACAAATAACTTTAATATCAGTGTTGATAGAGGGACCGGTTGTTTTGGCGCAAGTGCATCACGTGAGGCTTCAAAAAAATATCCATTAGTAATAGGAAGGAGATCTTTGATCGTACATCTTGCACACGACAACGTATAAATATAGTAACAGTGATAGACGGATCGGTTGTTCTCGCGCAGGCGTGAGGCTTCAATAAAGCATCATCTCCTTCCTATTACTAATAGATACTTTATTGAAGCCTCTCGCCTGCGCGAGAACAACCGATCCGTCTATCACTGTTACTATATTTATACGTCGTGTGCAAGATGTACGATCAAAGATCTCCTTCCTATTACTAATGGATATTTTATTGAAGCCTCACGTGATGTGCTTGCGCGAAAACAACCGGTCCCTCTATCAACACTGATATTAAAGTTATTTGTCCGTGTCGTATGCAAAATGTATATATACATCCGTATAAATGTATTTTCAAACTTCAAATTAAATTAAATTATATACTTATATACTTACATTATCTTTATTATCAGAGCGTGCTGCGTGCATATAGTGTAAATAATATAATTATGCAAATAGTTATTGCAGTTTATGTTTTATATTTTTCTCTTGATATTATATATTTTGTTATATTGTATTTGCAGTTTTAAATGTTAAAAAATATTTTGCTTAATATTAATTTATATTCGCATTTGTAACAATGAAAATGTACGTAGGCACATACGTATATATATGCTACTTTTGTTATATATATGCATTTATGCTTTATATCGTGTAATACGTTGCGTATTATATAATTAAGATTAATCCATTTTTATGTTTTAATATAAAAATATACGCAGAAGAGGCAGTTATTGAGTGTGACGCGACTAAAGAAATAACGCAACACTACTTCTAGCGCAGCACCTATAGCGCGAGATTACTATCTCGTTTTGCTAATAATTGAGAATGATGGAACCCATATGTTATTATATATGGGTGGATTCGGCTTTTAATGCTCTTTAATTTTTGTCCTTACAAAATTTTTAAAATGTTGAAAAAAAGGGATGAAGGGTGGGTTAAATTAAAAAATTTGAAATTTTTAAAAAATATAAATATACTGTTGTAAAGAGTATAAAATGCCATAAAACTTTCGTATAGAACATTTTTTCATAAACCTTATATTTTTAAAGATATTCGCAAAAAACGAAAAAATGCGTTATTTTCGAGGGGTAGTTTTAACCCCTAAATGTCGAGATACGCAGATAAAAAAAAATATGGGTCTAATATTTTCTTATGTTCTATAACATATCCGAAGCTCATTAAAATCGGTGAGGGACAGTTCTGTCCATTCCCTTGTTAGTGCTAAATAGATCGCAATTTCCATCAAATTATAAAGGTTATGGAAAAAGTTAAATTTAACAATGAAATTAATAAGTAAATAAGTTAGTGCTATTTATTTTTAATGTTTTGCAAAATTTAATTGCTTTTATAAAAAATAATATAATTGCGACAGTTTATAACATATAGGTATATGTAGACAATAACAAGTACCCATATCGATGATTCAAACTGGCGTAGCAGATAGAGTACAAGGTTTGTAATCCTAAGGTCCAGGGTTCAAAACCTACCAGCGGCAAGTAAGAGTAAAATAAAATAATATAATTTAAATTTAATTAATTAATAAAAATTTGTCCCGAATTTAGTACGTATTGTTGATAAGAATAATTAAAAAAAAATGAAATTTTTATTTTATTCTTTTATTTTTAGTTGCAGTTTAAAGATATCCGATTTAAGAAATCTTTTAGATATTAGTTTCATGATATCTTTCTGTTCTCAAAAAACGACGCATTGGTTAACATTCTGACATTATATGTTATCTTTTAGAAGTCTTTTTATGTTATCATTTTCAGAAACAGGATATCTTTTAGAGATCTTTTTGACAACATATTGTTCACGTCATTCTATGACGTCAAAATACATTTCATGACGTCAGGAATTTGTGACATTCGACCGTCATTTTAATGTCATAAGGGCGTCATTGCTTGACGTCAAGAATAGTCAGTAAATGACCATTTTGGGACGTCAAAATGACGTGAGTTTGCTACCTGGGTTGTACATCGAAAGAAGGCAAAATTATAAATATTCACTATAAAAGGAAAGCTGTCGAATTCTGGAAAAGTGGAAAAAAAGGACGTTTCACTTTATCAACAGTGCAGCACCGTTTTAGAAAGGTAAAGTCATTACCGCAGCTATACCAGTGAGAACAATCTCTACAAAAAGGGGGTACTCATAGAGAAAAATTATTTCTGAATACATCTTCAAAAAATTCAAATACGCTAACGAAGAAAACAGTATTATTCATAATTTAGATTTGCGACGATGGGCGTTAGAAGCAAAAGAAAAAATTAATCTTCTTCATTTTAAAGCAGGAGCAACGTGGATATTAAATTTTAAAAGAAAGCATGGGATAGTGTCAAGAAAAATAACAAAATTTATAAACCGTTTATCAAAAACAAATCAAGAACAATTACAAATTGCATGCCAAGAATTCATAAGTTCTGTGAAATCATTTATAGATCTTTTTGAATTACAAAATATATATAATGCAGATGAAAGTGGTTTCAATTTGGAGATACATTCAGGCAGAACGTTAACAAACCAAGGTGTTAAAACAGTCGAAACCATAGTTCAATCACAATCAGCAATTACACACAGCTACACTATTATGCCCACAATTTCTGCAAGCGGGCAATTACAATCACCTCTTTATTTGGTATTAAAAGAAGCCAGTGGAAGTTTTGGACCACGCGTAGGAGAAACTTTGTTTAGACCTGCAAATGTTTATATCGTAGCAGCAAATGTTTATATCAAAATCAGGAAAATTAACCACACAACACTTTCAATCTTGGTTCAAAAATGTATTTTTACCTTCAACTGGAAGCTTTAGAGTATTATTATTAGATTCTTGGAGCGGTCATTATCCCGTTAGTCTACAAGAATTTATGCCATCTAAAGATAAAGATGTACGGATTTTAACAATACCAAAAAAAAACCACAGGAATGATTCAACCCCTTGACGTGTATGGATTTAGAATATGGAAAAACTTTGTGAGGACATTTAGTGATCGAGTTACATTGTTAAATTATGATATTAATTTACATTTAAGAAATAATATCATTAAATTACAATCGTTAACTCATATACAGCTGTCCTCTCCACGATTCCATAATTTTTTCAAATACGCCTGGTTTAAAAGTGGCTACATCGAAGAACGGCCGTCAAGGTTTGAAAATCCAGTCGATTTTTGTTTCTCCGGAAAAGATATACATGAAATTCCACGTTGTTCCACATGTGGTGAACCTGCTGTAATACGTTGCTCCTGGTGCATGAAGTATTTCTGCATGTATCATTTTTATGAAGAATACCATAATTGTAAACACTACGAAATATAAGAATTGTTCGTAAGTAACAAATTTCTTATTTAGATAATTATAATGTTTATTAGTAATGTTTGTAATAATTTAAATGTTTTTTTATACATTATAGACAAACTCTATGTATAAATCGTAAGACGGAAGGACAAAATAATTTTTCCAGAATATTATACAATATATCCAAAGTCCTTCCAGAGCATGCTGAAAGTACACCACCGCAGATTTTAGGGATGGAAATCATACTCCTATCAGGAACTCTTTGGCATATCACCGCTAATGGATCCGGACCAAGAAGTCTGGATATAAATATTTTATATTATATTATATTATTATATTACTATATTATATTAATATTATTTACTCTTTCTCTCTCACTCACATCAGCATGCATTTACGTGCGACATTATTATATTATATTATTATATATTATTACATTATACAAAATATTATTATTTTATATTATTTTATTTTATTATATTTTTAGTATCTCATATTATATTCAATATCATAAATAAACCTTAATAAAAAATTTTTTTTTAATATTTTTTAACGCTCTCCGTCGCGGTGCTATCGCATTCTCTCATGCTTTTTTCAGTGCATAATGTAGAGCAGATTTTTGCTTTTTCCGATATATCTCGAAAAGTATTGGAGATATCAAAAAATGTTTTATACAAAAGTTTTATAGTAACAATATCTCTATCTAACTACATTAATAAAATTTTGAAAAAAAATTCTTTTTAATAAAAAAAAATTGTTAAAAAAAAATTTTTTTTTAATTTAATTACTATAGTTAGATAAAAGTACTTTTATTGTAAAACTTTTGTATAAAATATTTTTTAATATTTTGTTTAGTTTACGAGATATATCGAGAAAACGAAAAATGTCTCAATCTTTGAAGGGTGATTTCACCCCTTTAAACCGTTTATGGGCAGTTACAATAAATTTCTAAATTCATGTATTTACCCCCTCTACATTTATGCCAAGTTTCATTAAAATCAGAATTTTCGAGTTCGCGAGGTTCCCTTGTTAGTAAAATTTCGTTATATATGATTTTGCGATACTAACAGCTGTTGAGATTAACGTTAGACGGAAGAGGACCTCCGTTGTACGCTGTAAATACTTGTGTAGACGGAAAATGAGTTTGGCCACGATTTGAATTTGTTTCACGACCTTTTAACTCTGTCATTCTATTAGCAAACTGTTGAAGGGGAAAATAAGGTTTTCTACAATATTTTCTAAAAAATGACATATTATTTTCATATGGGAAAGCAGAAAATGTGTCAAGAGGACCTAGCTGTCGCACATCATTTGTAAGATGCAGAAGACCGTGCACATTATATGAAATAAATGATAAGCCATAAAGATTTTCATATCGAGTAACAAATTTTTGTAAAGCAAGTTCAGCAAAGTTTAAATGTGCTTCTGATGGTGATGAAGAAACTAATATTCTCATGACAGTATGCAAAAACAAAAAATGAGTATATATTTGTAGATTTAAGATACCGTGCGTTACAACTGGACCTGTATACAACAAAAATTGACGAAATTTAGTTGCCTTGTATTTAAGAAACGTATAAATTGCTCTAGGATGTCTTACAAATTCTACTGGACAATATGTTTTAAGATGCTCTAATCTTTGAGATATTATAGAAATGGATCTTGCTGACAATTTCGAGAGACGTGAATATGTTCCACTTATCCATGTAGATAAGAATTTTTTCATCGCTCCTAAGCATACTAGATGCATATATTTAAAAGAAATTTGTGAGATCATACCCATAGGTAACATTGACAGTGGACTTCTGCCATGTTTATGATGATCCTCATCTATACATCTGAAATATTCTTCATTAGTTCGAAGAGGATGATAAACACCACCAAACGTATATCTGCTATCACATCGTACACCAGAAACTTTACATTTTGAACATGCCCACATAGAAATTGGTATCCAGTGGATGTCTAATGGACGTCCATTAAACCTTCATAGATCCATGGGACGTCTATGTCCATGGTGGAAGTCAGATGGACGTTCATTAGAGGTCTAGTAAACTTCCTTAGCTCCATTGGAGGCTTACCTCCATTGCGGAAGTTAGATAGACATCCATTAAGGATCCAGTAAACTTCCATGGCTCCATTAAAAGTTTACCTCCATGGCGGAAGTTACATAAACGTCCATTGAAGATCTAGTAAACTTCCATGGCTTCATTGGAGGTTTACGTCCATGGCGGAAGTTAAATAGATGTCCATTAAAGATCCAGTAAACTTCTATGGCTCCATTGGAAGTTTACTTTCATTGTGGAAATTAGATAGACATCCATTAAGGATCCATTAAACATCCATAGCTCCATTGAATGTTTTCTTCCATGGTGGAAGTTAGATAGACGTCTATTAGGGATCCACTAAACTTCCATAGCTCTATGGAACATTTACTTTCATGATGGAAGTTAGACAGACGTCTATTAAGGATCCATTAAACTTCCATAGCTGTATGGAACATTTACTTCAATAGTAGAAGTCAGATAGACGTCCATTAGAGATTCACTAAACTTCCATAGTTCTATGGAACATTTACTTCCATGGTGGAAGTTACCCAAACAACACGCTTGTTAGAATGAAAACTTTAAGAGAACTTATTAAGAAAACATTTAGATATCTTGAAAATGATGTCAAAATGGTAACATTTATCAGAGACGTCTACTAAGAGAGGTCTTTGAGATATCTCATTGAAGAGTTTCATTTAAGTTCCTTGAAAATGTTATCCTTATGACATTAGCTAAATGATATCAGCTTAATGTCTCATAAAAGATATCACAATGCTGTCCGATTTTTGAGCCATCCATGCGCGTCGTAGTTGACACAGAAATCAGACAACACTACAACATTTTGAATGAGAGATCCATTTGATATTAAAAAAAATTATCATAAAGATAATGTTTTCAAAAATAACGTCTACAATTATTGCGTACAAAAAAATGCACAAAATCTAAATTCATCATGTACTGAACAAAAACAGGATAATAAATGTACTATTCAATTTTTCTTAGAATATATATATGATCTATATAGTTAATCATCTAATTAACCATTTAAACGCTTCAAAGTATTAATGCTAAATAGATCGCAATTTCCATCAAATTATTAAGGTTATGGAAAAAGATAAATTTAACAATGAGATTAATAAGTAAATAAATTAATGCTACTTATTTTTAATGTTTTGCAAAATTTAATTGCTTTTATAAAAAATAATATAATTGCGTCAGTTTATAACATATAGGTATATGTAGACAATAACAAGTACCCATATCGATTAATCAAATTGGCATAGCAGATAGAGTACAAGGTTCGTAATCCTAAGGTCCCGGGTTCAAAACCTACCAGCGGCAAGTAAGAATAAAATAACATAATATAATTTAAATTTAATTAATTAATAAAAATTTGTCCTAAATTTAGTATGTACTGTTAATAAAAATAATTTTTAAATAATGAAATTTTTATTTTAAATTTTTATTTTGTCAATCATCTATCGAGGCTCCATCAAGCCTCTATTAATGATCCACAAAACATTCGTCAGTCATCCATCGAGGTTCCGTGAAGCCTCTATTAATAATCCACACAACGTCTAATAGACCTCTTTGACGACGTCTGATGGAGGTCTAATAGACGTACGCAATGCGGAACTGTGGATTTCTAATGGCTCTATATTGGACGTCTAATGGACGTCCACTGGAAGTTCAATCTTCCATGGCAGACGTCTAACGGACGTCTATTGGAGGTTTCATTTCTATGTGGGTGGGCTTGCAGATGTATGACCTTTATGATTAAGAATAAAACTTCATATAAAATGAGTAATTTTTTTATGAAGCCGAACTCCTCTGAATCAGAAAAAATTTCTTTTGCTGAATTAATTAACGTTTTTTACTGTGTTAAACATAATATATCTTATAATTCACTAAACTGTAGGATTAAACTACTACCACAGCTTTTTTCTGATTCTGTTATTGCAAAAAAATTTCATGTGAAAGAACAAAAGCTGAAAGTATTGTCAAGAAAGTAGTTAGCTCTAAAGCTGAAGAAATAATTATAACAGCGTTAAAAAATCCTAAAACGGTTTCAGAAATTCCAATACATTGTGATAAAGTTTATTTAATATTATAACAGATACTTCAAACAAAGGAAATAGAAAAATGTATCCGATTTGTGTGCAGTACTTTCCATTTGAGAAAGGATGTCAAAATAAGTTACTAGATTTTTTTGAACGTGCTTCTGAAACATCTGATGCAATAACTAATAATACCTATATTAGATGTACTACGTAAATTTAATTTGGATATAAATTATACTTCTGCATTGAGTGCAGATGACACAGATGTTAATTTTTGTAAACATAGATCAGCCTATACACTATTAAAGGAAAAAAATTTATTAAAAGCTAATTGTCTTGCTCATATTATTAATAGCACATTCAAATATGCTTTAAATAAGTTAGATTTAGATGTAGAAAGTGTAGTTCTCAAGATTTATTCTCATTTCTCATCATCATCTTTAAGATGAGAAAACTTGAAAGAGTTTGCGTAGAATTTGCGGATTTTAAATGGCAGGAACTGAACAAACATGTACCTACAAGATGGCTATCTCTCGAGCCAGTCATTGAAAAGATATTAAAATTTTATCCCGCTTTAATGCATTATTTTTTACCTTTTCAAGAAGATTGTCCAAATGTTCTCAAGATACTTCTGTCAATAAATGAAGTTAAAATGATATAGAAAAACTTTAATACAACAAAACATCACTGTACTTACACTTTTGCGCAAATATATGCTGTGAGTTTCAGAAGACTAGCTTAAAATTACAAAATAGGACCACTACGTCAACAGAACTATTTAATATTATAGAAAACTTACTTAAATGTGTTCAATTAAGAATCGAACAATATTTTGGCTTACATATGCAAATATCAAAAAATCATGCAGACGAAGCAATTTTAAAACAAGCAGAACTTGATTTTAAAATTTTTTATAAAAATGCATGTAATTATCTTATTGATTATTTTAATTTTAATGATACAAATCCACTTAAACAGATTCAGCCTTTGTTCTTAAAACAAAATCTTTGTTATGATGATATCGTTAAAGCTGCTATAGCATTAGGACTTGATAATAAAATATCAATGGACAAATTATTTAATGATTATTCTGTAGCAAAACCATTGATAATGAATTCTCTTACCGAAAATGTCAATGTAGATGAAAAGTAGGTAAATATAAAGGATGAAAAACTAAACGAATGATCAATTATTGTATCTTATGCATTGAGCATTCCACCATCCAACGCATTTGTAGAGCGTGTGTTTTCGTACATGACATTAAAGTGGACAGATGTTAGAAATCGATATTCAGTAGAATTAATTAAATCTGAACTTCTAATATCAATAAATTTAGATTTATCTTGTAATGAATTCATACAACAATTTAAAAATGACAAGAAGCTTATTAATGCTACTCAAAATAACAAAAAATACGTGTGGAAGCAAAAATAATTTTTTTTTAATTTTTATTACTTTATTATTATTTTAAAGTTATGACATGCTTTTGTTTAACTGATATTATAAACTTATATTGTTTAACTGATAGAATTAAAGTTGTTAATTTTGTTTTATTTAATTTTATTTTAAAGTCTTTATTTTAATGTTTAAATCATTTCTATGATTGTGTAATGACATGAAAATAGACTAATAAAAAAGAAAAATGTATCATGTAAATAAACTTGTAAATTTACCCCCCCCCCCCTCCCGCTAATTGAAAAGTCCCGATTTTTATTCAAAGAAAAGTGACAAACCTGATTACAATAGAAATTAATTAAATTATTTGCCAATTCCATATGTTAATATCTCGATTATTGATGGACCTAACCCAAGACAATATTGGACTTTTATGTTCATCTCAATCTCTTCTACCTTTTTACGAGCGTTGACCAGTATGTTTTGGGACACCCTGTATAATTAAAATAAAATTTTAAATTAATTATGCATGCTATATGCAATGCACAATATATAAAACAAACTGCCTGCTCTTGCCACCAATTTACTGTTGTACGGTGCACGACAAGGTTTAATTGCTCTGTTTTTATCACAAATTTGCTATCACGTTATGCATGGCAAGGTTTGTGCTTTGTTCTTGCCGCAAATTTGCTGTCATATCGTGTACGGCAAAGCTTGCTCTGTTTTTGCCGCAAATTTGCTATCTTACCGTATATAGTAAAATTTACTTTGTTTTTACACCAAATTTGCTAATATGCTGTGTATAAACGAATTTTGCTACATTTGACGTAAAGTTTACATTACATCGTTAATAGCATTATTATGTGCTCTTCTTTGCATAAAATTTAGGGACAATTTTTTCTCTGTTATTTACAGCATCATGTGATGAAAACATTTTGTCATAAATTTGCTCGAAATTTTGTAACAAGACAAAGCAAGACAAATACTTACCAGACAATTGCTGCAAAAATTGAAACAAATCTTGCTGGCAAGATTATTCAAAACATGATTTTAGCATTCGTGGCTATCTGGGTATATATTTATATTAACTGCATTCTTGTATGTATTATTTTTTATGTGACAGTTGCTGCGCAATATTAGAGACACGTTGTTTTCACACATTGTTCATTCTGTCTATGTCACATATTTCATTCATGTTTTATATTCGTCATGTCACGGTATGCATCATATATGAAATAGAAATCACGTATTAATAAAAATTTTGTATGTTTATTAATGATGTTACGCGTCATTTTCACATCAGTATCAAGTGACGTCTAACGTGTGCTTGATTATTCTGTTAAATTGTTTAAATTTTTAATCAAACAAAGCATAATGTTACGCATAAATGTTGCAAATGTTCCTAATATGTTAACTGTTTTATTTTAAATTACACATATTTCCCCAACGCCTATAAGTGGAAAAGAAATACAATTATATAAAGTGATACGGGATATTATAATAAATAATGTAGCATTTGTTATACGAACCGATACTGCTTTGAAATTTCAAAATTATTGGGAATTGGATTTAACTGACATAGAATTTGTAACAGATTGTTGTGAGCGTTTGCTCGTTTTGGGAATTTTTTCCCGTCGGTAGTTGTCCTGAGTAGGATTCGTCCTGCCTGAAGGGTTAGGACAATATCGTCTAAATGTACTAGACATTTAAAACCTTGTAAACCCGTTAAGACTGAGTTCATTAGGCGTTGGAACGTCGCGGGGGCATTCCTTAATCCGAACGGCATTCGATTGAACTCGTAATGCCCGTACGGTGTGGAGAATGCCGTCTTCCCCTTATCTTTTTCTGCTACTGATATCTGGTGATATCCGGCAGCGAGATCGAGTGTGGTGAAATACTTTGCATTTCCGAGTTGATCCAATATATCTGTTATGTTCGGGATCGGGAAAGAGTCTCCGATCGTAATTTCGTTGAGTTTTCGGAAATCTACCACTACTCGGAATTTCAGTTTTCCTGTAGCGTCAGGTTTTTTCGGGACGACCAGTAATGGTGCGTTCCATTGGCTTTTGCTTTAGCGGATTATTCCTTGTTCTAGCATTTCACGGATTTGTTTATCTACTTCCGTTTTTTGTTTTTCGGGCAGTCTGTATGGTCGTACATTCACGCTCGCAGATTCTGTCCTGGTGTGTATCTCGTGTTCCACGAGAGTTGTGTATGTGAGCTTATCTCCTTCTAGATAGAAGACGTCGCTGAACTCTTCGCATAGTGCTTGAATCGCTTTCTTTTCCTCTTCGTTTAAATGTTTTAATTGAAGTAGTTTGATTATGCGCTCTGCGCGAGGTATCGGTATCTCATGTTTCCATGCATCTCGGATTACATTTGCCGTGTAGATATCCGGTGTGTTGTTTATATTTATTTTTTCAATTTCAACACGAGGTAATTGTAAATCGACTTTTTTGTCGTTTGTATTTATAATACTTATTAGGCACGTGTGATTTTGGGGTTCTACTAGGCAGCTGCCTAAGAATACTCCCGATGCCATCTCCTCGGAGTTGATGACTCCTAGAGTGTTTACACTCGCTGTGACTTGCACTATCGTCTCGCTCCGTGGCTGCAGAGTGACTCGGCGGTACGGGTACAGTTTGAATTCGGTATCGCCTAATCTTATTGTTTTAGTCCCATAGTTGCATGTGACATTATTTTTTCTTGTAAAATCAGCTCCTAGTATGCCCTCATATTCTATTGGGGCATCGTCTCGTATGACGTACATGGGATGCTTGATTTTCTTGTCGTGCATTACCACGTTCACGGACGTTCTTCCTAGTGTCATAATAAAATGCCCGGTTATTCCGGTCAATTTGATGTGTTCATTACGGATTTTGGTTTGTCCCTTCAGTGTTTTTAATTTTATTAATGACACGGTTGAGCCGGTGTCAAATAGGAATTCGATCTTGCCCCGCTCTGCTTCGCGTACGGGCAGTGTAATCATGTCGAGGCCAGTGTCGCTGCCCCGTGCATGCTTCACGTGTGTCACACGATATGCATCAGCTGTGCGCGAGGAGCTTGCGTCACCGCTCGAGCTCTCGTCGCTGCTCGCTGTCTCGGTATGCTTAATCATTTTTATTTCCTTGCTCGCTCGCTTGCCGTTTTCTATCCCTTTCATAATTTTAGGCTTTTCGCTCCGGCGGTCATTGTCCTTTTTCTTGGGTCGACCGTGAAGGGACCAACACTCTTTTCGGGTGTGGCCTGCCTTTTTGCAATGGTCACAGAGTTCCACTGTGTTTACGCGATGCCGTCCCTCCGGTTGCGGTAACTCGAATCGGTTAGCGTATCGGCTGCTGCGGCATTCTCGCCCGTCATGCCCATTCTTGCCGCACTTTCCGCATCGCAGAGTATTCCGTACGTACTTGGGGACGGTGCGAGGGTTTTCCTTCCGATTTCGATTAGGTTCCCTTACTTTTTCTTCGGCACTGGCGCCGGATATCGCGTCCTGCAGCGTTCTGTATCGCTGGGCGCGTACCAGGAGTTTGATGTCTTCGTGCAAACCGAACTGGTAGTTGTACAGGGCCTGCTCCTTAATATTGTCCAGGATGGCTCGCTGTTGTTCGATAGTGTGGTTCTTGCCCTCCTCCATGGACTCATATAGTTCCATGGCAAGAAGGTCCACTCGCCGTCCGAATTCCTGCGCGCTTTCCGCTGGTTTCTGCTTGAGCGAGTTAAACTCTTGTTGCAGGTGTGCGGTGCTCCGTTTGGAAAGGTACTCATTTTCGAGCTCTCTTTTCAGTTGTTCGAAGCTGTATACATCGCGCGTGTAAAAGTTCATCATGGCCTTACTTTTAAATTTCGTGCATAGGATGGCTTCTAGCAGGGTATGTCCGTCGGCTGGGTGTATGTTTTTCATCGCGTATGTACCGGCGCTAATAAATTCGCGGACGCGGTTTCGCTGTGTGCCGTCGATGTCCGGTATCATATTTCGCGCTTCTTTCACACTCAAGAAATTTACTGTCGATCCGCGCTGATTTCTAATGTCGTTATTCGATCGTCCGTACGACAAATCTAAGGCGTGATCGTGAAAATTTTGGGGTCTCAGGGGTGCTTCCGTCTTTCTCTGATAACCCGGATCTCTTCTACTTAGACCTAATTGGAATTTCAGGTCGCGTAGTTCATGGATAACATCATGCAATAACATTGTTTCTCGTGGCGGGAGGTTCGGATTTATCCTCTGTGCCGGTCGTTCTTCTGCATGGTCATTTTCCTCATGCAGGGAATTATGAAGTCGTAATATTTCTGCATCGACTTCATTTCGTGGTATATTTCCGGACGCTTCGGCGGGAGAGTGAGCCATTGTCGTGGGACTGGATGTCAGTCGATTGTCGGTCCGATTTCGTCCGTTTAAGTCACGCGTCGTATTAGGTTCGGCGCTTATCAAACTAAACTCGCGTGCGTTTGCTGTGGTTCCCCGTTCGGTGACGACGTGTCTTCCGCGGTCGCTTATAACACGTAGCGCGTGTTGCGTCGCGTCTCGTATATCGCGTAACGCGGTTTCCGCTATGCCTACTGCCTCGTGTTCTGGAGAATCTATTGTATCTCCCGAGGGCTGCTGGCCTTCGTTTCGCGGGCTGTCTCCGTTATGGGACATTAATTATTTGTTTGAATTATTCGAGACAGTGTGCAGCTCGCATACTGTATGTCTCTGCGGTCGTCTCCCGAGTATTATCGGTGGAGTCGGATTACGCACGGCTAAGCGTCTTATCGCGGTCGCGTGTGTACGTGCTAGAGCGTTGTACTTGAATCAAAGTTTTATTCGCTGATACTGTATTATTGATTGGCGCGTAAAAAAAAATCTTTTTTTTTTGACAGGCGTTTTCTTTTGCGGATAAACTTCGCGTTGCCTCGTTTTTTTCTCGCGCGGTGTCAATTTTCTGCTGTATTTCTCGGTCGCGTTGCCCTTTGCACAGGACATTACAATGAGTGCACAAATATTTGTTACAATTCTGACTTACATTAGTAGAACGGCGCGCATGGCGGTTGTCGTAGGTCAGCTCGCTGGATGGACTGGCGCGTACGGCGTTGTAGTAGGATGTGTTGCTTTTCCTCGTAGTCTACAGTTGTCTAGTCGTCGCCCCTTGTTGTTGTCCACCTCTCGTTGGCTAATCGGCCGTTCCGTCCCCCGGCAGAGAAGCTCGTTCTTCAAGGTCTCTTAGCAACGTGTAGTGATGCGTTGGCACAGATCTTTGCACTCACGCACTGAATAACACGATGGTGCTGTCTCAGCTCGTCTTACTGTCGGCTGGTCTTCTTCTCGCAGGATTGTGCTTTCTTCGAGTTTTTGGATTTGCTGGTCCTTTGTTAGTTTCAGCTTCTTCTATCCGTTTTTCTATGTCTTGTCCTTGACGGCTTCTTGAATCCCACCGCTGCCACCAATTTTGTTGTGAGCGTTTGCTCGTTTTGGGAATTCTTTCCCGTCGGTAGTTGGGATTCGTCCTGCCTGAAGAGTTAGGACCCAAAGGGTGAAGGTTCGGCTCGGTGTATGAGAGAAAAGAAGACGCTTCTTGCTTGCTTGTTCGTTGTCTTTTATTTCCTTCTCTTGCGCTTACAATCAGCTGTGTTGATGTCACGTAACACTCGCGATAAGGTTTACGGTATGCGACGATGCTCGGTCGTTGTTATGATACTCTCCGCTCGGTCACGGCGTGGTCGCGTTTATATATTATGATATCTGGCGCAATTTCGGGGGCCAATGACTGGGCGTCGGTAGCTTCCGCGAGGCTAAGCGTTTCGACATCGGAACGCGGTAGCCTTGCGATTTGATATTGCAGCGTAGGGCCTATTTCTAGGGCGACACGAACTGCTTCCGAACGCGCTGTTGTAATCTCACGGAAGTTACTCGGGACTTCCGTGAGCGCAGCGGATTCTTGTGCGTCTTTCGAAAAAGGTGCTTCTTGCAACTTCTTTCGAAAGATGCGTGTCGCAATTATAATAGATATGGTTGTAATTGGCTTACAACAAGATAAAGAAAAAGAATTTCTAGAAAATGCTAATGATAATTATGAACCTGATAATGAGAATAATTGTGAACCAGAAAACAAAATTTCAAGTAGTAACTATAAGAAAAAAACCGTGAAATATTGGAAAAGTGGGAAAAAGAGACCGTAGTATAAGATAGTATAATTACCTTCCCACATAGAAATTGGCATCCAGTGGATGTCCGATGGACGTCCATTAAACCTCCATAGATCCATGGGACGTCTATGTTTATGGTGGAAGGCAAATGGACGTCCATTAAAAGTCTAGTAAACTTTCTTAGCTCCATTGGAAATTTATCTCCATGGCGGAAGTTAGATAGACGTCCATTAGGTATCCAGTAAACTTCCATAGCTCTATGGAACATTTACTTCCATGATGAAAGTTAAACAGACGTCCATTAAGGATCCATTAAACTTCCATAGCTCTATGGAACATTTATTTCCATGATGGAAATTAAACAGACATTCATTAGGGGTTCATTAAATTTTCATATCTGTATGGAACATTTACTTCCATGGTATAAGTCAGATAGATGTCTATTAGGGATCCACTAAACTTCTATAGTTCTATGGAACATTTACTTCCATAATGGAAGTTAAATGGACGTCCATTAGGAATCCATTAAACTTCCATAGCTCTATGGAATATTTACTTCCGTGGTAGAAGTCAGATAGACGTCCATTAAGGATCTATTAAACGTCAAT
Source organism: Monomorium pharaonis (assembly GCF_013373865.1). Lineage (NCBI taxonomy): Eukaryota > Metazoa > Arthropoda > Insecta > Hymenoptera > Formicidae > Monomorium > Monomorium pharaonis. The sequence goes on from NC_050469.1 coordinate 17,356,574, forward strand.
GGTTATATTTACTTTTATAGTGACAGTCAGACAATTTATCTTACCATAAAGAACCTCTGTCTAAGATGTCCATTATAAATTACGCGCATAATTAATAAAGGTTTTACGGAGTCTCGATGGACGACTTAACCGACGTTTCGTGGATCATTGGTAGAGAATTCATGGAGCCTTGGTAGACGATTAATGAACGTTACGTTATGGATCAACAGCAGAGGATTTATAGAAGGGAAAGATGTATGAGATGTATTGTAAATAATAACATTAGAAGTTGCAAAAAAATTTTATATTTATAAAAAGCATCACCAAATACAGGACAAAAATATAGGAGCTCCTTTATACTTCGCAGCAACTAATAACGACAATATACGCATCTGTGCCAATGTTAAATTTCAGGCAATTTTAACTAGAAATTTATATTTACACAGATGCATATTTGAGTATAATCAGCCGCGGCTATCCTTATGTGTATAGAATTACTACACTATTTTATATAAAATATAGAAAATAATATATTATATTACATATATATTTTTTTATAAATGTTATAACATATTGTAATCGATACTCATAGTCTGGTCTTACTTAAGGAGGGATCCTGCTTTAGGAGGTCTAAAAAAAGCGTTTTTTGGGGAATTTTTTTAGAGTGGAAAAAAATATCCAAGTCTAGCGAACTTTTTGGGATATTTTCATATATATTAGAACATTATAAAAAAATTTTTTCAATAAGAAATAATCCAATGCAGTCGATTTAGGAGCACATTTGTAGAACACCTCGCAATTGAAATCTCCTATCGGTGGGAAAGATGCAGATCGTAATTTTTGTCTGAAACAGAAAAATCAAGTAAAATTTTAATTTTCATACATTTTTCTTCTAAGTGAACTAAGAAAAACCCGAAATAATTGTGAAATTTAAAATTATTCTAAGTTTGAGAAAAAAATGTGCTTTTTGGGGGGAAAAAAATCACTTTAACATGCTATAAAAGTTGTTAAAATTTTTTTTTCACGAATCTTTTAGTTCAAATAGAAAAGGATACAAAACTGAAGCTGACAAACTTTGGTTTGTTTTGATTAATCGTCTGCTTTTCTTGCAATCACGCCCACCAGTTTGTAATAATCGTAAAAAATGAAAACTAGAGAAAACGCGCTTCAAAGTTTTCGATCAGAAAAAATATTAATTTTCGATTACTTACAGTAATAATACGCTAATCAGCTATTCCTGCTCCATAAAGCAGACCTTCAGCTTCCTCAAAAAACTCGTTCTGATGAATTTGCTCAAGTCTACGGGCCGTACGAGCTTCCTTGCTGGAAAAAGACTGACGCCTGTTTTGCCTCTTGATCCGTTATCCGCAAACATCTTGCATGTCTGGCCGACTTTCAAGTCGAGCAACTGCATTGTACTCAGAACTGCAAAATATCCTTCGTCAAACATTCCTGCAGCCATGTACACAACTATTTCAATGACTTTTTAGCCAGAATTTAGATGTTTCGGGCTCATGCGCCAGACAGTCGAGTTAAAAGATTCGTTTGAATGTTGCGTGTGCCCGCCTAAGCATCGCGTTAAAAGTTCGTCATTTAAAAGGTCTTTGTAGATTGGGCAAATGTGTTCCTCGACGTTTTCATCAATTAATCTAGCAGGATGCTTCAAAGATGCAAGTTGATTCGTGGCTTCAGCTTTGCGCCATTTACACCTGTCGGCGCCTGTCGGACAATTCTCCTGGCGAGGAGATTTATCACTTGAACAATAATGATCCAGCGTTGCCATTATAGCTTTTTTCATGTCTTGGACAGAATTAATATTTCTTCTAATTGTCAAACCATAATAGATTGTTAGCTAGAAGTTGACGCTAGAAGCAGCTCAGTAGAAGCACGTACACAGAGAGGTATTATATACCTTTATAATCCGTACTATTACTCGACACGGCACTGCTACGAACTCAAAATATTGTTCCGAACGACCGTTGAACTTTTTCAAGTATAAAATTCGGAGTAGTAGATCGAGGGAAAAGGCATGCGCGCTCCAGTCTGCCCGAGCGCTCGCATACCTGCTCGACGCCCCACCGCTTTCAGTGCTGTATCTTCGAAAATACTGCGAATTAGCCTCTATAACTTTGGGTACATATTCTTAGATATATTAGGTATAAATTTAAGCAATAAAAAAAAATCGATTTTTTGAACCTTTTAAAGCAGAATCCCCCTTAAACCGTTTTACAAGTACATATAGTCTTCGTACGTTATTGGCCCATAAGATGACTGTGTAAGTACAGTCTTAAGACTGTGCTTACAATCTTAAATTGACAAAAAACTATGAATATCGGCCTTATTAATCCAGATTGTTGACACGAATATCTGAAACATATTTAAAATTTATTATAATATTGTATTATTGTAATGGTTCAGACACGATAAAAAATAGAAAATGGGAATAAGGAATTGTTTTTCAATATATTAAATAAGAAGCGTTTCCTATTCTATATATTTATGTTTGTTATTGGGCGCTTTAGCAGACAGATCGGATCAGTGAGCGCTCACTGATTCTCTAATACGATTGGTTCTTGCTTTAGTTGGATTTGTTGGATTTAGAAAGAGAAATCAATCATAGTAAAGAATTACATGAGCACTCTCTGATCCGCTCCGTTTGCTAAACGCGCCCAATAACAAACATCAGTATGTAGAATAGGAAACGCTTCTTATTCAATATATTGAATAACAATTCCTTATTCTCATTTTCTATTTTTTATTCTGTTTATCGTGTCTAAGCCATTGTGATAATTCGATATTATAATAAATTTTAAATATGTTTCAGATATCTGTGTTAACAATCTGGATTAATAAGACCAATATTCATAGTTTGTTCTCAACTTAAGATTGTGAGCACAGTCTTAAGACTGTACTTACACAGCCATCTTATGGGCAAATAACGTACGAAGACCGTATGTACTTGTAAAACGGTTTAAGTAAGACCAGACTATGAGTATCGATTACAAAATGTTATAACATTTATAAAAAAATATATACTATATGTATTATAATATGTTATTTTCCATATTTTATATAGAATAGTGTAGTAATTCTAGCTATGCTCATGAGGATAGCCGCGGCTGATTATATTCAAATATGAATGTATATAAATATAAATTTCTAGTTAAAATTGCCTGAAACTTAACATTGGCACAGATGTGTATATTGTCGTTATTAGTTGCTGCGAAGTATAGTGGAGTTCCTATATTTTTGTCCTGTATTTGGTGATGCTTTTATTAAATATAAATATATTGTTTGCATCTTTTAATATTATTATTTACAATACATCTCATCTATCCTTCTATGAATCCCCTACTGTTGATCCATAACGTAACGTTCATTAATCATTTACCAAGGCTCCACGAATTCTCTACTAATGATCCACGAAACGTCCGTCAGTCGTCCATCGAGGCTCCGTAAAGCCTCTACCAATGATCTACGAAACGTCGGTTAAGTCGTCCATCGAGACTCCGTGAAGCCTCTACTAATGATCCACGAAACGTCCATCAATCGTCCATCAAGACTCTCTGAAACCTCTACTAATAATCCACGCAACGTCCATTAGTCGTCCATCGAGGCTCTGTAAAGTCTCTACTAATAATCTACGATACATCCGTCAATCGTCCATCAAGACTCCATGAAGCCTTTACTAATGATCCACAAAATATCCGTGAGTCATCTATTGAGGTTCTGTGAAGCCTCTATTAATAATCCACACAACGTCTAATAGACCTGTTTGACGACGTCCAATGGAGGTCTAATAGAAGTACGCAATGCGGAACTGTGGATTTCTAATGACTCTATATTGGATGTCTAATGGACATCCACTGAAAGTTCAAACTTCCATGGCAGACGTCTAATGGACGTCTATTGGAGGTTTCATTTCTATGTGGGACCTGTATCCCTCGACACATTCTCCATAATTATTCACCTCCCAACTCTTTTCCATTCCTCCATCCTCCACTTTCGATCTCAAAACTGAAGCCCACAATCTCACCTCTGTAGCGGATGAGTGTAAGGATAATGAATTTACCGGGTTAACTCAACACTACTATTTAGTAATCAGAATACAAAGAGTGACGTGTATCGCTCAGAAGGATCAAACTCGAAGTCTCGACAAGAATTGATTTGAATGCAATGATGTGGTATCTCGGGTTACTAATTTCGTATAACCAAAATTCTAAAATCTATATAGCGATACAATGCCACACCTCCACACACTACGACGCTTTCTATCCTCTAATACAATACTATTATAATACATAAAGATGTATAACAGGATGATTGCGTAAGTTAATTTCAGTCTTTCTCTTCTATAATACAATGAAGAAACACGGTATAAATACCGGAATTACCCTATACACCCATACATACACATACATAATCTTGAAAAATAGCTATTATATTAACATGCTTGCCATTAAAACGTCTTAAATCTTTATTTGGACAAAGAATTTGAAATAATGCATGTTCAAACCTATATATATACATATATATATATATATATATATATATATATATATATATGTATGTATGTATATATGTATCAGAGTTGGGTGGCAGCAAATACTTTTGTCTCCAAATTACACATTCAATTACATATTACTTTTATAATTTGTAATTGAAATCCATTTAATTATCCATTATTTTCAGCATTTGGAATTAAGTTTCATTTAATTACTCATTATTTTGAGCATTTGTAATGAATGTCCAAAGTAATTAAATTACACTATTGTAATGTAATTACATTTGTGTAATTTAATAACATTTGTGTAATTTTAATTACTTATTTACAATTAAATTAAATATTCTTAAAGATTCGGATCAGTTTATTTCAACAATTTTAAAGGTAAATTCAGACATTGCGCGATGGAGTGATAGAAATTTGGCTTTATCATTCGAATTATGTTCTGTCTGAATTTGCCATAAGAGAGGTATGACTGTTTCCTATATGTAGTAGACTTCTTTCCGCGAATAAACAGTATACTGCTACTCCACAAAACATTTTCTTCAAAACATATCAGCATTATTGCAAGCCAAAAAGCAGAGTCATAAATGTGATAATTACATTGTTTAAGTATAAGTGTCATGAAGAAGTTTTTATAAGATACAAAACTATTGTAGTAATTTTCAAGCTCACAAAAGTATCTTATTAAGTTTCTCGAATATTTTTTTATAAAATATGGAATTAAGATGTTAATTCTTAATTGAAAATAAAAATACAATAAAAAATTGGATGTTAAAGTTTTTTAGTTCATTGAGAAAATACAGATTTTAATTCTCAACTAAAAATACAAATTAGAGAATTTTAATGCTTGAATTTTTTCAATTAAACGTTAATTTAAATTAATGTTTTAATTTTTATTGGATATTTATATTATATTTTATACTTGTGTTGTATGCTGCAGAACAAGTTTCACAATTTTATTGCATTTAATAAAAAGAAATTATTTTTTAATAAGCCAACGTATTCGTTTCTTTATTTTGTAGACAACATTTTTAACTCTTTTAATTTTAAATTTTAATTCTTAATTTTAACTAGACATTTTTGAAATACATAAACTTAACTTTTTTCCAAACTTTTAAAAATTTATCTGTGTAAAAGAATAAATTCTATAAAAGAAACAATTATTAAAAAAGATACGTTTTCACATAAACGACAATATTTCTTTGTTATTCCATACATGTAAATTTAATTTACAAATAAAATGTTAAATATATTTGCCGCCCAAGCAGAAGGCAAACTTCACGCTCGTCTAAAAAATGTCGCTTTCTCCGCTAGATACACAACATATTATTCTTGCAGTATGTACAGTATGTACACTCTCACGTTCTCTTTGTCATTAACACAATTCGAATAAAAATTAAAATGTAATTAAATTACACAAATGTAATTACATTACAATAGTGTAATTTATTTACTTATACATTCATTACAAATGCTCAAACAAATTAGTAATTCAATGGTGTTTAATTACAAATGTTCAAAATAATGTGTAATTAAATCACATTTAATTATTCGTTGTTTTGAGCATTTTTAATTTGGTAATAGTCAATCACAAATTCGCCCATCTCTGATATGTATATATAAACTACTGGACAAAATTAAAGGAACAAAAGTTTGAAATAGCGTCAAGTTCGTAAAAGTTGAGCAAAAAATCTGACCTTTATATGATGTAGTCCGAAGTGTCGACTTGACCCCTACAAAGTCTTCCCGCTGTGGGTCCAGTAGTTTCGGAGTTACGCCTCTCGAAGCAACTCTCTGTCAAAAACAAAAGTTACAAGGTTGCAGTTTAAAAAATACAGGGCAATCTGATGCGGAAAACAGCCAGGAAAAATTCGGAAATGGTTCTGTAAGTATCTCTTAAAGTGTCCCTAGTGCGCCCTGACATCCCTTTTCAATCCTTATTCGCCACTTCTTCGTTCCAACAGTGGAGACAGTGTTTTGCACGCGTTTATCTATCCGAGGACAACTCTCTAACACCGCTAGGTTTTAAAACCGTTAAATGTCGAAGGTCCCATCCTTCTATGATCCCTACTACCTCGCGAAAGTGGATTGAACCACCCCTAATACCAATCAACTTTTGCTAGTGCCTCCATGTCCGTCCAGAGTGTGTCCGGAAAATTCAGAAATAGGTTGAACCGCATCTGTAGAGGTTTTTGGTTGGAATCTAGAGAGGAAAGAAAATGTAACACAAAGAAGGGATGAAAACAAGATGGCTGGAGAGAGAACAAAAATTTTTTTGGTCTCGAATGCAAGTCGTGCCCTGAAGCGATCACCTGTAGCTTGGCGCAATTGCGACTCGTTGGCCGATTAAAGAAGTAGCAGGTAAAGATTAAAAGAGCTGGATGTGGTGCATGGTCAGAGAGTAATACCAAAAACCTCTATAGGTTTGGCCTATTTCCGATTTTTTCGGACGCATGGAGGCACCAGCGGAAGTTAATTTGTGTTAGGGGTGGTTGTTCAATCTACTTTCACGGGGTAGTAGGAATCATAGACGGATGGCACCTTCGACATTTAACGGTTTTAAAACCGAGCGGTGTTAGAGAGTTGTCCTCAAACAAACGCGTGCAAAACATTGTCTCCACTGTTAGAACAAAGAGGAGGCAAATCGGGATTGAAAAGGGATGCGGATGTCAGGGCGCACTAGGGACACTCTACGGGACACTTACAGAACCGATTTAGCTCATTTCTGAATTTTTCCTGGCAGTTTTTCGCATCAGGTTACTATGTATCTTCCAAACTGCAACTTTGTAACTTTTGTTTTTGACAGCAAGTTGTTTCAAGAGGCGTAACTCCGAAACTATTGGACCCATAGCGGGGAGACTGTGTAGGGATCAATTCGACACTTCAGACTACATCACATAAAAAAGTCAGATTTTTTGCTCAACTTTTACGAACTTAGAGCTATTTCAAACTTTTGTTCCTTTAATTTTGTCCAGTAGTTTGTATCCAATATTGCTTAATTTTCTTTTCTTACAGCTCGAGTGTTCAGATCGTCACCTCAATTTGGCGTCACCCTTTTCACGTATGAATTGTTGCAAAGGCTGTTTGTTGTCGATTTTGGAGGATCGTAAGTATATACAATAACTCAAGAAATATAAACCCAATAAACACCAATTAATAGTAACATAATCAATATTATACTTTCATACTTAACAATATAAATATATTATAACACATGTTGCACCTAACAGTTATATTAAGTGTGAAGTTACAGCATATATATTAGGGGAGATTTGCCATATGCGTATCACTTAAAATATTTTTGGTTATATTTGCATTTAATACTATTTGGGATGCAAATAAACATTTAAAATTGCAACTCGATTTTAAGGCACCTATTATACATATTAAATTTTTTATTAATAACAAATTAATATATTATAAACTTTTTTGTAACATGCTGGAAAAGATGCGATTTAAAAAACCGATCGCGTAAATTGTACCTGTGTGTCCCCTACATCGTATCTATTTCGAAAATATTGAATTTATGAGTAAAAATAATTAAAAATTTAAGAATAATAAAAAAAATAATAAACTAGTGTTATTTTATTTATTATTTATCAAATGAAGGGAATACCAAACATTTAAAAATAAATTATTAACAATAAAAGAATTAAGAAGATGACCTTGAAATCAAAGTAGCTTGAACTAACTTTTTTTTATTGATATGCATATAGGAATAGAAATATAGAAATCCTTGAAATGATTTAGGAAACTTAATAGGTTTTATACAAATATGGATGTAATTTTTGTAATAATTGTAAATATGTATGTACTATATATGTAAAATATATTATAATAAACCTTTCTTTTAAAAAAATATAAAACTTTAGTGAAAAATTATGTGATTACATTATTATCAGGTATATAAATAGATAAAAATCCAGCTAGTCAGACCTGCTAAAATCACATATGGTGAAAACATTACAACAATATTATAATTTTGACAATTAATTGTCTTTTGCTTTGTCTTCTAAAAGTTTCGAGCAAATTTACGACAAAAGTTTTCATCACACAATGCTGTAAATTACAGAGAAAAACTTGTACATAAACATTACGTAGAGAAATCACAAGAATGCTTCGGAGCGGTAAAATGCAAAATTTACAAAAATAACAAAACAAACCTTGCCACACGACATGACAATTTTATGGCAGGAACAGAAAAATCTTGCCAAGCTAGCAAAGTGACGCAAACTTTGCGCGAAGTTTGCCGCAAATTCGAGCAAATCTTTGCAGCATAATTACAAGGTGTGTCCGCATTAAGCTTAGCTTTTGCTGGCAAGGCTTCTTGTAAATAGTAAGACGCATATTTTATGCAAATAACAAGGTAAAACTTGCTAATAAAGTAAATTTGTAACAACACTAAGGCAAACCTTGCCGTACAAAATATGATAGCAAATTTGTGTCAAGAACAGAGGAAACCTTGCTGTACATAGTATGATAGCAAATTTGTGGCAAGAACAAGGCAAACCTTGCCATATACAATATGATAGCAAATTTGCGACAAGAACAAGGCAAATCTTGTCGAAATTAAGATCGACAAAAATGAAATATTGAACTGATTAGTTCAATATCATATGTGAATGGTGCAATCGTACTTGGTTTTCTGTTCTCGACGAGCTCTTCTTATTCACTCAATAGGTGAATCTTTTTCACGAGAAATGCGCCATCTTGGAGTAAATAGTGAAGTCACTCAGAAATATAGTGGTTCTTGTTAAAACTCCATAATGCAACCCTGTCATTTGCATAAAATATGCGTTGTACTATTTGCGACAAGCCTTGCCAGCAAAAGTTAAGCTGTTTGCGCACACACCTTGTCGCAATTTTGCTATGAAAGTATGCTCGGCGAGTTTTACTTTATTCTTGCTACTATATATAATGAACTTTATTGTGTCCTCTTGAGGTTTACAATCTCTACATAAACTTATCACTATCTTAAAAACTACCTTATCTCTATCCTACATCTATACTCCTAGGTGTTTCGGCAGTCGCTACTGCCTCCACACTCTGTCTTTCTACACACAACACACACACACACACACACACACACACACACACACACCGCCTTTCTGTGCAGTTCCGTTTCCTTTGCTCTTCTATCAACAACTTTTTCTAACTTCCATACCATCATCGTCCCTCTTTATCCTCTCCCTCTCTCTCATCAACTCCCTAATCCAACTCTCTTCTTCCCCATCTGCCATCAAAATCCTTCCTACTACCTCCTGCCAACTGTCTCTGTCCAAACCCCAATCTCTACACTCCCCCCATACGTGCCTCCCACGTCTCTACGCTACTTCCACATAATCTACACCTTTTCTTTTCCTCATTCTCCTAATATCTATTGCCTCTCATCTCGTTACTTAATCTACACCTTATAATTCTCCTTCATCTACTTTCTCCCCATCCTTTTCTCAGATATCTTGGTATGCCTTCCTCCTTCACAAATTTATAACACTTATTATATTCCGATCCTAGAATTCTCTCCCATCTTTCCTCTCTTTGCATCTGTTTATCCTTATTAAATATCGCTTCAATACTATCCTCCGCTTTTTCCTCTAGCTTCTCCAAATTCCCTTCCCTGTCCTCCCAAAAACTCCTTCTTTCCTCTTTCCAGCCACTACCTACTTTTCCCGACCTACCCCTCAACTTTATTTCTTTTAAATACTTTCTTGTTAGCTCACTACCTCCTCCCTCCTCTTTTTATATTTCCACGCCCTTCTTCCCGCTTTCCCTCTCAATTTATACGTTAGTATCTCTTCTCTCATCATATATCCCAGCGTGTGGGATTCCATCCAAGCCCAGCACCCATCTCAGGTACCTCTCCTCTAACCTCTCCATACTGTCTCCCTCCTTCCATCCCCATATTTCAACTCCGTACCCCATAACCGTCCTTACTAATCTATCAAATAACCACAACCTCTTTCCCCAATCACCCTCGTACTTTCTCTTCTCAAATTTGACCCATCACTGCCGTCGCCCTTCTCACTCTATCCTTTATCTGCGTTTCTTGCTCCCTCATTTTTTTGTAACACATAACCTAGATAGCAGTACTCCTTCACTTCCTCTATCCTATTCCCTTTCCACCACCAACTTTTCCTACTCTCCCTACCTCCTCTCTTTTTGAACCTTATCATTTCTCTGCATTTAAAACTAAATTCTTTTTATCCAAGTATCTTTTTAACTTTTCCAACATACTTCTCTTCTGGTCTTCGTCTTCTGCTATTATTACTAAGTCATCCGCATATGTACACACCCTTTCTCCTCTTATCTTCATCCCCACTTGACCCTCCCCATTACTTATTCTAAGTCTGAGATCAATATATTAAAAAGCAACGGACTCAGTGGACACTTCTGTCTTACCCCCCTCCTGGTCCAAAACTCCTTACCCGTCTTCTCCCCCTTACTCTAACCCTACTTTTCGTTTCTCTTAATTAACTTTCCACTCTCTCTATTAAACCTTCTCTAATCCCCCTCTCTCTCATCGTCTTTATCAAAATACCTCTATCCACCGAATCAAAGGCTGCCTTCAAATCTACGCTACTAATTTTCCGTCTTTTTTGCATACACTTCTATTTATTAAGTAGTTCAATATGTATACGTTATCTATTGTCCCTCTCTTACTCCTAAAGCCTGCTTGATTTTCTGGGATTATTCTCTTCTTCTCAATCTCTTCTTTTAACCTCTCTGCTAAAATCTTTGCGTACACCTTGTACAGTGTTAGTATTAATGTTATTCCCCTGTACTCCCTCACATGCTTCCCCTCTCCTTTCTTCACTATCGGCACCACTACACCCTCCTTCAATTTTTCTGGCTACTCTTCTCCTTTCCATACCCTATTCAAAAAATCCTCCATCCACTCCTCAAGCCTTCCTCTTCCACCTCCACACCTCATTCGGAATTCTATCTAATCCACCCGTTTTTCCTAATTTTAATTTATTCACCACCTTTCTCACTTCCTCCTTGCTAATAACCTGTTCTTCCTTCCTCCTACTACCTTCTCCATCCTTTCTCACCTCTCCTCTAACCACTCTTGCCTCTACTCCACCTAACAAACACATAAAATACTTTTTCCATTCCTCCATTCCTATTCCTTCGTCCACCCTCCTTTTCTTTTTCCTGTCTTTATTTACTATCTCCCATACTTCACTCTCATTCCTAGCTTTTTCTGCCTTTTTCTCCCATTTCCTATTCTCCTCCTCTTTCTTCCTCTCACATAGATCTTTGAATTCTCTTTTTAGCCCTATATATTTACTCCTATCCTCTAACCCCTTCCTCCACTGCCTTAAATCCCTCTTCACCTGTCTTTTCAACTCCATACACTCTTCATCCCATCAGCCTCTTCCTCCCTTCCTACCTTTCCTTCACTCTCTCTCTCCGTCTTTCCCATTGCCTCCTTGATTTTACTCAACATCCTATCCCAATCCTCATTTACCTCCTGCTCACATTCTTCCTCCATCCTTCCCTCCGATTCTCTTCTGAACATTTTTCTACCCTGTACATCCCAAACCCCCCTTATCTCTCTACCTCTCCCCTTCTTATTTACCCCTCCATCTTCACTCCTCACCTCTGCCACCACTGGAAAATGATCCGAATCTACCTTATCTATTACTTTCATTTTTTCTATTCTTTCCTTCGCCTCTCTATCTATTAAAATATAGTCGATTACCGTGTTCCCTCTGTCTCCTACATACGTATACTCACCTTCCTCATCTCCCACCTTCCATTTAAAATTTCCCATCTACATTCTCCTATCAATTCCAGCAGCTTTATTCCTTCTTCATCTATCTTACCATCTTTGGACTTTCTCCTAACTTGATCTTCCCCCTCACCACTATCCGAATCCTCTCCTCATCTTCCTTCTTTTCTACCCGTTCTAGCATTAAAATTCTCCCCAATAATCACCTTTGTTTCTCTCTCTTTTGATTCTATAACCTGTTTTACAAGGGAACGGACAGAACTGTCCCTCACCGATTTTAATGAGCTTTGGATATGTTGTAGAACATAAAAAAATATTAGACCCATATTTTTTTTTATCTGCGTATCTCGACGTTTAGGGGTTGAAACCACCCCTCGAAAATAACGTATTTTTTCGTTTTTTGCGAATATCTTTGAAAATATAAGATTTATTAAAAAATGTTCTATACGAAAGTTTTATGGAATTTTATACTCTTTACAATAGTATATTTATATTTTTTAAAAATTTCAAATTTTTTAATTTATCCCATCCTTACCCCTTTTTTTCAACATTTTAAAAATTTTGTAAGGACAAAAATTAAAAAGCATTAAAAGCCGAATCTACCCATATATAATAACATATGGGTTCCATCATTCTCAATTATTAGCAAAACGAAATAGTAATCTCGCGCTATAAGTGCCGCGCTAGAAGTAGTGTTGCGTTATTTCTTTAATCGCGTCACACTCAATAACTGCCTCTTCTGCGTATATTTTTATATTAAAACATAAAAATGGATTAATCTTAATTATATAATACGCAACGTATTACACGATATAAAACATAAATGCATATATATAACAAAAGTAGCATATATATACGTATGTGCCTACGTACATTTTCATTGTTACAAATGCGAATATAAATTAATATAAAGCAAAATATTTTTTAACATTTAAAATTGCAAATACCATATAACGAAATATATAATATCAAGAGAAAAATATAAAACATAAACTGCAATAACTATTTGCATAATTATATTATTTACACTATATGCACGTAGCACGCTCTGATAATAAAGATAATATAAGTATATAAGTATATAATTTAATTTAATTTGAAGTTTGAAGATACATTTATACGGATGTATATATACATTTTGCATATGACACGGACAAATACTTTAATATCAGTGTTGATAGAGGGACCGGTTGTTTTCGCGCAAGCGCATCACGTGAGGCTTCAATAAAATATCCATTAGTAATAGGAAGGAGATCTTTGATCGTACATCTTGTACACGACACCAACGTATAAATATAGTAACAGTGATAGACGGATCGGTTGTTCTCGCGCAGGCGTGAAACTTCAATAAAGTATTTATTAGTAATAGGAAGGAAATATTTGATCCCCATATAATTTTTTTGCAAATTTATAAAAACGTGAACACATTTCACATATTAAACACGCATGTATATTTTCTCGTATTAAATAGAATAATTTATAAATATTGTATTTTATTTGATAAATACTGGTAAGATTTTTTACAAAATTGTATGGGGACCAAACATCTCCTTCCTATTACTAATAGATACTTTATTGAAGCCTCACGCCTGCGCGAGGACAACCGATCCGTCTATCACTGTTACTATATTTATACGTTGGTGTCGTGTGCAAGATGTACGATCAAAGATCTCCTTGCTATTACTAATGGATATTTTATTGAAGCCTCACGTGAAGCGCTTGCGCTAAAACAACCGGTTCCTCTATCAACACTGATATTAAAGTTATTTGTCCGTGTCATATGCAAAATGTATATATACATCCGTATAAATGTATTTTCAAACTTCAAATTAAATTAAATTATATACTTATATACTTATATTATCTTTATTATCAGAGCATGCTACGTGCATATAGTGTAAATAATATAATTATGCAAATAGTTATTGCAGTTTATGTTTTATATTTTTCTCTTAATATTATATATTTTGTTATATTGTATTTGCAGTTTTAAATGTTAAAAAATATTTTGCTTCATATTAATTTATATTCGCATTTGTAACAATGAAAATGTACGTAGGAACATACGTATATATATGGTACTTTTGTTATATATATGCATTTATGCTTTATATCGTGTAATACGTATTATTGCGTATTATATAATTAAGATTAATCCATTTTTGTTTTAATATCAAAATATACGCAAAAGAGGCAGTTATTGAGTGTGACGCGACTAAAGAAATAACGCAACACTACTTCTAGCGCGGCACCTACAGCGCGAGATTACTATCTCGTTTTGCTAATAATTGAGAATGATGGAACCCATATGTTATTATATATGGGTGGATTCGGCTTTTAATGCTCTTTAATTATGTCCTTACAAAATTTTTTAAATGTTGAAAAAAAGGGGTGGGAGTGGGATAAATTAAAAAATTTGAAATTTAAAAAAAATTTAAATATACTATTGTAAAGAGTATAAAATACCATAAAACTTTCGTATAGAAAATTTTTGCATAAACCTTATATTTTCAAAGATATTCACAAAAAACAAAAAAATGCGTTATTTTCGAGGGGTGGTTTCAACCCCTAAACGTCGAGATACGCAGATAAAAAAAAATATGGGTCTAATAATTTCTTATGTTCTACAACATATCCAAAGCTCATTAAAATCGGTGAGGGACAGTTCTGTCCGTTCCCTTGTTAGTAATTGCATTGCTCTTTCTCTTCCTTCCTCCTTTATATAGACCCCTACTACCTTTTTCTCCCTATCTTAATTCCAACCTACAATAATCCTTCGCCCAATTCTACGATTTCACTTCCTCTATCACCTAACTCCTTTCTTACTCCTACAACCATTCCCCCATCGCCCTACCTCTTCTATTTCTTCTACTAGCCTTTTGCACCCCCCACTCATAACCCTTTGGTACTATGTTTCTTATCTTTTCCCATCCTCTTACGTCCGCCCATGTCTCTGACAAGAACATCACGTCCCATTCTTTTAAACCATCCCAAAAATCTTTATCTTTATTCCCCATCCCTGCCACATTCCAGAAAGCTATTTTCACTTCCTTCCCCTCCCACGACCTTTCCTCTCCTGACTTACCCTTCACAATCTTCCTATATTCCCTTCCTCCCCATCCTCTATCCTCAACTCACTTTTTTCATTCCTCAAGACTTCCTCCTCTTCATCCCACTTCCACTAACAATCTCCTTTCCTAATCCTCCCATATCCTAACCATACCGTCTTTCCCTTCTCTTCTTCTACTCTTGCTATCTTTTCTAACCTCTATCTCATCTTCCTTTCCTTCCAAGTTCAGTCTTCCATAATTCTTTCTTCTCTCCCTTTCAGAATCTTTTTCTTCTACTCCACACTTCTTTCCTCTGTTCCTCATTCTCTAACTTCACCCATACCTATTCTCCTAACTCCCTTCACGATAACTTCCGCTCCTATCTCCTTAAACACCCTCTCCACCGCCTCCTTCCTATTCCCTTTCTTAATCTCTACACCCTTAATTAATTAATAAATTCTTCCTTTTATCTTCTCTTTTCTTCATCTCTATTCTCCTCTCTATCTCCTTGACCTTTCTGTCAACTACGTTATCTCCTCCTACCTCTATTTTCTCTGTCTTTCTACTTAACTCTTCCTGCGCATCTAATAACTCTTTTCTTTCTCTTTCCTATCTAAATTCTCTCTTCTTAAAATCCTTAATTTCCTTTTTTAACGCCTCTAATTCTTGTCTCATCTTTCTCCCCTGCTCCTCCATAATCTCCTTCAACTCCTTTTTCATCTCTAATCTAACTATCTTTAAGCTTCCTACAATATCCTCTTTCTAATCTCTTAATTTTCTATCCCATTCATCTCCATCTTCTCCCACCGGCGATCTAGCTACTCTCTTACTTCCTCTAATACCATTAATTGAAGTACAGCTGTCGCTTCTACCTCTATCCGTACCTCCTATCATGTTTGTCGCTGCTACTGAATCTGCCTTAACTATCCTCTACCTCCCCACTCTGTCATTAGGCGGCGTGGCTGCTCCCCACGTTCCCGTACACCCGTCTTGTCTCTGCCTACTCCTGCTTCAATTCTGTTATTACCCGGCTCACCTAATTAATACGCTAATTTACTCCTATCCTTTCTTCCTACACTTCACTTATCCACCCACACACTCTTTGCGCTCTCCTTCAACCACACCCCGCTATCCTACCCTCTCCGACGCTCTCTTTTACCGCTTATCTCACTCAATTCACTGCATACAACTACACACGTCTAACTTACTCTGGAAACGGAAACGGAAGTCCTTATTCTTGCTACTAATTTGCCGTTATTCCATGCTTAGCAAGATTTTTTCTGTTCTTGCCAGAAATTTATTGTCATGTCGTGTAGCAAAGTTTGCTCTGTTATTTGCGTAAATTTTATCGTGCCGGAGCAAATTATATGTTTCTCTACGTAATACTTACGTAATACTTAGTACAAATCTTTCTGTGTTATTTACAGCATCGTGTGATAAAAACTTTTGTCGTAAATTGGCTCGAAACTTTTAGAAGAAAAAGCAAAAGACAATTACTTGTCATAAAATTGTTGTTAAAATTAAAACAATCCTTGCTGTAAAGCTTTCATGATATGTGATTTTAGCAGGCCTGGCTAGCTAAAACGGAATAATAACAAATCAGTAGCAAAAACAAAGTAAAACTTGTCGAGCACACTTTCGCAGCAAAATTACGACAAGGTGTGTCCGTAAACAGCTTAGTTTTTGCTGGCAAAGATTGTCGCAAATAGTATGACGTATATTTTATGCAAATAACAGGGTTGCATTATCGGATTTTAAACTTTATTTCTGGGTGACTTTAGTATCTCTTCCGAGACGGTGCATTCCTCGTGAAAAAAAGTTACCTACTGGGTGAATAAAAGGGACTTATCGAGAACAGAAAACCAAGTACAATTGTACTATTTACATATTCAATTGAATTGATCAGTTCAATATTTCATTTTTATCGATCTTAATTTCGACAAGATTTGCCCTGTTCTTGCCCCAAATTTGCTATCACTTTGTGTATGGCAAGATTTGCCTTGTTCTTGCTACAAATTTGTTGTTATGTTTTACTAGCAAGTTTTACCCTGTTATTTGCATAAAATATGCGTCGTAATATTTACGATAAGTCTTGGCAGCGAAAGCTAAGCTTAATGTGGACACACCTTGTCGTAATTTTGCTCAAAGGTTTGCTGGAGTTTGCGGCAAATTTTGCGCAGAGTTTGCGTCATTCTGCTAGCTGGGAAGTTAACACTAGTTGTACTTAATTTTTTTTAATGTTGCTAGCATGTGTAAAACGACACATAATCTGTTAATTTTTTGTCTACATTACTCATTTCTCATTTACTTCATATTTTGATTAATAGAGGAAAGGCACCGAATTTGGAACACTACTTCGTTTTTGGATTATATTTCTTAAATAATGGTTAAAAAAACACTTTTGAAAATACTAATTTAAGTTAGAAAGTATTTTTTATCAAATAATATAGTAATTTTTATAATATCGTTTCGTATTTTTTTAATAATTATTGTTTTATTGTAATACATGTCAAAAAGGACACATCTGACGAAATGGGCGCTTAATTTGAAACCCGTATACGATTGAAGTACTAACGTTACATTTTGTTTAATTATACATCTAACCTAAATTACGTGATTCTATAGACTCTATGTTATTTTGTTAGATTCGCTTAAGAAGCATATTTGTTAACAGACAACTCGTCTATTGTCTCTCGTGAAATCTCACCTTGAAACATTTAAGTTATTATACATATAGGTTATATATTAAAGTTACAATCACGGGTTAGCTCTACTATTATCACGGCATAGAAACAATTATCATTACTAGACCTCTGATCTCACGGAGTGTTCCAATTTACGCACACACGACAACTTTATGTTTACAACTGCATTATAAAATAAATATTTAAAAAAAATTAAAAAGAAGCAGTTTTACGAAACTACAGACATGTGAAATGATGGTAATGTTATTGATAATACACTCACTATTGTTTAAATTGTGCAAAAAAAAAGAACTTTAGTACAATTAATAGTAATTTAATTAAAACTTTAAGTTCTTTTTTAACTTAAATGTTTGTTAATTGCACTAAATTATGCGAAAAAAATATAAAACATATACATTCCTTGCAATGTAAATAATAAAAAAATAAAATTGTATTAACACATAGCATATGCATACGCCGCATAGATAAATAAATTATTTATACGTATTTAATGCGTCAAATAAATAATTAAAAAAATAAATTATTACATTTATTTGAGGAAATATAAAAAAATAGTTTAATTCATTAATCTTGTCTCGTCGAGATAGCCCAGATTTTAAAAAATCGTTTTTCTAGGACGCTTGGTTCCCGAGATAATGACAATTGAAGTAATTTGAACGCGCCAATTCACTTTTGTACACGCACGTCTGACCGCGCGCTAGCAGACGACGCGGTACGCGGCGCTACCGGTCGCCGCTCTCGAGTTGATGCTTTTGTTAACTGCTTTTGTTAACACGTTTACAGTGATCAATCTTCATGAATTGCTTCGAACTTTTGGGAAAGACTATAACTTTTTAATAAGACGCTGTCTAAATTTCAGCTCTTAATATTCATAACTGTAGCAACAGTGATTTTTCAAAGAAAAAAAATTATCTCGACTTCTAAGCAACCTAGGACAATGTTCTTTTTTTTAAATTTAAAGAAAAGTCGCACCATTCAAATGCCTTTAACCCATTTTGATAGCGTTAATATTTTAAAAGTTATTTAATTGTTAATTAGGCTTATTTTTTACACGTTTATTTGAGGCACTTAATTGCATTGCACACATTTCGTAATACCGATATATGATGCTGCAACTTTTTAAGAAGAAAACAAACTTTTGTTCGGGTTTGTGCATGGTCTCAAAAATGTAGAAATTAAATTTTGATGGAGCGCGTTTTGGATAAACGATTGACATTACTCAAAAAGTTATTAATATTTTTTTATGAAATTTGGTACCCTTTTTTCGTAACAAAAGCTATATTTTCCTATAATTTCAAATGTTTGAGTTAATTTTTAAGAAAGTTATAAACAATTTATAACTTTTAAGAAACGGCATTTTTTATGGTTTTTTTCTACTTTACAACCTAACTATAAACTAATCGACCGATCTTAATGAACCAGATTTATTATTGGATGTCTATTTAATACCTACAACTTTTATTTGAAACTTTTTCGGATTCCGTTTTTGTTTACTAGGCGCGAGCAAAAAACTTTTTTCATAACTTCAACCTGTAATTTTGCAACCCCCAGTTTTTTGCGAGTGGTAAACATATCTATCGTAATCTACGCATATTAATTGTGCTTTATGCACAGTCAAACGTAAGTTATTAATTTTTTTTTTAAACGGTCCTTTTTTAATCCAATTTTCCTGGACTAGTAGAAAACAGCATGAATGTATGAAATATGTATTTTATTTCTTTAATTAACCAAGCGGATCATGTTTTTATCGGCATTCATACGGTATGATGTTTAGTTTCCAAGAAATAAGAGGGTTACAATTTAGGAAACTGTTTCAAATTCGGTGTCTTTCCTCTAAATATTGTTTATATTGTAAAACTATAAAATATTGAAGAGGTGACCGCTTTAGGTAACCGGTATGCATTCAGCAACTCTCCCCTATGTACTGTGTTAGTTGGTGTTTATTAGGAATGAATTTAAAAAATAATTACATTGATTAAGTTGACGTAAACTTTATATATTATAATATTATAATAATTTTTATAACTTTTCACGGAATGTGTTCCTTAAACTTGATTATCAATGATATATAAATAAACATATATATATGTAGAGTAAAATATGATGATAATTTTAGCCTCTTGGTAAATTAATAAATGTGTAATTTAATTTACGTGACTTATTTTATATGAATTTATGTAATTTAAATTTCTTCTATGTATTATATGTTCTACATATCTTTTGCAGAAATAGGTTTGGCAGAATCTTAAGCAAAAATCTTATAATTAACATTTACAGCTGTCTCTTTTAATTCATGAAATAAAGTTGATGGAAAATTCTGATATATTCTGCTAAACTATTGACTACAAATTATACAAAAAAACATATAACTTACATTAATAAAAAAAAAGAAAAATTTTTATTTTTTGCTTTTATCACAAAATTATATTTACAAACTAATGTGTCTTCAATCAGTGATCAGGAATTTTAATTAGAATTTCAATTAGAATTTCTAATTGTTATGAAAATTTAGGATGGAGATTGATGATATAACTAATTATCAAACATTTGATACAAATTTTAAATGTGTAAAATTTGTTTATTATTATGAAATATTTACGTTTTAATTTATAATTATAAAATACTGTTTATATTATTTACAGCCGACCTACTGGTTCAGAACAAAAGGTACCTACCATGGGAGTTGCAGATGAAATTCGATCCACGAACCCAGATCATATAGGTGGCTACCAAGTAGCTTTACCCATCTTTACGGGTATAGAAACCAAGTTCGGTCTTTGTCTACCCAAGTTCCAAGCTGTTATCGGAAAGTAACAATATCGTTAACAGCTGCAAAAAAACAAACTTGTAGCAGTTTCTATAAATATGAGTATTGGAAATATACTGTGTTTACATCACTGACTGTGAAGCTGATGTGATGCATGTGATCTTTACAATCTACAAATTCTCCGCGTTTCATCTTTTCAATAATTATCTGGCCATTTCATACATACTACGTGAAATCGGCATAAGATGGAATGATCATCAATTGATACTAATTTGATGCGTACAACATGTACTGTAGATATGATGATGTAGAGTGTCGTTATAACATAATCGATCGGGAAGAAGTACAAAATCCATTATTGCGAAATGTCCAAGGACGTGATAACTGAGTTGATGCAGTCACGGTTGATACAGAAACAAAGCCGATGGCATTGAAATTATTTATTTTCATACTATATAAATATATTACATTGAAAATTAATGCCATCTGTATATTATTAATTTACAAAACGAGAGAGAATGACATTTATCGACAATTTATTATTGTTAACTTGAAATATTTTTGCCGATACGCGTATAGTAATCAAATGTGTGTTCATTAAATCATGAATGAATTGACGAATATGATGAGCGTGAGATTTTAGCGAGGGTTATAATTCGCGATGGTATGTACAATGTATATTTATGATGCTCAGAGTAATAATACATTAGGTCTCTATAATTACATTTATTATTTACCCAAAATACCTAGTTACAGTTCTTATAACTGGTAAATAAAAGGTCAATTGTTTTTATCTTTTGCTCGTCACAAAACTGCAAAATTGTTACTGAATAATATTTGTATATATGTATTTAAAAAAATATAAAAAATATTTTATTGTTTGATATTAATATTGTTTGTTTAGCATTGTAATATAATGTAATAAATTAATGGCTTGCTAAATTAAATTAATAATTTCCTTATTGCAGCAAAATGTAAACATTAAACGAATTTTATTTCTTATATAATTAAATAAAATATAACCAATTTTGCAATATTTTAGATTAATGAAGAAATTATAAATAAATAATGTTGTTGAAATTGACATTTTACGTAACATAAATTTATTGATATGCAAACATTAATTCTGCAATTATATGAATGAATACAGACAAATGTTTATTATTAAAAATATGCATTTTTCCGTATTTATTTTTTCTTTTTTTATTGCATACATATGTAAATAACTCTGACAGTAATATTCATATATAAATAAACTAACAGTAAAAAAACTTTTTAGAAGGATTCCGATCTATAAAATAAATATAAAATTTCTTGAATGTATATAGAAACTTTCTTTTGTTATATACATGTATTTTTGCAAAAAATGAATCTTAGGTGAATTGGAAATATTAATAAAAATCATTGTTTACCATAGTAGATCTGATTTAATAAACTTTTTTAAAGTGTTTAAAATTTGTATGATATTTTTCGGACAAGAACTTTCTTATTAATCTTGCATGTATCGATCGGATACAAATTTTATTTATTGTTTGTTTTGATTGATTCTAGTACACTTGTAACTAAAAATACAAACAATGTGTTTTCAAATTTTATAAATGTTCCAATAAATTTTTTTTATTTTAATGTAAAATATAAATATAATTGTGATTTATAATTATAGAGTACATAATGTTTAACATTGTAAATTTTTATACACGAACAATTCAAATCTTAATATTATATATAGGACTATACTCAAAGATTTTATCGAAATACTTATAGAATACTATTATAGAAGCAAATACGATCAAAACACATTTCGATTTTTTTACCAAGCAGAGTCAAAATGTGTTGTTTGGGTTTGCATCAAATTCTAAATGGAGAGCGTGTATCGATTATTGTCAAAAGTGTCAACTGTGTAAAAGGAAAGCAGTCATAATTCAATACCATATTTTTTCACGCAAATATATTTACTATACCCTCAGAAAAGATTTCTAATAACTAGACAAAAAATATTCTTGACACATTTATTCTCATTACACCTGAAGTAACATAAAAATAAAACAATATTTAGATTAAATCAATAATTCCTATTTTCCTCTCGCGAATAAAATAAAATTGACTTATTATCTTAAAACAAGAGCAATATACGGGTGTCCCAACGCACATGGGTCAATGCTCGTAAAAAGGTAAAAGGGGGATCGAGATGAACATAAAAATCCAATATTGTCTTTGGTTAGGTCTCGGGTTAGGTCCACCAATAATCGAGATATTAATCTTTCGAATTATGCGAATGAGAGCGTGCCGAGGAAAGAGCTCGATCCGCTCGAGCCATAATACGGAAAAAATCTATCGTGAATGTATGATAAGATTTTATTATTTACTGTTCACAATTACGATAGAAATTAATTAGATTATTTGCAGATTCCATACGTTAATATCTCGATTATTTGCAGACCTAACCCAAGACAATATTAGACTTTTATGTTTATCTCGATCACTTTTACCTTTTTACGAGCATTGACCCATGTTCGTTGGGACACCCTGTATATAAATTTAAGCTTATATATTCTTGTATGTAGAATAATTCTTTACTCGATATTAGAGCGCGCGATGTTAGTGCTATATTTGGCAATCACCCAACGTCGCGTGGTTAAGTATCGCGGATCGCAGCGCGATTTCGCGTATTGAGACATTGAGTCGTCCCGCATAATTTTTCGCGTGTAAAAGTGTGCGTAGTGCAACATCAGCAGTGTAGTGCAAAGTGCCGCGTCTTATCGAGACAGTGATCTTATCGAGGAAATGATGTCCGATGATGTATTCTTCACCAACGCTGTACGCTCAAGAAAAGGTAATTATCGAGGAGAGGGGCTTTCTCACCGATTTGGCTGTAATTTTACTATTTTGTATATTTCGGTGCGTAGAACACGAATCTGGCAGAAAAAGTGTCGCTCTGCCCCGTGAGACGAGATAATAATTGTTAAAGTTCACTATTTTACAGGTTATGAAACCTGTCATATCGACGAAATGTTGCGACTGAACATGGTCTCGTGGCCATATATGCGCATGCTCCGTGGCTACATGTGCAAACACTTCAATGCGTTCAATTACATGCACTCAAAGCAAGGTACCCACATAGAAATTGGCATCCAGTGGATGTCCAATGGACGTCCATTAAACCTCCATAGATCCATGGGACGTCTATGTCCATAGTGGAAGTCAGATGGACGTCCATTAGAGGTCTAGTAAACTTCCTTAACTCCATTGGAGATTTACCTCCATGGCGGAAGTTAGGTAGACGTCCATTAGGGATCCAGTAAACTTCCATAGCTCCATTGAAGATTTACCTCCATGGCGGAAGTTAGACAGACGTTCATTAAAAATCCAGTAAACGTCCATTGCTCCATTGGAGGTTTACCTCCATGGTGGAAGTTAGATAGACATCCATTAGGGATCCATTAAACATCCATAGCTCCATTGGATGTTTTCTTCCACAGTGGAAGTTAGATGGACGTCTATTAGGGATCCACTAAACTTCCATAGTTCTATGGAACATTATTTCCATGATGGAAGTTAGACAGACGTCCATTAAGGATCCATTAAACTTCCATAGCTCTATGGAACATTTACTTCCATGATGGAAGTTAGATAGACGTCCATTAGGTATCCATTAAATTTCCGTAGCTGTATGGAACATTTATTTTTATAATAGAAGTTACCCAGACAACACGCTTATCAGAATGAAAACTTTAAGAGAACTTTTTTAAGAAAACATTTAGATATCTTGGAAATGATGTCCAAATGGTAATATTTATCAGAGACGTCTACTAAGAGAGGTCTTTGAGATATCTCATGGAAGTTTCATTTAAGTTTCTTAAAAATGTTATCCTTATGATATCACAGTTAAATGATATCAGCTTAATATCTCATAAAAGATATCCCAATGCTGTCCGATTTTTGAGCCGTCCATGCGCGTCGTAGTTGACTCAGAAATCAGACAACACTATAGCATCCTGAATGAGAGATCCATTTAATATTTAAAAAAATTATCATAAAGATGTTTTCAAAAATAACGGTTTGTCTACAATTACTGCGCACAAAAAAATGCACAAAATCTAAATTTATCATGTACTGAATACAAAAACAGAATAATAAATGTACTATTCAATTTTTCTTAGAATATATGATCTATATAGTTAAAATTATCTAATTAACCATTTGAACGCTTCAAAGTATTAATGCTAAATAGATCGCAATTTCCATCAAATTATTAAGGTTATGGAAAAAGATAAATTTAACAATGAAATTAATAAGTAAATAAATTAATGCTATTTATTTTTAATATGTTTTGCAAAATTTAATTGCTTTTATAAAAAATAATATAATTGCGTCAGTTTATAACATATATGTAATATATGTAGACAATAACAAGTACTCATATCGATGAGTCAAATTGGCATAGCAGATAGAGTACAAGGTTTGTAATCCTAAGGTCCCGGGTTCAAAACCAGAGGCAAGTAAGAATAAAATAAAATAATATAATTTAAATTTAATTAATTAATAAAAATTTGTCCTAAATTTAGTATGTACTGTTGATAAAAATAATTTAAAAAAAATGAAATTTTTATTTTAAATTTTTATTTTGTCAATCATCCATCGAGGCTCCGTGAAGCCTCTGTTAATGATCCACACAACGTCTAATAGACCTCTTTGACGACCTCTATTGAAGGTCTAATAGACGTCCACAGTGCGGAACTGTGGATTTCTAATAGCTCTATATTGGACGTCTAATGGACGTCCACTGGAAGTTTAAACTTCCATGGCAGACGTCCATTAGACGTCTACTGGAGGTTTCATTTCTATGTGGGTATCTTCTGCTTTAACAAATTTTTTTCTGTTAAAGAAGAGAATACTTTGTTTCGCATGAAACAAGACCGTCTTCTTCAGTATTATCTTAATATATTATCCTAATATATTATAGAAAACGCGTGGGCGAGGGAGGGGCTCCGCCTCTCCCCCTGCACCTCCTGCTCGTAAATTTTTTTAACCTAACTCACACATTTTAAAGTCGATATTTGGTTAATGCGAAAATATTGGAAACAAATAGCGTGGAAAGTCGCAAACCTATGTGGTACTGTATAAGCGTGGACGTCGTTTACTTTACATAAAGCACTGATATCGTGTATCGTATCTATGAAACGTAAAATAAACGACATTCACGCTACAGTACCACATAGGTTTGCAACTTTCCACGCTGTTCATTTCCAATATTTTCACATTAACCAAATATCGACTTTAAAATGTGTGGGTTAAGTTAGAAAAAATTACGGGGAGAAGCTCAACCCCTCCCCCGCCCACACGTTTTCTACCCTGACGAAAATAAGACGCTTTATAGAGCGTTGACAAACGTTTGGTGAGGGTTTTCTGAGCGTTTATATATTTTCAAACGTTGTAAGAACGCTTATACAACGCTCTTGGGTTGTAAACGTTTTTGGAACGCTTATCAAACGCTGTATAAAACGTTTCGATAAAGTTCTGTAATGCTAAGTTAATGCTTTTCAGAGATTGCTTAGTGAACGCTGATACAACGTTGTATAGAGAGTTTGTTGTCAGACTTTAAAACGTTTATCAAACGCTTTTCCCAACACCGTAAGACAAACGTTTTCCCTTTCCTCAGCAAACGCTTTTCTAATTCGTGACGAATCGTAGGGCGTTTGTGCAAACGGTTTGAGAACGCTTAAGAAACGCTTTATCCAGCGCTGAACACGAGCGTTTTTCCTGCTGTATCAAACGCTGTATAAAACGTTTCGTGAAAGTTCTGTAATGCTAAGTCAACGCTTTTCAGAGAATGCTTAGTGAACGCTGATACAACGTTGTATAGAGAGTTTGCTGTCAGACGTTAAAAACGTTTATCAAACGTTTTTCTCAACGCTGTAAGACAAACGTTTTCCCTTTGCTCAACAAACGCTCTTCTAATTTGCGGCGAATTGTAGTATAGGGCGTTTGTGCAAACGGTTTGAGATCGCTTAAAAAACGTTTTTCTGCCAGTACAGCTTAAACATATACTATATACATATTTAAATTATAATAACATTCTCTTTTCGTTTTTTATGTAGTAAACCTCTTTCTAATTTTTACTCATATAGAGAGGGGAGGAGACAAAGTCAAGGTAAAAGAAAGAGATCATTTATTCTAAAATTAAATACAATACTTTATTTGCCAAATAAAGTGTAAAACTTATATATTGCAAAATACGCATCAATTAAAGTTTTATTTTCAATCTCCATGACAGCCAAAAGGCAGACCACACAGATAGGTATTAGTGGGTAAATTCATCACAATACAGGGTTGTTTGATGAGTGACAGTTTGATGCATAACATTTTCCTAATTCTTTTCATTTTGAGGATATGTTTTAGAGCTACGTAATCGTTTTGAACCAATAAACGCTTAAAGCATTTAATTGTTTGCACAAGAAGTAAAATTTCACCCAACGGCGACATGGCAATGTATTTTATTTCTACAATTTTCCCATCTCTTAGGATAGCATAAGAATCGTTGTTCTTCTTCTTATCAACATATTGAGAGGAGGTGTACCTAATTCCATTATATAATAATCTATTTAAAAAAATTAAATTCTTAGCATCAAAATTAGCATCAAAACGAAGAAAGCACTGTTGCTCTTCTTCACACAAAATCGAAACATGCTGTCCCTTTCCTAGGAGAAGTGCTCCATCAGAACGCACAAAATATCTAAGCTTCTTATTCAAAATTCTTTCTGAGAAATCAATAGTACTTTTAGATGACACAATCTCCTCACATAGAGTATATAGTGAATTGAACATAAGAAACTTACGAGCTATCTGTGAAGTAACTTGAAACGGACTCTGATATAATTGTAATAAATGTCTATTTTGTCCTTTATAGCAAAATGCATTGTGTATCCACAAGGGACCCCAGTTAATAACACATTTGCACACGTGAGTAAGAAGATGAAGGTTGTAGATTGTGTGTTTAGGTTTAAAATATTTTTGAAAGTAATAGCAATACCGAAGGAACAGGTTGTGCGCTTCCTCAATTTCAGTGCGAGATACAGAATGTTGAAGGAGAGTATTAGTTGCTTAGGAGAGCATAGCGAGATGGGCCAAGTATTTGTCTTTAAGAAGACCTTGCAAACATGGTATGCAATAAAACAAAAGCCACGACCTCCATTCTGACGCTTTCCACTTACCACAATGTTCGATTGAACGAGGACTTCTAGTTATTCCTGTTGGAGGTTGTATGCTGAGAAGACGGCCATCTATTGTGTCTGTCAAATTCTTTAAAGCTGTACCGTCTGTCATACCTATCCAACATTTCTTTTTAGTAGAATCAAACAAATATTCCATATGAGATTTTATTACACCTAACAGGATGGCATGCATGTAATCTACGACAAAACCGCAAATCAAATCAAAATAGAGAAGATTCATCAAAATAGATGGGCCCTTGACACCTTTGTAATGCCGCTTGTCTATACGTGTTTCATTTCTCCTTTCATGAGCTCTACTTGCATCCTGATAAGTGGATTCTGCCGTTCTGTCATCTGCCCTTTCAGAGAGGACATTAAAACACCTCGATCTTGGGCCTGTTTTCTCCTGCTTCTCATTACAGAATGTGCAACCATAAAATGCATGGAAAGACTGCATGTTGAGAAGCTGCCACCGTGCAACAGAATCAGTTACCGCACATAAAGGGATGACCTTACTGATTACCTATTTTTCCTCGTGATTCCAAAAGAAACTCTCGGAGGAGAGTTTGTTTGCTTCTTTAACAAAAGGTTGTAGAAAAACCATTTGATTAGGATCTTTAGATCCAACATACAGCCCAGCAAGAAGCATATATCTGCTACGGTCTTTAAATGGGAATTCATTGATCGTTACATAAATAGGCCACAATGATTTACCGGTCGACTTCCCAGTTTGTACACCGTCCGTAAAAAATGAAAATGAAAAATTGAGAGGAGAAGAGAGTATTCCTCCAGGAATACAATGCTTTTTGTACTGCTCCCCGTCGTATATATCCTCAAAAGCATCAGAATGCTCTTTCTTGCGATTAAATCTGTAGTTTAGCAATAAGGATGCTATACGTGAATCACTTACTAATTTTTTTAATTGCGATTCTAATGATATGGACAAGAAAAAGTTTAACGGTTTAGATTCATCTACATTACTAGCACAATAAGAACATTGCACACATTCTGGCAAATCACTTTTTTCCCCTAAGTACACCTCACATGTTGGGCAATAGATGTGATAAAATATGCTCTTCTTTTCTTTTTCTATGTGCTGAAAGTACTTGTATTTTGTTTCTGGAAGATCCTTCTTGCCGTAAATTGAGTTGACCATTCGCAGAATATCAAGTTGTGCCTCCCATGACAAATTATGCCTCATTCCTAACACAAGGCACATGAAAATAACATCACCAACTGTGGTGTTTGTGCAGTCGCACAATTTCTCTGACAGTTTCTTCTTTTCTGTCTCCACACTGATGTGATCAATAGGATCTGTTGAGGTATCATTGGCCAAAGAATTTTCTTCTAATGATGACGTAGACTTTGAGTCCCTCTCTGATGATGAAGCATACTCTACATCTGTCGTTGATGAATCACAGTTAATCTCTCTAATTTCTTTATTACTGTCAGATGGAATATCAATTGTAGTTGTTTCTATCACATTAGAGATTACTTTGTTTATTCCATTAGAGTAGCTCTAAAAAAAGTAATAAAATACAAAATGAAAACAGTAATTTAAAAAACGGGGATTCTTATTCTACTACAATGTAAAATTCACAATAATTGCCAAAAATTATTGCATACCTGCAATAAATATGATGCACGTGAGGCTGCATCTGCAACTCTATTTACAGATTCACCTATCCCTTTTATGTCATTCTGTGAAGATGAAACTGTTGTAAATGATATATTCTGAAACGAAATAACATTTGCAGTAAAAAAAAATGTTAGACTTTGGAACTTTTACACAAAAAATTAGTCTATTTATATTACTTTACTTAGTATATATGTATCAAAAATATCCATACATGGTTTTACATTGTATATTTCTATATAATTTTATATAATTTTACATAATTTTATATATAATTCTAATAAAATTCCATAGATTACACATACTTTTTTAGCTCGAAAAAATTGCATATATATAATCGTATGTAATTAAATAAATTTATACTTAATTGTACATAATTATAGCTATAATAATGATAAATGAAGAATTTTTTACCGGGACCTGTTCAAGATTGTCACAGTTTTGATGTTCTGACAACACGTGTTGTACCATTCGTCCAACAGCTCGTTGTCGCCGACGACAAGCGGTGGAGCGAGGGATATTTTCATCAGTAAACAAAAAACGTTTGTAGCGTTTCATTTTCGCGCAATTGCCTTGATTGACAACGATTCTTCTTTAATTGATCGATAATAAATGCGTGCGTTACGGCAGCTACGTTTGTGATTTGTCGCTTGACTTGCGATTTATAAAGCGTTGGCAAACATTTGGTAAAAGTTTTCTGAGCGTTTATAAACGCTCTCAAAGCGCTTTCAAACGTTGTAAGAACACTTACACAACGCTTTTGGGTTATAAACGCTTTTGGAACGTTTATCAAATACTATATAAAACGTTTTGTTAAAATTCTGCAACGCTGAGGCAACGCTTTTCAGTGTTCTGTGCATCGATGCGACGTGTGCGGTGATTGGCGGATCAACATGACAACGCCACTGAGACCGGCACCGGCCTGACCTGACCGGTCGGCAGTCGTTGATTGTATCGGCATCAATGCCATTGAACACGTGTGGTACCACGTTTCGTTTGCGTTATAATTACCTTTACAGTTCCCAGTAAAGTAATGACTCTAATTGACAATTCTGGGTGGTACGCGCTGGTTAAATATAAAAGTGGTAATGAAACAGCCCAGCAAACGAAAAAAGATTGAAAAGAATTGGAATGGGATTGCCAGAAATTCAATTAAGAACTTTCCGAATTCCATTTTGTCAAAAAAAGGGATTGAAATGGTTTTTAATACCATGGAATTCTTTATTTCGGAAAGAATTTGTCTTTCTTGAATCCCATCCAATTACGACACAAAAAACATAACGGAATGAATACCACTGAATGCCAAGTTAGGGATTGGAAAGTTTCATCATGAATTCCATTGAATACCATTGATTCCGTGAACGAAATGAATACCATTGAATGCCAAATTAAGAATTAAAAATTTTCGTATTGAATTCCATCTATTCTGACAATGAAATGAATACCATTGAATGCCAAATTAAGAATTAAAAATTTCCGTATTGAATTCCGTCTATTCTGACAATGAAATGAATACCATTGAATGTCAAGTTAGGAATTAAAAATTTCCGTATTGAATTCCATTGATTTCCGTCTATTCTGACAATAAAATGAATACCATTGAATGCCAAATTTGGAAATCAAAATGTATATATCGAATTCCATTGAATTCCGGCGATGTTTACAACAGAACAA
The DNA here is from genome assembly GCF_013373865.1 of Monomorium pharaonis. NCBI lineage: Eukaryota > Metazoa > Arthropoda > Insecta > Hymenoptera > Formicidae > Monomorium > Monomorium pharaonis. Next base: position 17,387,838 of record NC_050469.1, read on the forward strand.
ATTCCATTTTATTCTAATTAAGAATAAAAAACAAGTATACGTTAAATTCCTAGTTCTATCCCATCATTATTTAAATCTATATTATATATTGTCATCCCCTATCACTTATAAAATTGAAAGTCATTCTTATAAATTAATTATAATTTCAAAGTTCCATATTAGTTAAATTTTTGATATTTTTGGGATAAACAGACTAATGTAAAACACTTTTTTTTAAATACTAAATAATGGATATTGTTACATTAAAATAAAACGTTTTATTTACAAAAATTATATTAAAATATTTTTATTGCAATTATATATACAATTATATGTACAATTAAGTTGACAATAAAATAAATTATATTATCTTTCGTTTTTTAGCGTACAGCGTGACCTCGATGAGAATTGTATTTTTACCTACTCCGAGTAACCAAAGCATGTAAAGTCATATAAGACATAGTGTTTTTTAAAATAATATTAAGTATTATAATACACATTCTTACAATAAATAACATTATCAATTTTACATAAAATTATTGATTTAAGATAATTTAAAAAAATAAAAAGTTTTAATTAATCAGCCTCGAATACATTAGGCATTGAACAAACATACATTTGTTCTCCAATGTCTACTAGAACCATCTTTGAAGCAACCTCGACTATTGACACTAAAAATTGATTACTTGTTAGCGATCTTATCTTCCACATATGTGGTATTTCAATTTCTCCAAGAATTACCTTCTCTAAAAGCAATTCACTGACATTGAAATAACATCCAGTATCGGGAAAACTGATTATTTCTAAAATTTGTGCAATTTTCTTTGATTTTAGCTGAATAATACTATTATTCCATCTTTTGGACCGCGTGTAATTTTTAGTTTGGTATAATTGGTTATTATACACACATTTCTCATATTTTACGCCTCCAGCTGTGTATACATCTGCAAAATATTTGCCCGATCCAAAAAAAGTTACACCCTCTGTAACTTCTACGTTTACAGTTGACCGATTGCCACAAAATAGTTTATCACAATAAATTTTTACATTATTCGGTAAAGAATTAGTAGCTACGCCTACTCGATATGACATAACTTGCAATGATTTTTTGGCCATTTGTTGCTCTACTCCCTTTGGCCCGTTGACTAGTTGCTTCAAAACAAAAATGTTACTTTCATACGGGAAAACCGATGTCGCCCAAAGAGGTCCTGATTTTCTAACAGATTGAACGCAATGAAGAATAGAATGAACATTATATCGCATTGCAATCGTTCCATACAAATTTTCAAAATCTGCTACAAACTTCAAGAGATCTACTTCGCACTGATCCAGTTCAGAATGCGAGATTGAGGTCTTTTGTAAAATATACACGCTTTTGACAAATAGTACGTAATGTTCGAGATTTTTCTTTGGCACTAAATCCATACAAACAGGTATAGAGTAATATAACAACCATGACTTCCAATCTTTTGCTTTAAAATTACTATAATTAGTCATTGATTGCGGCAACTTCCGCAAATCGCGAGGAGGTTGAATTCTACATAATCTTTCGTTAATGATTTTCCTTGCATCGCGACTTAGAATTTTTGTAAATAAGTCCCATATGTGTTTTGTTACGCCTAAAATGACTGTATGCATGCAATCAAGCGGAAAACCCCACACCATATCAAAATTTGATAATGATGCAAGTACCGAAGCTCCCTTCACTCCTCGACTTTGTAATCCAGTTTTAGCCGATACTTGCACATCATATAAATGAGTTTTATGAGTTCTTAACTCGGATTCTTGGTACTTGAAAGGATAACGCATAGCAGAAATATATAGCCCAGGATGATAACAGTAGCTACACCCAAAATATCCATTATATTGTATTCTATTTTGGACTACTGGTCGAGCTACAGAATCCATTGAACAACATAAAACAGTCGGCGCATATGAGATACAAACATTATCAACCGTTATGCCAAGATCGACACCGTCTTTACGTAAACGATTAATTTGTTTAATGAACTCCGTAATGTATGTATTCATAAGTCGAGGAGTCGGCTCATGTTCAACAATCATGATACCTACCATCAATACATATTTAAAGCGCATTGTTGGTGGTAAATCATTGAAAATGAGTTGAAGAGGCCAAAAACTTCGTTTTGACTTATGAAATAATGGCGCTCCATCAGTATTAATATTACATGTTAAAGAAGTGGGATAGTCCATAATCATTTTACGATATAATTCCCCGTCGCTTATATCACTAATATCTCTACTTTCTTGTGTAACGCGCCGAGCATTAATTTTTTCAATCAAAGCATTCCGAACATTTTTATCCTGCATAAGTAAATCTAATTGGTACCGTAAATCTATAGATAAAAACATATTTGTGCTTGACAAACTTATATTGTGTTTATGATTGCAAAACTCGCACAATATTTGATTCGCCTCAAAATGTTTCTTTGTTGTAGAATATAATTTGCTGTAACAATTAGTGCAATAATAATGATAAGTTATTATATTATCCGGTGGGTCGATTTGCTTCGCGAATCTATGATTTGATATATTAATATTACGAAAAGCTGGTCCAGCACATATATGAAGAAGTTCCATTATAGATTTGCGCGCTTCATTTGACGCACGATATCGCAAACAGTGCCCAGCTACCATCGAGACAACATCATCTACACTTAAACCCGCCGCCGGAAACATTATTGCACTACCTGTGCGTGTATGAAATTCTTCATTTCGCACGTCTAAATCATCTTCATTTTCTTCTTCAATGTCATCAACACTCCCAGTGACACTTCCTGCATCCGACGTATTTTCATCAAATGCCATTTCTTCGTAAGATGCATGTACCCATTTTTGATCTTCAAATGAGATATTCTCTTGCACACATTGTGCAGATTGTGGTATTGTATTTTCGTGACTAACACCAGCACTGCCAATGACTTCTTGTTCAAATATTCCAGCGTTACAAAGCTGATTCGAACACGATGGTTCACAATCAGTAATCCCTACGAGGAACACAAGATATGTATTATTATACTCTTGAAAAGCCATTAATATGACACACAAAAGATATTGAAAAATTACTAAAATAAAGATATATATTTCATTGCAATTCATCAAATTAAACAAGAAATATTTTTGTTTCAAAATTAATGATATAATGATATTAATTTATAATAATAACTAATTGCGTAATTAATTCGGAGTAAACAGCTATGGTTTAACAAATCAAAACGTATATATTTCATTAAATTTTAAATAAATTTGTAGATCTCCAAAATTCACAAAAACATGATTACGATAAACATCGTTCTAAATTGATTGAAATTTATTTCATGTAAAATCCAAAATAAAGTATTTTTGATTTGTCTGAAATCTTTCTTCTAATCTTTTTTTCGCAATAATTATAAAAAAATCTATTTTTTGTTACAATTGATTTTTGCAATATTAACCGTTACTATAGCTGACTAATTAATCTCTTCAATATTTTCTCTGCAGTATCTTAAAGAGTTATCTTTTATTTTTATATAGCGTTCTTCTTTATTTACGTTTATTTTTTTCGCCGAACTGTAAGAGTTTTAAGAAGGAAACTTTTTAAGGTAAATCCTGTAGTGTACACAAAGAACTGGGCTAGTGCTCACATAAACTGTATATATTTTAAGGAGTTTTTGAAGTGACTGATTTTGAATCAGATTTGCAAAATTAATTTGTTTAAGCAAATTGTTATAAATTATTTGTTTAAACAATTTCTTTAAACAAGTTATTGCAAAATTCTTTTTTTGAACTTGTACTTATATATGTAATTTTTTTATAATTTTTTCCTAGAACATAATTTTGATTTTTTTTAAATTAAATTTTGCAATAAAACTTTTACAACCCGGTAAAAAAATTGTACGCAAATAAAAATGCTTTATAAAAATGAAAAATAGCTCTTTAAGGTACCGCATAAAAAATATTACAAAAATTAATTAGTCGGCTACAATAACAATTTAAATATGATAAAAATAACTGCTCATAAACCTCCTTTTTTTATTTTATGATAATACAAGACAGTATCACATTTTGCACCTGGAAAATATTTATTATTACAAAAATATTTATAATTACAGCCCAAAGTATTACAATTTTTTAATTTATGTACTTTATATGATACACGTGAAAATATACTGTAGTAAAGTAAAATTAATAAATTCTTGTCATAGTATTTAGAGTTTGTGAACAAAACTATGATACTAACTTCATATATTAATATGAAAAAATAAATTTTATTGTCAAGGCACAGCATAGAATTGAATACTAAAATCCTGGCTAAAGTATTATTTTTCTCAATAAACTTTCTTTACAGTTTTTCGAGGAGAGGAGGAATATAGATGCTAGTTAGCATCAAAAATATTAAATTGCTTGTCAATTTATTTTGTGACATTACGTTCCAGCTTTATGTAAGGACAGTGTTTTAAGACCAACAAATATGCGGCGCTCAGTTCGCGTGAGCTATGTTTCGTATATAAATTCACACAAATAATTAATAGGCACTAAGAACCACCATAGATTTTCTGCAGACCAACATAGGTATTTCTATATATCCTTGTTTGAATACTAGATATTGTCACTAAGTTTGATTCTTATCCAGCATTGGCTCTAATAATAAATATTTCCTTGTTCCCAAATTGAGAATGTCATACTGTCCTATATATATTTTCATATATAATATTATACAAATTTTCTTTTTACTTAAAAAAATAATAACTTGATCAACAAACACAAAAAACATTGTAATGTCTTGGAATAAAAAGTCATCATACAGCAGATAAAAGGTATTTATGAAGAACGCGATAAAGAAAAGGTGATAATAAACAAGTGCCCAAAAGTTAGAAGTTCATTACTTATTATAATAAAATTGAAATAAGTTGAAATAATATTAAACCTGTGCGTTCATCTACACGACGTAACATTGCGTCGTATTTCTGTTTCCATTTCTTATATGTAGCTTTCGATACCATGTCCTTGTTGAAGTTTCTTTGTAACCATAGTTTGTATCTTTTTCTTTCCATGTTGTATTCAGTGTTTCAATATTCACTGCAATTCAATGCAACAAACAAAATTAGCAATATACAACAGTATTTTACTACATCAATTTTACAACAAAAACACAGATAAAAATATTAATTAATTTTATGACAAAACTATAAAAGACTACAAATGTTTTGAATTAATTTGCATACATTTCAACACATTGTTACGTTCAAGTAAAGTGAAAAAATAATGCATGTTTATGGCATATGAAAGAGATTGATTAGGTTTATTTATTCGCTTGAAATAAAACATAAAGAAATAAAGCCTCTATAAAAAGTGCAAAAGCATATATTTGTTACATATGTGCAAAGGCCTCACTATGCAAAACAAGTTGATTTTTATTGTAAAGCAGGATTGATAAAGTGTGTTGCTCACGAGCTTTCCTCTTTTTCTCTTTCTTCTACCTTATTCGAATGAAAGAGAGAAAGAATTACTCGCGAGCAACATTTCGTCAGACCTATTGTAAAGTTATGTACATATATACAATAACGTTGATACTTATTAAAATGATAAAAAATCTTACCTTGAATACCGTAAAATGATCTCTGCTATCTGCTTCCAATGACTGCGTATAATTTTAATGGAAGGGGGGTATTTTCAAGGTAAGATGTACATACAGGTTAGCAATGCAGTCTTTCAAAATCTGAATGTCACATACTTCAAACGCAAATATTCGAAAGTCACAGAAATATGTGACTTCTTTCCGCGAATGCACTGCACAAGACGTAAATCACGTAGTTACGTATTATAAATTACGTATTACACAATATAACCTGAGTCAGGTATAAATATCAACGGCCGCCTCGTGGCGTCATGATATTAGACCTGTTCTTTTTAGCTGCACTGATGCACTGGTGCAACAAGTTAAAGTGAGACAAATATATTTTTTCTCATTCTAACTTGTTACACCAGTGCAGCAGTGCAGCGAAAAAGAACAGACCAATTGTACCTTATGGCTTTCGTTTTCGGTACGAACTACGAACACGTGCGTCCCGGCTGCACGTGACGTGCAGTCAATGATTGGGCGCACGGTATTGGTAGCCGGCAGGCAATATCGTTCTCGATTCTCGGTGCCTGGCGAATGTGATTTTCTCTGCTTTCGCGTGCTCGGTAATTTCGACGTCCTTAGTCCTGATATCATTTCTTGAGCTGTGTATTCGCGTTCGGTTCTCTTGCCTGCATAGCATTAATCGATTCTCGCGTCGTTTAAATCTGAGCGATTTCTCGTGTTCGATTTCTGCCCAAACCGGCATTTTCGTGTTCACGCGACGTGTGTGTGTTGACCGTCCACATTGCGTGGGCCGAAACATGTATGCGTACGTGCGGATTCCGCCAACAAAAAATGTCCACGAGTTTCGGAAAGTTGTGCCGGTGAAAGATATTAAAAGGTTCAATTCACAAAATCCACTTAATCCGCGACAATTGTATAAAATTAAGCACAATGGAGATATCATCGTAGGTCACGTTCTACGTACTGCAAGTAAGTAAAAAAATTATATTGTCTTATATATTTAAATTTTTTATTGTACCAGATTATCAAAAATTTCCTGAAAAAATTCCTTTAAAAAAACATTTAATGCAACAGATTTTTTATATAAATTTATTGTTAAATATTTTTATTATTAATTTATTATCATTATTTGTAGATACCAAGAGCGAATTGGAAGCAATGGTGGCAGGAAAAAGGATGAATGTCCCACCGTCACAACATCTACTGTCACCATCTGACAGCTTTAGCACTGATATTGAAAACTCACCAAAGTCTGCTAAGGTACGTTAATATACTAAGAAACAATAGCCTTGTTCGTTTTGTCTATTCTGGGTCTACTCGGAGCAAACCCAAGCAGACCAATGCATACTTTAATAGGTTGGCGTCATCGGAATCAATTAGAGTGCGTTGATCTGCTTGGGTTTGCTCCGAGTAGACCCAGGACAGACAAAACGAACAAGGCTAATGACTCTACAGTAAATTTATTATGTTTTTTTTATAGAGGAAAGGTGAAAATTTAGAACATATAAAACAACATAGGCTAAAGCAATTAAAAGAACGTCAGGCTTTGTGTGCAATTAATGCACAGTCTGTTGAAGAATACCAGGTATGAAAATTTGACACAAATTTTTATAAACTTGATATAAAGTGATTTATGGAATTATGACAAACACATTATTAAATAGGAACATAGCACTTGCCGCAACAGCAGCTCGCCGACTTCCAATATTGAAATAGAAGATTTAAAACATACTATAAACGCATATAAAGCCCAATGTGATTTTTTAAAAGACAGTCTCCAGAGAAAAGAAAAAATAATTGCGGAAAAGGAGGAATGGATTGTTAAACAAAAAGATATGGAAGTAACTATTGCGGCATTACAGAAAGAAGTACAAACATTACGCCGATTGAATATTGAATTGCAGGAAGCTGCAATCTTAAAAGGAAAAGAAATCCAAAGTTCGTATATATAGATATATATATGTTTAATATACACAACATAGCAGCTATATTGTATAATATGAAATAATAATACAATTATTATTATGTAATTGATCACTTTTTTACAGATTTCAATGAAGGCAACAATTTAAATGTGGTTACAGGAAACAACCTAACAGTGTTAAATAAACATCCGGCAGTTGGTTATATAACGCCTGATAATAAAAGCGTAAGTGATTTCAATGTTTGCAAGATTAATTTACAGATATTTCTCTACTTACAACAGGATTACGTTCGTAATACTTTGTTTGTAAATCGAATTTATTTGTAAGTTGAATGAATAGCATTTATATTTTATGTAGTTTATATGATAAATGAAACTTTATTTAAGCAAAATAATTATAACTAAAAACGATTACAGATCTATTTAGAAAATAACGAAACAAAATGTTTTTCTAAATTATTTTTAATACATTTAATTATTATTATAAAATTAATATTTAGCTTAAACACAGATTAATTTCACCAAGTGATTAAAAAATAAGATTTTTTTCTTAAAAATAAAACTTAATATAACATTTAATATTATAAAAATAATATTTAATTTAAATCATTGATTAACGAGTGTTTTGTTAGATTAATTATAATTAATCTACTTGTTTATTTTTAGTCAATAGCATACCGGTTGTACATAAATCCGAAAATTTATAAATTGAGATAGTCACAAGTAGAGGGATATCTGTACTTATCTTCAAGTTTTCCAAATTTCCTGAATATTTTCTAAAATTTATAACATTCGCGTGGGAAAACACTTTTTAAAATTTATTTCATATATTTATTATTGTACATTTAGTCATTCGTAACTTCCATGTAAAAAATTATTTTTTAATTTTCTTTTTAATAAATATTTATATATTTAACAACATCAAATAGTAATTAAACAGATATGAAAAAATGTCTTTAAGTTTGCGTTATTATAAATTGAATTTTTATTTATAACTATAATATTTATTTGTTTTGACCATTTTTATGTAATATACAATAATAAATTACAATAGTCTTTTTCAGATATATGTTACGCAAATTATTGAAAAAATTTTAATAAGTTAAATTTAAATTTTCAATGTAAAAATAAATTATTAATTAAAAATATAGATTAAAAAAAACATCAACTGATTGGATAGTTTTGCAAACAGTACCACAGAATTTTACATAATGAAGCAAACTAATATTTATAAAAGATTGTTATCTAAACAATTTTAACTTTTGTTATTGCTCCCCGCAATAATAACCTTTGGAAATCTGCCCAAGTTTTTTATTACAATATTTTCTTTATATGTCATATCTACGAATGTAATATAACAATTAAATCTTGCAGATTCATCTTGGATATGGCGAATACTTGCCCAAAACTGCATATGTTGCAGCTGCTTGCGATTGCAGAAGGCCTGCAATTTTTGTTCGGCAAATCGCGATTTGTCTGTTTTCTTTGGAGACGCTTTTAAACAGCACTGTAACAGGCAAAGGAAGTAACCGAAATAGAAATTCTAAAAAGCCGGAAAATGCCTTAGATTGCAACAAAATTTTAGCGATTAAAGGTAATCATGTGTAATATGTAATTTCGTATTATCTCATCAATGATTTCTTTCTCTTTTATTATTGTTTTTCTTTGTATAATCGCTTTTCTTATTATTAGACGACGAATAAAATATATCATAAAACAGTCAACCCTTAACATTTTTTACAACCACAACGATATTGAGATTTTAATTTTTTGCTGAAATTGCAACCGGTGGTGTACAAAGTAATCATATTTATATCTACGAAGATAAATTTAATTCTCTTTAACATTAGAAACTATATTAATGCTTTTAAATATATGTATCTAATTATATTTGCGATAATAGAAGAAAACACTGGTCTAAACATTTTTGCTGGAAACATTTGTTTTAGAGCAAAGGCTGCAACTCAAATAAATGAAAACAAAGTTTTCTAATTTTATTGTTGCATATTTTGCATTATTTTACAATTTATTTAGAAATTTTGTTTGTTAAAGTCGCTATTAGTCTTCAAAATAACATGTCATTGTTTAAGGGTAACATAAGACATGTTATTTGAAGACCAATAACAATTTTAACAAACAATTAAAATTTCTCATGTAATTTACAAAATATTGCAAAATACACAATAAAATTAGTAAACATTTGTAATATGTACCTACGTTTTATTTTTTGCAAAAGTTAGAGTTGAATTGAGTTGAGTTGCAGCTTTAGTTGTGTTGACGAGGCCCTTTGTTCTAAAACGAATGTCTTCAACAAAATTAAAAAACATTCAGTGTATCTTTTATTTTTGACAAATTGTAATGGAGCAAACATTTGAAAGCACCAATTTCTAATTAATATTCAAGAGAATTAAAATTATTTCCACAGATAAATATGGATACTTTGTATAATACCGATTGTAACTTTAATAAAACATTGAAATTTCAATATTATTGTAAAAAAAGTAAAGGGCTGATTGTTTAAGAGTAAATTTTATTCTTTGCCTAACAATACAATAACATTTTATTTTCTAATTCTCTTTGATAATATACTATTAAGTACTCTTCTTTTCTTTAGCTATATACTATCATTATTTAACGGTTGAAAAACAAATTCCACCAGCAGAGGCGGACAAATTGGTGGAAAAAACTAGAAATATTTTAGCTAAATTTATATCTTCCTTAAAAGATTGTAAGCAATTTTGTTTCAAAATGCGACTATTACAGTTACAACTTCTTTATTGAGATGTTTTTGTACCGACATATTTATAATATAAACATTTTTCAGCGCATACATGTACTACAGAAAAAGAAACTCATGCAATGGATGAGGTTCTCAATTCAGAAGAAGAATTGGACATCGAACAAAACATTGAGCAAAATGTTGAATCGAATATTCAACGGGACACTGATGAATCGAACATCGACTCGTTAAGAATGGAAGAAGCTGCACAAGTGCCTAATGAGGAGACATCTACATCGAATGAAAATGACAACGATCCGGACTTTGCTGTCCTTATCCCAGCCGAGTCATCAGACAGTGGTGGGTACAAATAAATATAATACTTATTTTTCGAAACCACTTATACTTATCACAATTTCTTTTTTCCAGATTCTGATTAAACCGTGAAGGTTTTGGGACATTTTAGTGTCAAGAGTCAAGATTATATTTATATCTATTATAAATATTAAGTGTTTTTATTTAACATTTTATTTTTACATTTTTTATTTTTACAAGTATCTTTTGTTTAACTTTATCTGATTTTTTATGTTTTGTTTGATTATAATTTTTAATCGAAAGTTTTTTATTAATACTTTATGTTAGATACTTGATTATTAATATTAATGTTATTTTTTGTTTTTTTATAAATTTTAATTGGTATTTTTATTTGTAATATTAATAAAAGTTATAGTAACAATTATATGTATGGTAAATAAAAAGTATAGTAATTATATAGTAAATAAAAAAACGTTTATCTATAACCATTGAAATTTATTATCCTTTCCTATTTTCATAAAATTGTGTGTGTGTGTGTGAGTGAGTTTGGTCATTACGGGATTCATTGGAATTTAAAACAATAATTTTCTAAACCATCTAATGCCATACAATTCCATAACCTCTACGGATTCCATAGGATTGAATGGGATTGAAAATTTCTTTTTTGGATTCCATGGGATTAGATCATCTCATTTCGAATCCCATCTAATTCCATCTAATTCCGTCAAAAAAGGAATTCAAAGGTATTAAAAATTTTTAATACCTTTGAATCCTTTTTCGTTTGCTGGGAGAGGTACTGCCAATACAGAATATAACATTAAAAATCAGAAAAGGTGAACGAGTATTATTTAATCCAAAGTCCTTAACGGACTTCGATAGAATAAAATTTTATACCGTTCACACCACACACGGCAGCAAGGACGAGAGAGAACACAAGTGGTATGCCCACATCGGCTTGCTTGCTGGTAAGTAATATTATCTTTTAACTTTATATGAATCATTGTTTCCCGGGAAGCCTATAAAACCACAACCTAAAAATAATGATAAATTGTGCAAAAATGATTATATCTACTCAGCTACATTGAAAAAATAATTACTAAATTTAAATAAATATGTATAATAAATTTTTTAAATTATAGAAACTATTATCTTATTTAAAATAAATATTATTTTATTTTTACAAAACGTCTGCATGGTACTATTTGAAAAAATATTTATTTCAATTTAGTTTTTACTTTTTATTTTACAGAAACTCGAGAGGCATTGGAAAGTGCTATGGATATGAAAAGAATAAGCTGGCCCAATGTATTGAATGAAGATCAATCAGAACCGAACAGTACTGATACTGATAATGTTGTGTTAGAAGGAGGTAATCTAACTGTCACCAGCAATCGTGATTTAAATGTAAGTATAATTTTTGCAAATATAAGACAATGCTGTATCAAGTTTTTTTTCTTTTAGAAAAATAAAAAAATGACAAAAAAACAAGCTACCGATGCAATCCATGCCCAATTATTAGCATCGAGGAATCTGTATCAAAGTTGTACAACTCGTGCACCAGTCACTGCAGATGACGATATTACACGTTTGCTGCGAGAAAATGCAGAATTAAAATCTGCATTGCAAGCAGAAAAGGAGAAAAGTATATCATCAGGAGAAGTGAGGGAGGATCAGAACATTGTTTTTGCAGAATGTTTGCAAAGAATTGAAGCTGCAGTAGGAAAAATGCAAGACCAATTTCAAAAGCAATTGGAGGCGAACATGGAGAAATTAACGGAATTAGAAAAAAAAATAGAAAACTTGATGAGTAAGTTCTCACAACCTTATTCACAATATGTGGAACATTGGTTGAACAGTTTACCAGAAAATGAAAATATTGAATATATACCATGTTAATATTATGTTCTTATGTCTTTAAGCAATTAACGCACAATAACTGTCTTATATCTCATGTGTTAGTGTCAATATCAAAGATGACAAAAAAGGCAAAAAATAAATTGTACATTAAAAATAAAACACAGTACAGTAAAATGAATGTAATTATTACTACTAATAGTTTTATAAATATTTGCATATATAACTATAATAAATATATGTAACAATTAATTTATAAATATTTGCGTACTTAACTATAATAAATATGTAACAATTAATTTATAAATATTAGTATAGTATTTAACTATAAATATGTAACAATAATTTCATACTTTAAAATATATGAATATAAACAAATATGAACATAGTTTCTATAACTTCTTGTACCGAATGATATAAATTTAGCTGAATGTTTATAAGTTTAATAATCATAACATATAATTTTAATAATTATAACAAAACTATTTACATAATTTTATTTTAATTTAATATAATAAAAATTTGATCAAAATTTACTTTACAACAAGTATAAACATATTATATAACATAGTATATATTAATATTTTTTATAAATACAAAGTTTGAGTACTGGTTGTGATATTTCCCTGAAAGGGTGTGACAACTGTTAAAATTATAATGTATGACGCAAAAAACGATACATGATTGCCTCAGACATCGAAAGTAACAGGGCTGGGAAAAGTTGATGTGAACAACGCAATTCATTTCAACATGTAAAGGTTGTACAATATAATGCTCCATATGTTAATTATATATCAAATAACATTCTATATAGGAATGCAGCCATCGTTAGTATCTTCTGTTACTTCAGTTTCCAGCAGTGGTGTTTCATCAGAGGAAAAGGTGAGTAAATTGCCACTTCGTGATGAGGTTAAAGGAGTTCGTCTGTGACAAACTTTTGATTTGCTTCTTATTCATCTAATTATTCTAATTTTATTAACTAATTTTATTAACACTGATGCGTTCTTTCCAACTAGGTACCTCTTGGACATGGAATTTTCTGCTCCAAAGCTGCTTACAATAAGTTAATAAATATAGAAAACAATCACGCTGACTGGGCATATGCTCTGCTCAAAGAAGTCTTTGGAGAGAAAGCACATCGTATGAGGGTGCGAGTTAGCAGCAAATATACTGAGAACGAGAAGTTTTCTGAAAACTTCCTCATGGTGGCCAAGTGTAAGTGAGTGTTTGACATAGAATATTTAAAATCAAACGATAATTTTAAAGTATAATAAATAGTTTTTTGTTTTTACAGTCTTGCACCGCAATTGGCTTTCGAATCAAAAAATTCGGGATAACAGTGGGCAGATGCATTCAAAATACTCACCTGCAGAAGTAGAAAAATACGTAAATGCACTCCCTGCTTATCTTGCGGATCGGGCTTATGATATGCAAGGTCCTCGAGGCGCCAGCGTGAGAAATGCCACTGAGCGCAAGCAAAATGGATCCACCACGAAACGAAGTTATAAAAAAAGAGGATAGCCACTGTCATTGGAGCAATTATCGCAGCCATCGCTACACCATGACCCGATCTCATTAGAGTCGTCATCATTGCAGCAGTCCCAAGATGTCGAAAATGTACAGCAACAACTACCGCAGTCATCACACCACGATCCGATTTTATCAGACCTATTATTACAATCCCAAGACGTAAAAAATTTACAAACTTATTTTATTCCGCCACCAACATCAGTTGTAGAATCAACGGAATTTCAACATATTGAGTATGTATATTAAATTTGAATATAATATTGTTAAATATATTATTAAATTGTCCTTAACATTTTTCTTTTGTTTTCAGGACTACTGCAACTACGTTCATAAATCTTTGATATAAGATATTATAACATAAGATTATAACATAGTGAGTAACTTAATTTTTTTTATAATAAATGATATTTTTTAATATAATAATTGTATTTATTGGACGTTCACAAATCCATAGCAAACACTCCTTACACCGTTAATTTGAATAACAACAGTTCACGATCGTGAAATGCTTAACGGGTGAGATTACTGTAACGGCAAATCCATTAATTCTTAAAAAATTTAATAACAAAGTTATCCGTTTAACAAAATACATTGTTTAGAAAAGTGTTATTTTGAAAAAAACGAATTTTTCTTACTTACTGCTAATCTGACATCTTTGCTTTGTATATTGGACCCTCTACTTCAAATCCATCTCTTCTATATGCAGCTGCTCACAAATCTACGAGCAATCTGATCCTCTTCAGACTCATCTCGCACGATGATCTTCTGTTGCGACGCACAAAATTCGCTCCCCGACTGAGATTTTTGCACAAAGTAACTGCGGTCGGCTCAATTATAATATTAATTGTTTGTATCATTAATAAAATGCTTGTATAACTTTTATTGAAAATACTAGCTAGAATATAGTTTTGCACAGCGTTTACATGAGCGTTTGCGGGAGTTTGTTGAACGTTTACAAACGGTTAGTAAAGTGTTTGTAAAGCGAAATATATATACATATATATATCATTTTGTATCGTTAATAAAATGCTTGTGGAATCTTTATTAAAAATACTGAAATATATGCAATTTTTACCGTTGCGGTATCGGTGAATATTGTTTTTGGCGCAAAGGACCAAGTAAGATTATTTAGATTTTCGTTATAACAAAATGTATATTTGTATACATGTATATACACATTTATACATTATTATGTATATATATATATATATATATATATATATATATATATATATATGTATATGTATATATGTATATATGTATACAATACATTTTATATTAAAACAAAGTTTGAATAATCCTATTTGGTCCTTTACTCCAAAAACCAATATTCAGCGGTACTGCAACGGTAAAAATTGCATATATTCCAGTCAGTATTTTTAATAAAGATCTCGCAAGCATTTTATTAACGATACGAAATTATATATATATATATATATATATATATATATATATATATATATATATGTATATAATTTTCGCTTCATAAACGCTTTACTGATCGTTTGTAAACGTTCAACAAACTTCCGCAAACGCTCATGTAAACGTTGTGCAAACTCTCAAAAGACATCTTCCAAACGCTGAAGCGATGTGATTTCCGCTTTTTAAACTTTTTACTGACCGTTTGTAAATGCTCAACAAACTTCCGTAAACGCTCATGTAAACGCCGTGCAAACTCTCAAAAAACATTTTTCAAATGCTTTACTGGCCGTTTTCAAACGTTCAACAAACTCCCGTCAACGCTGTGCAAATTCTCAAAAAACGCTTTCAAACGCTTTTCAAAAGCTTTACTGGCCGTTTTCAAACGCTCAACAAACTCCCGTCAACGCTGTGCAAATGCTGTGAAAATGCTGTACAAACTTTCAAAACACTTAACACAAACGTCTTTTAAACGCTAAAACGTTGCAATTTCTGCTTTTTAAACGTTTTACTGACCGTTTCTAAACGTACAACAAACTCCCACAAACGCTCATGTAAACGCTTAACAAACGCTTATGAAACTTCCTATTTTTGCCAGGGTAAGAATGTATTAATTTTCTTTCAATCAAAAGTATGCGCATTTATGGCCACAAGACCATGTTCAGTCGCAACATTTCATCGGTATGACAGATTTCATAACCTGTCAAATAGTGAACTTTAACGATTAATATCTTCTCTCGCGGGGCAAAGCGACACTTTTTCTGCCAAATTCGTGTTCTACATACCAAAATATATAAAATAGTAATATTACAGCCAAATCGGTGAGAAAGCCCCTCTCCTCGATAATTACCCAAAAAAGATAGGTTATGATGAGAGAGAAGACATGATACCGATTCGCCGGTGTCAAATATCTGTTTCACTCGCACTCGAGCGAGAGACGGCATATGATCGAGTGCGTATGAAACGCATATTAGACACCGGCGAATCGGTATCACGTCTTGTCTCTCATCATAATCTATCTTTCTTGAGAGTACGGCGTTGGTGAAGAATACATCATCGGACATTATTCCTGCAAGAATATTATAAGATTGACACAAATTTCTATTTGAATTCATCTGAGAAAGTTAAAGAGATAACATCAAGATTATTTTATTCTAGATTTAAGAATTTTCTATTTAAGAATAAAATATTCCCTTTGTAACACTAATATAATTGGCTCTATATCGATCCTATTTTATTCTAGATTGAAGGTTAATAGCTTCGCATCCAGAAATCTTTTCTGTGGATGTATATTTATTATATTTATTTACCATAACTTACCGCGCCATATATACAAAATGATACCTGGAAGATCAGCTTATGTTTTATAACTAATGAAAGTTATAAATTATAATTTATATAACGTAGTCAAATCTATTAGTATACATTAAATTAGAAAAAATATTCTTTAGTATTTATCACAGTCCTCCGTTTTTGAAGAATAATTTGTAAACGACGGACAAACTTAAAAAAATATTACATACATCTTAAAAAGTTCTTACTTACGTTTTTTAAAAGTATCTATATTTTTTATGTGATCCATATACACATAAAGGTAATAATAAGTTCCACGAGCTGTAATCATATAATATTCATTAACATGAGAGTAATGTGCCGTTAAAGAAGTGAATGCAAAATTCTTTGTCTTTATGTCATTTCATATAAAAATCAAAGATTGTAATTTAATAAAAAAATAAAAATAAAATTGTCTAAATAATAAATATAAAATATTATAAAAAGATGTAATAAAATATTAAAAATTTGGTTTGTGTGTGTGAAATAAGAAATTTAAAAAAATTAGTATTATCAGAATCATCATTTTTATATCTTCAGAAAAATATATGTATTGAACATTGATATAATTATTTTATAAGGCAAATTATGGGTACTAACAACATAATCCGGCATATCTATTACTATAAGACATGCCATAATTACCACATGCAGGTTGGCCTGATTCATAAGGTTGAAAACCGAGTATATTTCCACTGAAACGATATAAAATCCTGTTAATTAATAACTTTCGTATTACATGTGCCTCAAAAGTGATCCCTTTTATGTCACTTTTTTCGTGCGTAAAGTCGCCGGTTTCGTCGCGTAAAGTTGTAGCAGAAAACATTTCAACGACTATTTCAGCGACATTTGATCACGCCCACACTCACGTGCACGTCATCTCGCAGAATTACCGACGTTTCGTCGCTTTCGCAAACCTAAACCTAACCTTGATTAATTTGTCATTTTATGAGGACCGAAAACACTCAAGGGACCACACTTCGACGCACAGGTAACGAAAGCTGCGTTCCGTTTTACGTATGATGCGCACATCGTTCATCTTCGTTTAACAGACAAACAACAAAGATGAACGATGCATTATGTGCATCATGCATGAAACGGAACGCAGCTAAAAAATATGATGTGCAACACGGATGGATCTTTTGCACTCGTGCTAAAGAGGCCAACTTTCCGCCCTTGTTACACAATGTAGTATTTTTTATTAAATTAAATGCACATAAGTCTTTTTGAATGCACATGTATTTTTTATATAAAGATCGAAAATCATTTTTTAAAGTGTTGAAATTGATTATCTATGATTTACCATCAATTCTAACAAAATGTAAAAGAAAGAGGGAGATGGCAGTCTATATTATATGATAAAAATTTCAAAAAATATTTAATATACATATATAAAATTTATATATATTTATACATATATAATAAAAGTAATCAGAGATTATATTTTCAATCTTAAATTTTATAAAGTCATGAAATTCTTATTTTATAAGAGTCATAAAATTTTAAATATAAACGAATTCAAGAATGATTACCAATGATAAAAATTGTATATTTGAAATAACTGGAGAAATAACAAGATTAAAGAAATATTTATTATATAATACTAAACGAGAGGTTTTCATTTGCGGACAGTACAATTGGACACGTTGCAATTGCCCACCGTGTTAGACACGAAATATTGCGCACCGTTCAATCAAACGTATATTAAATATTTATACATTATGGCTGCGTTTGCAATGTATATTGTACTATGCGCCACTGAACCTCTCTCATACTAAACATTAACTAATACCAAATAAAATTATTTACTTATTATTTACACTTTTGATGGATCCGAATAAAAATCTTCCTATAATACACCAGTCGACCCAATTGCTTACATTTTCATTTTAATACTAAAAAAATGCAAAATGTAAAAATAAAATATAAAAGAAATAGAAATAGTATTCCAACATAAAATTCTTACTTTGGGCTATAATTGCACACGTAATTCTTGGTGTAGCCACGAGTCGGATCATGATAGAATGAATATCCGCATCCTATCAAAAAAGTTTTGCCCCATATTAACTGGAATTAATTAAACGTATTTTTTATTTATTTGAAGATTTACAAATCGTTTATACAAGTATAAATATTAATCAAGTTTGTAAGTAGAAATAAATATACTTTGCACTTTATATCTGTAAGTAGATGGTCGCTAGAAATTTAAAAAAATTTTTTAAGTATCAAATAAGGGAATGCTATTTTTAAATCACATTTTGTTAACATCTTATAATTTGACACGTTTCTTTAATACAAATATTAAAGCACTAATAAATTTTCAGGTGTAAGAAATTTTTTAAGAAATGCTTTTTTACATACAAAAAATCTAGGGTACAAATATCTTACTAAATATAAATGTTATTTTTTTTAAGTATTCATTAAAGTTAAATTTAAGCATCTACATCTTCTGCATTATGTGTCTTTTCGATAGCATGATAAATTATTAAAAAGCAAAGAAAAGCTTTTTGTGCATGATGACAAACTTGTCGCTCTTAAACAGTCGTAGATCATGACTTCATAAAAATTCATGAAACAAGTTTTTTATAACATAAAAATTAGTTGTGTTAGAATCGCAAATGTTCCGACCGTTTTGACATCCGCGCGCTAGAGACTTTTGTGACGGTGTTTGTGAATGCGAGGCGTTTGCGGCGCTAGTTATTTTCCGATTCATGGCGGCGCTCATGGACACGAGTTACGCGCGTTATTTATTACGCTCGTTCATTAATTACGAGATCACGCGCCTCTCTTCTTGCGCTCTCTCTAGAAAAGTCGGCGTCGCGTATCACGTTTCTTGTAAAACTGTTGAGTAAATACATTTCCCACACAGCATGTAATATTGCCGTAATGTTACAGTAATATTATAATATTGCAGTAATATTACGATGGAAATGTAATATTACAGAAATATTGTTTATATTATATATATAATATAATATATATATATATTATATTATATATATAATATAAACAATATATATATATAATATATATATATAAATATTGCTGACATATTGCATTGCAATATATTACAATGTAATATTATAGACATATTGCTGATATATTGCATTACGATATATTAGAGTATAATATTATAAAAATATTACATTGCGATATATCACAATTTAATATTATAGACATATTACTAAAATATTGCTGTTACGTACTTATGTAAATTTAAACGAACCGAGCTTCTGTATCATGTAGTTTAAGACCTAGTCATTAAGTAAGTTCTTTGTACCGAGTATGACATCTATTGTAAGTATAGTCATTGCCTATTCGGAGGCTGTCGATACTCAGTTCAGTTGGTAACAGTCAGTCTCACGAGGAAGGCCGTCTGAGAGAGAGCGAATAAATTTTATATTACGCAAGGTTTTGATGCAATCATTTATCCCGAGAAAGTAAATAGCGTCCACATACGCACGTGACGCGAGTCACAAGTGATCCGAGCATAACTTAGTCGCGTATCACTAAACATTGATTCTTCGAGCCGGATAATATTGGGAAGATCGACATACAAGACGATATCTTGCATGCGCGTGTGCGGGTTACCCGGCGTATCTGGACTGCCATATCGGAAGCGAAGGACGTCACACGTTCGAGAAGGCACGGAGAATATCGATCATCGCAGCCAAAGATCATTGGGACATTTTATGCATCGAATTATCGAGACCGGCGCCACGCGATAAAATTCTGTCGTATTGTATTTTTGTTAGTCTTCGATCGCACGTAAGTTAGTAACTTTATCATCTAGTATAACTTATCATCCGTACAACCTAGCATCCGTATAACCTAGCAAAATGAGCATATCGGAGAGCGAAACAAAAACGAAACGAAAGACTATCAAGGTCTCGGCCACAAGGCTTAAGAATTATATAAAGTCGCCGCAATCTGAATGCGATACGAAGTTCGAGTTAATGGAGCGTAAAAATAAACTAGCGAGTTTATTCGATCAATTCGACGAGATTCAATCGCGAATCGAATGTTTAATGCCAGATACAGAAGCAAATGCAGAAAATTACGATGAAGAACGCGCGCGGTTCGAAGAAGCGTATTTTTATGTCATGTCCTTTTATGAACAGCTTATCGACGTGATCGAGCGGCAATCGCGTGCCGCGTCTCAATCGAATAACAATGATTATCGTCAAACGAGTCGAGACAGCGTAGAAGACCCTCAGGTTTGTTTACAAAAAATTGAATTGCCCAACTTTTCGGGATCATTTGATGACTGGTATACATTTTGTGATTCATTTGAAAAGCTTATTCAGTGGAACGATAAGTTATCTCCCATTTAAAAATTTCACTACTTACGCTCGTCATTAAAGGGCAAAGCCGCGGAAGTTATCAAATCGTTTCAGACCACAACGGATGATTACGAAGAAGCATGGCCATTATTAAACGAACGATTTGCTAATAAAGCGCGTATAGTTCAAGCGCATGTTAAGGCTATATTCGAGATTGTTCCAATTCACAAAGAAAATTACATGCCATTGCGTAATCTACTCGATAATATTTTCAAACATTATAGAGCCCTCAAGGCTCTACAAAAGCCAATATTAGAGACTTGGGATGACGTGATGATTCATCTGACGTTAGCTAAGATTGATTTCATTACAGCAAAAGATTGGGAAACGAGTCGTACGGACTCAGTCATACCTACATTTAAACAACTTATCGATTTCTTGCCAAATAAGTATCAGGCTTTGGAAATATTCCCTAGCAAGTCATTATTGAATCGCGCGGTTACGGATGCATTAAATAGCTCACAGAAGGCCAAAAGTCCTAGTACACACGTAACTACATCAAATTAATTTTGTGTACATTGTAAAAACAAACAATTCTTTTTCAGTGTGAATCGTTTCGTAAGCTTACTCCCGAAAAACGCTTCGAGGTAGTTAAGAACGCTCATTTGTGCATTAACTGTCTAAAGTCAGAGCAACATCAAGCGAAGGGTTGTACGTCGAACTCCTGTCGCAAGTGTGGGAAACAGCATAATACGTTGCTGCATTTTAAATCGGTAAAGACAGACGAAAGAAAACAAGACGATCAGTCGGGAAAGGCCTTCATTGGCGCACAGTACAATTGGACACGTTGCAATTGCGCACCGTTCAATTGCACACTGCTCAATTGCACACCGTACAATTGCGCACAACTCAATTGCACACCGTCCAATCAAACGCATATTAAATATTCGTACATTATGGCTGCATTTGCAATGTGTACATAGGTTAGAGACTTGGACGGGGTGGGTGTGGGAGGGGGGCCGAAGGCCCCCTTTGCACTCCCCCCCCGTATGTGTGTGTGTAAAGCATTCACTGCACCACATGGGTTTGCGACTTAAATGGTGTGCAATTGAACGGTGCGCAATTGAACGGTGCGCAATGTTTCGTGTCTAATAGCACGGTAGGCAATTGCAACGTGTCCAATTGTACTGTACGCCATTGAACCTCTCCCATCAGTCAGTCGCTAGTCAGTCCAAACATACGATCGCATCCTCATCGGATTCGACAGCACGCGTGGTCACTCAGTGTAGTCAGCTTAGCAATGCATCCAAGGTGTTTCTTTCACCAGCCGTAATAGATGTATATGATTACAAGGCAGAAACGCATGACTGTAGAGTATTGTTGGATAGTGGGTCGCAATTGAATTTTTTTCTAAAATTCCTAGGCTCATTCTAAAAATCT
This sequence comes from Monomorium pharaonis, assembly GCF_013373865.1. NCBI lineage: Eukaryota > Metazoa > Arthropoda > Insecta > Hymenoptera > Formicidae > Monomorium > Monomorium pharaonis. The sequence continues at coordinate 17,410,220 of NC_050469.1, forward strand.
AAAAGCACAGTATTGTTTTTTGCTGAAATGCCAAGTGCGTCTCATGCTTGTTTTATACGTAAAAAATCTCAAACTTTTATACGTAGCAAATGTTTTCACGAGTCGACTACAGAAGTCGATAACAAAGCTATAATTTTTTTCTAACTTTCTTTCGTTTTTCGTATGAAATTGATCACAGCGCACCGTGTTACTATCTGTACTTTAATTTTGGAGAAGGATTTTCAATTCCATGCAATCAATAAAAAGATTTCGGTATCCGAAAAATTAGTGATAAAACAGAGCAGTTTAATATCCCCTTAAGTAAGTTCCTTGTACCGAGTATGACATCTATTGTAAGTATGATCATTGCCTATTCGGAGGCTGCCGATACTCAGTTCAGTTGGCAACAGTCAGTCTCGACGAGGAAGGCCGTCTAAAAGAGAGCGAATAAATTTTATATTACGCAAGGTTTTAGTGCAATCATTTATCCCGAGGAAGTAAATAGCGTCCACATACACACGTGACACGAGTCACAAATGATCCGAGCATAACTTAGTCGTGTTTCACTAAACAATTGCATTGCGATATATCACAATGTAATATTATAAGCATATTGCATTACGATGTAGCACAGTGTAATATTACAGAAATATTGCATTGCGATACATCACAATGTAATATTATAGACATATTGTTGTGTCGCGGATCGAGCGTCGGTCGTCGGCCTTTGTGTCCCGCAAGCGATCAGCTGGTTCATTGGCGTTAGCGCCCGACTCGAGACGGAGCACGATGCCAGTGCGTGCGTGATCCGCGCGGCCCGGGTCTTCCGAGGTGCGCGCGGAATTCTCGCGTTTCTCATCGCGTCGGGCAAGATCGGCCAATCCGGGCAGGCGATTCTGTTCACGCCGTTGTAGCGTGATTGAGAGAATCGAGCACCGGAAAAGAGCCGAGAAGAAGAGCAGAATTCGTTGACCTGACGCAGAACACGGTCGATCGTTTACGATAAGTGCGAACATTTTCCGCTGTGCTCGATCCACGATCTCGGTGTTCGCGAAAAGAAGTGACGCAGCGGGGTGCGAACAACGATCCCGTTGCGATCGGATCTCTGCCGCAAGCGCGGACCCATCGCGAGGGACCTTTGGTGAAGTGCGGCGGATAATCCATCAGGCGCATGGGATTCTCGCGCGCCAAATTTGACGCATCTCAACTGTGAACTGTTCAAAGGCAAATAAAGACACTTCAAGACCCAAAAATAGTGCCTTTTCGGTATCGCTCTCCCGTCACGCTCCTCGAGGCTCCGATCGGAGCCGAGATCCACCCTTCCTCCCGCTTCATTTCCGACCAGAGGAAACAACACAGAGTAAAAAAAAACAGACAGTTGACATATTGCATTACGATATAGCACAGTGTAATATTATAGAATTATTGCATTGCGATATATCACAATATAATGTTACAGAAATATTGCTGAAATATTGCTTTGCGATATATTTTAATAGTATCGCTCCATTATTGCATTGTTAATCATTATAATATTATGCAATATCTTACACATACTATTATTAATATTACTATAATAGTAATATTATAGTAATATTATTATAATATTGTAGAAGTATTATAATGTAATACATACACCACAATTTTTTGTGATGTATTTGAATAACGTATTATATTGATACTACAGTATTTTAGCAATAGCTACTACTTTGGGAGCTTTTCAGCAAATGACACAAATTGATATATCAACAGTATTTCTGTCTTTGTTTGATATTCAGTGACAGACAAGGACAAAATTACTGTTGTGTCGATTTGTGTCTCTTGCTGGAAAACTCCCTTTATTGACATTGAATATTTCTCAATAATTAATATGGAAATATATCACACATTAATAAAACCGTTGGTGATCCTTAAATTATTATAAGCTCGTATCTAAATATATAATAATAGATATTAAAATTTAATTAAGTTTAAATTGAAACACAATCAATCAGTAAAAAGGAAATCAGTATTCTGCTTTAATTGATCAAATTTCCATTAAGTCTCGATCTCATAATCTTTACTCTGATACGACTTGCAATTTGCAACACTCAATGACTATCAAGCTTTAACTAGAAACTATGCACTTATTGGGTGTCGCAAGTCGCAACTGGCTGCTCGCGATTAATGGGTGCATTCAGAAATAATGACAGAGAGAAAGAGAGAAAGGATCTTCTTCTCTCTTTCTCTTTCTTTATTTCCTATTCCTATTGCTTGTTGCCTGGCATTGTGTGATGGCCTTAAGTAGCAATTGAAGGCGATTTGTTGGATCCAAAGGTAAGATCCAATCATCTTCAATTGCTATTTTGTACGCTGAGTGAGCGGTTGCATTACTGGATGCACCCAATATAGAACGGGATGACAAAAGTCAGTGTATCATCATGCGCATGTCAGCGCAAGTTAGCACGTGATATGTGGCAGCACTTCAGTGTATATAGATGAAATGTGTATCAACGTGTTTACAACAACGAAAGGCTTATAGTATATTTTCTTTGACGAAACGTTTCACTGGCCGAAGTTGAAGAATTTCGATTAAGAAATAGCTTTTGGAGGACAAGTTGTACATAACATATGTAAGTATTTCTAGTTATTATATAAATTTTTCTGTAGATCTCAGTCGTACTTGTAGAAGGCATTACAATAGTAGAAATCTATTTTTAGATTATGGAATATAATAAAAATCGATTATAACCGGATAGACATATTCGTCGTCTTGTTGAAAAAAGAACGACTTTAGATTTGTAACGAATTTTTAATAAAACAATATCGGAAAGAGAAGTTTGTCTTCGTCAAGTATGCAATGATAGCGAAGAAATAAATGTTGCGCAAAAAGAAAAAATTTGTTCTCAAGATTTGGTATAACTATTTAGACCGTTGATAAAATAGCGTTGATGTTGCTTCAAATAATGATGAATATATGTAAATATATTTCATCAACGGATAACACATTTTCAAGTGAAGATGAACAATTTGAACATAATGATAGATTGTGACGAAAAGTCACTACGTCCCGGGGCCGACCATCCGCCTCACCATACGGGACTCGGCGTCCACGGACGCCCCTCCCGAGAGTCTAGTATCCCCGCCGGGAACCGATCCCACCACGCTGCTGGGAGCGCGTGGGGATCGTCCCGACGGGTATAAAAGCCGAGCTCGATCGGAATCGAGCACCATTCCTCGTCGACAGGGCTGGTCATCAGACCGCTCTGCCGCCTGGCGCACGCCGGCTTTCGACTTCCTGACACCCGCAAACCTCGCGACCGCGTACTACGGTGCTACGCATCAGCGCGCTCCCGTCCGGATACCGTTAGACTAGTCTGTATATATTGTGAATATCTCTCCGTAGGCTAAGGTATGCGTCTAACATAAGGTTACCCGTAGGTTAAGTAATGTACCTAGGATAAGGTTGATAATAAAGACTTGTTAATTTGACAACGGTGTACGCAAACTGGTTTCCCCTCTTCTCCCGAATCTTGGCATCCGACGAGCCTGTCCGAGGCGTTCGGGAAAGGAGAACCGTTACAAGATGTATAACAGATATTATCACATAAGTGAAACAATGTAAACCTCCAGGAAATACGGTTAATTCCCTTCTGTTTTAAGTGCAAATTTTAAGAAAACATATAAGTGTAACTTTTCTGAAAGATTATAGAACTCTTCTTAAAACGCCTACATATACAGAAGTGACTGTTATTGACAAAGGCCAATATTGGCAATACGGGTTAGGAAAAGCAATTATACGTCTGTTAATAAATTGTGAGGAAACTGATTATTCAGACACATTGATCTTTTGGTAAATATTGACGGGGTAACATTGGGAAAAAATACAGCGAAAAACATATGGCCAATTTTGTGCTCTAATACTGTTTCAAAAAAAGTTGCTGTAGTTGGCATATTTTATGGAGAAGGAAAACCTACGATTGTAATGAATTTCTTGATAAATTTGTACACGAAGCAACAGATTTAATTAATAGTGATATTATTGTCAATAATAATCATTATAGTATTAAATTAAAAGCAATATGTGATGCTCCTGCTAAAGCATATGTGTTGCAAGTAAAAAATCATACTGGTTTTAATAGTTGCACAAAATGCGTTGTTCAAGGTGAATTTATTAACAATAAAGTGACTTTTCTTGGAGGTGCAAATAATATTTTAAGCACAAATAAACAGTTTCGAGATTATGCAAATAGTTTTGATTATCAATTAGGTGAAACTATTTTAACAAGAATTCCACGTTTTGGTTTTATTAAAAATATTCCTCTTAATTATATGCATCTGGTATGTTTAGAAATCATGAGAAGATTATTATTATTGTGGCTGAATGGATCACTTACTGTAAGATTTTCCGCAAATGATATAAACAAAATATCCAATGGATTAATCAAGTTAAAGAAAATTATACCATTTGATTTCAATAAAAAACCAAGAACACACTAAAGTACATAAAATTATGGAAGGCAACAGGGTTACGCCTTTTTTTTTTATATTTAGGACTAGTAATTTTAAAAAATATATTACAAAAAAACTTGTATGAACACTTTTTAATCTTGCATGTTGCAATCACAGTTAGCAAGTCCAACTTTGTCTTCAGATCCGTTAAATATCACGTACTCAGAAGATTTGCTGCAGAATTTTACTGAACAGTTTGAGATATTATATAGAGTAGAATACATTAGCCACAATGTGCATAATTTATTACATCTTGCAGCAGATGTTAGAGAACATGGACCGTTGGATAATTTTAATTCTTTTCGGTTCGAAAATTATATTGGTATGTTAATGAAATATATTAGAAAAGGAGAAAAGCCTTTGCAACAAATTGCACGACGGATAGTTAAATATGATTTGCCTGTTAAAAATGCAAAAATAAAATGTTCATATTTACTTGAAAAACGTCATTATAGTCCTTTAGATGCATATTATAACATGTTATGTAAAGCAATATAAAATTATACATACCGATACATTTTTTATTAATTGTAATGGTAATGCTAATAACTGTTGCTTACTGTTGAATAATGGGTTATTTGTTGAATCGGTTAATTTTGTTAAACATCAAAATACATCTTACATAGGCTGCGTTTCGATATTCATTGCCAGTACTGAAAATCTATAGTTTACGTTACATACACTGTAGAATTTCAGTACTGACAGTGAATATTGAAACGCAGCCATTATTAAGAGGCAATTACTTCCCTGTGGCAATTTTTATTCTGTTCCAACAGATTCAGTAGATGTTAGAATTGAAATAGTCAAGAGACAACATGAAATTAAATCATAGCTGTGTTCTAGTGCAAAAATGAAACCTATAAAAATACCATATAATGATAATAAATGTGTTACCCATTTTTCATACTAAAACTTAACAAGTGTTTTGTATACAAGAAATGTAACAAATAATGAAGAACAAACTATGTATGTTACGCGCACTTACACACACACGCACGCACGCACGCACGCACGCACGCACGCACGCACGCACGCACGCACACACACACACACTATATATATATATATAGTGCGTGCGTGCGTGCGTGCGTGCGTGCGTGTGTGTGTGTGTGTGTGTAAGTGCGGGACATAAAACATATTTTCTAAAAATATTGAGATAGAATGTTTAATTTGAGGACATCATATTTCTACTAAAAATGTCGAGTGTGTAGTTTGAGGACATTTCCGTCATGTATGTCAAACGTATAATTTGAAGACATTTTATATGTTGAGTGTATAAATTGAGGACAGTCTCCAATTAATGCTTTCCGCTCAAAATGGTTCAAAGTATACAATAATTATAAGATTGTCAGTATTTTTTGTTTATTGCTTTATAAAAAAGTTTGCAATTGTTTACTGTTTGTAAAGCACCAATTGACTGAATTAAAACGTGATGTCCGAAGATATGCTCTGGACATATACATATGTGTGTGTATGTGTATATGTGTATATAATTTCAGATTATTAAATCCATAAACTATAGCGGGACAGAAAGACTCTTTATCTAGATGACATAAGAAATAATATAGAGAGTACAAACCGCTCCGACCACTTCTTATTGTTATACGGTACAAAACTTAATTTTTTTGTCAAGAAATATAAATTGATCGAGCGGTCTTAAGTTAGTAATCACAAAATATAATAAAAAATAACCAACAAAAGAAATCATTACTTAAAATGTGTATACCTATTATATACATTCTACATAAATGTTTTTAATGCAAAATGTATAATATTAGGTCCTCAAAGTATGAGTTTTATCGTAATATTTTTAAGGTGTGTGTGTGTGTGTGTGTGTGTGTGCGCGCGCGTGTGTGTGTGTGTGTGTGTGTGTGTGTGTGTGTGCGTGTGTGTGTGTGTGTGTGTGTGTGTGTGTGTGTGTGTGTGTGTGTGTGTGTGTGTGTGTGTGTGTGTGTGTGTAACCCCGACATAATTAAAATCATTTCTTTTGCTTTAAATTGGGTGTTATAGCATTTCACATACAATATACAATTGCAGATTTTGTCTACGGAACAATAAACAAATAGCAATAGCAAATCTATATTTGAATATAATTCTTTGTACAATGGACTTAATTGGAGATTGTCCTTAAATTATACAATCGACATCTCATAATATGTCGAATATATTCCCAAATTAAATACTCTATCTTAATAATTTTGAAACATATTTCATGCTTTATACAGTTCAACTAGTAATATTTTTTGTACAAAGTGCTTTATTGTTTTAACAAAGTGAAGAATAATGTATTATTTAGAGTGTATAGAATGCATTAAATTCTTAATGATTATTATTTTAATAATGACATATTATACGATAATAGGTGTAACAATATTTCTTATAAGAAGAACGTGTTAAATAATTAAGTCTAATAACATCTTTTCGCTTTTTATAACTAATGAAGTTTTTAAAAACATTTGTTTACTAATATTTTCTCTCCTATTTACCTCTCCCTGACGTCTCTCTCATTCTCTCTCTCTCTCTCTCTCTCTCTCTCTCTCTCTCTCTCTCTCCCTTCCCTCCCTCCCTCTTATCATCTTCCTCCCTCTTTCTCTTTTCCTCTCTTCCTCGTTTTTTCTTTTGCTTTTTTCCCTCTCTCTTACCTTTACTCGCTCCTTTCTTGCTCGTTTTTATTCCTATATTGTATATTACCATTCACTTTGATTATTATCGTTTATTCAGTTCTTGCTTTCTTCTTGTTACAGTCTTGTTACAGTCTTGTTTACTTTACTTTTTTTAAGTTTTTCTAATATCAAAGTTACGCATACAGAATATTTAATGAATAGTTGACACAATACGTGTGTGCAGAAAGAACGGACTAAACTGGATTAAAAAAATTTCTGTATTACTTTGCCTTTATAATTAAAATTATGTTATATACTATATCATTAACGATTTTGATAATGACATTAGAAAAAATCTTATTTTTAGAAAATTATTTAGATATATTCAGAAAATATTTTAAGATAGATTGTTTAATTTGTATTATATTATAAAATGTTGATTATATAATTTAAGGACAATCCGCAATTAATGCTTTTGTACAAAGAATTCTACAGTATAGAATAGAATTATAACTTCTATTTATTCTTTGTTTTTTTATCAAAGTTCTTTAAATTCGATCTACCGCTAATACAAACGTGCGGCAAAATAAAACCACCCAACAAAACAAGCGATTGCAATTGCTAGACTGCTAGACACGCGACGAGTTGATCTTTACTGGCGGGAATGTTTCCCACAATGTCTAGAGAACTTTTGTTCGGTTTAATATGCCTTACCACCTCACAACAGATATTCTCAAATTAAATATTCTTTCCAATCATTTTTCAAACATATCTCATGTCTCGTCTTACTTAGATGCCCTTGTTTTACGTCAGTGAACCTAGCACCCTCACCACTAAAAAAAAATTCCGACCTACCGTATAATTTACTGCCAATTACCAGCTAATTACCTGCTAATTTTCTGCCGTAGTCCCGAATGTTTTGCTCCTACCCGTTTGCAGGAAATTAAGATCAAAAGTGGGGATTCTAGCTACACGTGACGCTAGCACACCTACTAATAAAAAAAAAACAAACAAAAAATCAAATATATCAAAATTTTCTGCTCATTTTAGGCTTTAAGAAACTGTAAACAAATATCAAAAATATCGAACAGTTATCCAAGTACCGGTACTCAGAAACATTATACCGCAACATTATAGAAGAAAATGGTTAGAAACAACAAGCTACCAGGACAATACCATACCAGGACAACTTTGAAAGTTCTTCTTTAATCAAATACTCGTATAATATACAATTTTAAAATTTTTAATTTGCAAAATAAATTTAAAAAGTCTAAAATTCACAAAAATACAAGAGTAAAGTACTATTAAAAAATTATTTTTTGCATCGACTGTGGTGTCAAAATTTTTCCCTACTTTTCTGCGCTCAAAATATCAAGTCCCGAATTTTTTGCTCAACATTCAACTTGTGTAACTCAATTGTTATTCCGCGCACGCAAGAGTAAACTACATTTAAAAAATTATTTGCTGCATCGACTGGGGTATCAAAATGTTCCCCTACTTTTCTGCTCTTAAAATATCAAGGTCCCGAATTTTTTGCTCTACATACCACTTGTGCAACTCAATTGTTATTCCGTACACGCAAGAGTAAACTACCTTAAAAAAATTATTTGCTGCATCGACGGTGGTATCAAAATGTTTCCCTACTTTTTTGCTCTTAAAATATCAAGGTCCCGAATTTTTTGGTCAACATATAACTTGTGCAACTCAATTGTTATTCCACGCACACAAGAGTAAACTATCTTAAAAAAATTATTTGTTGCATCGACTGTGATATCAAAATGTTCCTCTATTTATCTGCTCTCAAAATATCAAGTCCCCAATTTTAAGCAGCATTTAGTCCCGTAGTTTACTTTTGCGTGCGCGGAATAACAATTGAGTTGCACAAGTTATATGTTGACAAAAAAATTCGGGACCTTGATATTTTAAGAGCAAAAAAGTAGAGAAACATTTTCATACCACAGTCGATGCAACAAATAATTTTTTAATAGTACTTTACTCTTGTCTTTTTATGAATTTTATACTTTTTAAATTTATTTTACAAATTAAAAGTTTTAAAATTGTATTTTATACGAGTATTTGATTGAAGAAAAACTTTTAAAGTTGTCCTGGTATGGTATTGTCTTGGCAGCTTGTTGTTTCTAACCATTTCCTCCTATAATGTTGCGGTATAATGTTTCTGAGTACCGGTACTTGGATAACCGTTCGATATTTTTGATATTTGTTTATAGTTTCTTAAAGTCTAAAATGAGCAGAAAATTTTGATATATTTGATTTTCCGTTTGTTTTTTTATTAGCTAGCGTCACGTGTAGCTAGAACCCCCACTTTTAATCTTAATTTCCTGCAAACGGGTAGGAGCAAAAAATTCGGGACTAGGGCAGAAAATGAGCAGATAATTAGCAGAAAATTATACGGTAGATCCGAATTTTTTTTTAGTGGTGGGGGTGCTAGGTTCACTGACGTGCGCGTCTTATGTAGTTTAAGGAATTATGTAGTCATTTCTTTGTTGTAAGTAAATCGTTAAGTCCGTTGATACTTGTTTACACTGTTACATGTGAAGATGTAACTCGTAAGCAAGTTGAGCGTATTAAATAGAACTCTATCATTTTACATTTTTTGCAATAAGTGATTAATTTGGAAAAATAGCCAAATTTGTCCGACCTACCGCCAAATACAAACCCGTGGTAGGACAATACCGCCAAGCGAGCCAAAGGATTGCTATCGCTAGGCACACGATGAGTTGTTTACAAACAAAACTGTTTACACCCAATTTATCCCAATGTCTAGAAGATTCTTTTGTTTAATTTAATACGCTGTACTGTCTTGCGAGAATTATGTATACCTTTATCTGTCATCAATTTTCCATAGTAAGAAATTATTTTTTAGCATCTGCTCACTCACAGTTTCGTTTTCCCCCCATCTCTCTCTCTCTCTCTCTCTCTCTCTCTCTCTCTCTCTCTCTCTCTCTCTCTCTCTCTCTCTCTCTATTTCCCTTTCGTTTATTTTTATTCCTGTAATGTATGTTATATCATTTAACTTTCAGTTAACTCTTGTATTCTCCTTGTTGAAAAACAAACTAAACAGAAATGTTTAATTGCACTTTTTTCAATCTTTACATTGAAAAGTAATGCATACAGAGATTTTCATATCTACTGAAACAGTACTTTTGTACAAAGGGTTAAAGTATATTAAAGTTTTTTTATCACTTTACAATTAATTATACTGATTAATAATATATTAATAATTAATAAACATCAACTGCTGTGGTTTTGTTTCTGTACAGTTTAATGTTAGACGCGTTTATAATTGTAAAGACGAGATATGTTGGCAGATGTTTTCGTCGAATAACACAATATTAAGCGCTGCTTTTGTGTATTCAATGCCAAAAGATCAGAACAATACAGATGGAATAACGGCAGTGTGTAATTATATTTGTAATTTGTAATCCCATGATCTAGCGGCTGTCCTGTGTGTCGGTCCTTCCGTGCGTCGGAGAGAACCGCGACGGTTGTGCCGCCGTACTCGAGACACGGTGGCTAATAAAAATGAGATTCGAGATCTGATTTCGGAATTGCAAGTGACCTCCTTATATATGCAAGGGAGCATCACTTGACTCCGGAGAAATGCTAAGTTGCATCACTTAGTGATGATTGCGAGGATTACTTCTTGCGTGTGGTCGTGCAAGTTCACGTTATAGAGGAAAAATATTTTGCATATGAAATGTACATGCATTTAACATTGTGCGCTGTATATACATACCAAACACATTAATAGATATACAATTATATACCATAATGTATAATCGAATCATATATATGAGATGTACCCAGCTAGCCAGGCCTGTTAAAATCACATATCATAAAAGCTTTACAGCAAGGATTGTTTCAATTTTGACAACAATTTTATGACAAGTAATTGTCTGTTGCTTTGTCTTCTAAAATTTTCGAGCAAATTTACGGCAAAAGTTTTCATCACACGATACTGCAAATAACAAAGAAAGACTTGTACGTAAACATTACGTAGAGAAATTACAAGATTTGCTCCGACACAGTAAAATTTAAGCAAATAACAGAGCAAACCTTGCTACACGACATGACAATAAATTTATAGCAGGAACAGGAAATCTTGTTAGGCACAGAATGACGGCAAATTAGTAGCAAGAACAAAATAAAACTTGCCGAGCACACTTTTGCAACAAAATTGCAACAAGGTGTGTCCGTAAACAGCTTAGTTTTTGCTGGCAAGGCTTGTCGCAAATAGTATGACGCACATTTTATGCAAATAACAGGGTTGCATTATCGGATTTTAAACTTTATTTCTGGGTGACTTTACTATCTATCTCGAGATGGCGCATTTTTCGTGAAAAAGATTTACCTACTGAATTAATAAAAGGAGTTCGTCGAGAATAAAGAACCAAGTACGATTGCACCATTCACATATGATATTGGACTAATCAGTCCAATATTTTATTTTTGTTGATCTTAATTTCGACAAGATTTGTTCTGTTCTTGCCACAAATTTGCTATCATATTGTGCATGGCAAGGTTTGCCTTGTTTTTACCACAAATTTGCTATCATATTGTGTACAGCAAGGTTTGCCTTGTTCTTGCTGCAAATTTGTTGTTATGCTTTACTAGAAAATTTTACCCTGTTATTTGCATAAAATATGCGTCATACTATTTACAACAAGCCTTGCCAGCAAAAGCTAAACTTAATGCGGACACACCTTGTCGTAATTTTGCTGCAAAGGTTTGCTCGAGTTTGCGGCAAACTTCGCACAAAGTTTGCGTCATTTTGCTAACTGGGTATATACATTTAACATTGTATGTTGTATATATATTCCAAATACATTAATGGATATACACATTATATACCATAATGTACATTCAAATCATATATATGAGATGTATATACATTTAACGTTGTACGCTGTATATACATCACAAACATATTAATGGATATACACATTATGTAGCGTAATGTATATTCGAATCATGTATATGAGATGTATGTACATTTAACATTGTATGCTGTATATATATTCCAAATACATTAATGGATATACACATTATATACCATAATGTACATTCAAATCGTATATATGAGCGATATACACATTTAACATTGTACGCTGTATATACATCCCAAACATATTAATGGATATACACATTATGTACCGTAATGTATATTCGAATCATATATATGAGATGTATGTATGTACATTTAACATTGTATGCTGTATATATATTCCAAATACATTAATGGATATACACATTATATACCGTAATGTACATTTAAATCGTATATATGAGCGATATACACATTTAACATTGTACGCTGTATATACATCCCAAACATATTAATGGATATACACATTATGTACCGTAATGTATATTCGAATCATATATATGAGATGTATGTACATTCAATATTGTATGCTGTATATATATTCCAAATACATTAATGGATATACACATTATATACCATAATGTACATTCAAATCATATATATGAGATGTATATACATTTAACATTGTACGCTGTATAAACATCCCAAACATATTAATGGATATACACATCATGTACCGTAATGTATATTCGAATCATGTATATGAGGTGTATGTACATTTAACATTGTACACTGTATATACATCCCATACATATTAATGGATATACATGTTACATATCATAATGTATATTCGAATCATGTATATGAGATGTATATACATTTAAAATACAAGATATTTTTTCACATTATGGAAAAAAATGTATATAAATAGAAGATCTGATGTTATGTGGGTATGTATACGTTCAACAAAAGAAATTATAACTGAAACAATACAATACACATGATAAACATTGATATACAACACATATTTTGGGGACGTAATTATTATACATTTTGCTTTAGTATTATTAATATAAAGTTCTTTAGTTTATAAACAATTTGTGTTATACCATTTCACATACAATATAAAATTGGAAATTTTATTTATAAAACAATAAACAAATAGAAATGGCAATTTTAAACTTGTACAACGTTTTTTGTCTGAAGGCATTAATTGGAGATTGCCTTTAAGTTATATAGTACGATAGATATCTTATAATGTGACGAAAATGTTCTCAAATTAAATATTCTATCAAATCATTTTTAAGACATATCTCATGTCTCGTCTCATTCAGATACATTTTAAATACGTTTTATATAGTTCAAGGAATTATGTAGTTATTTTTTGTTTTAAATACATTGTTAAATCCGTTGACACTTTTTTATATAATTATATCCCACACAGCATATATCTTTTAGAAAGCTTTCGGAAAGATATCTGGCAGAAAATGTTGTGCAGTATGGAATGTGAAGATGTATTCGACGCTCGTGAGCAAGTTGAATGCATTAAACAAAAAAGTGTTTTAACATTTTGTAATTTTTGCAATATTTAACAAAATATTAATGTTGACATATAATCGAATGCTCGACCTACCGCCAAATAGAAACGCGCGGCAAGACAATATCGTCGCAAGGCGTGAGGTTGCTATCACTAAGCACGCAGCAAGTTGCTTATGAACGACAATGTTTACACCCAATTTTCGGCGACGTTTAGAAGACTTTTTGTTCAATTTAATAATCTGTACTACATTATGAGAATCGTGTCCCTGTTTTCATGTCTTGATTCGTCCATAATTAATGAAAGTCTACTCGCTCTCAGTATGTGTTCACCCATCCTCTATTTCTTCCTCCCTCTCTCTCACTCTCTCTCACTCTTTCTTTCTTTCTCTCTCTCTCTCTCTCTCTCTCTCTCTCTCTCTCTCTCTCTCTCTCTCTCTTTCTCTCTCTCTCTTTCTATCTCGCTTTCGCCTTTCTTATTCTCCTTTCGCTTATTCTTATTTCTGGTATGCACATTACATCATTCACGTTTAACTAAAGTTCATTTAAATCTTGTTTTTTTTGTTGAGAAATAAACTAAAGAGAAATGCTTAGTTGCAATTTCTCTAGGTCTTTACAATAAAAATTCATGCTCAGAAATTTTCATAGAGACCGAAACAGTACATAGAACGAGTGAAAATATATTAAAGTTTTTCATTACTTTTGCGATTAATTAGACTGACTAATAATTCATTAATAGCTAATATAGATCTGTCCTGTTTTTGTGCAAGGGCACAGTTTAACTTTATACGCAATATGATTACAAAGACGCAGTGAGATGTGTTGGGAAACGTTTCTGACGAATAATCCAATACAATTAAACGTCGCTCTTATACAACGTTCTTTGTACAAAGGTATTAATTGGAGACTGTCTCCAAGTTATACGATAGGTACCTTAAAATGTGAAAAATAACTCCTCAAATGAAATATTCTATTCAATTATTTTTTAAACATATCTCATGTCTTATTCAGATGTCCCTTGGACGCGTTTTATATAGTTTAAGGAATTATGTAGTCAGTTCTTTGTTCTCAGTAAATCGTTGACATTTTTTTACAGGGTTACATGTGAAAATGTATTCGACATTCGTTAGCAAGTTTAGTGTATTAAATAAAAAGTATTTTAAAATTTTGTAATTTGTGCGATATTTAACGAAATATTATATTTGGGAAATAACCGAACTTACTCAGCCTACCGCCAAAAACAGACGCGCGGCAAGAGAGTACCGCCAAACAAGGCGAGCGATCGCTATCGGTAGACACGCGGCGACTTGTTTACGAATGGCAATGTTTACACCTAATTTTCCGTGACGTTTAGAAGACTTTTTTATTCAATTTACTAAACCGTACTGCATTACGAGAATCGTGTCTCTGTTTTCATCTGTTTCCATTCGTCCATAATTAATGAAAAATTAAACGCCGCTCTTGTACAAAGTTCTTTGTACAAAGGTATTAATTGGAGACTGCCCTCAAGTTATACAATAGGTACCTTATAATGTGTCCTCAAATTAAATATTCTATCCAATTATTTTAAACATATCTCATGTCTTATTCAAATGCCCCTTGGACGCGTTTTATATAGTTTAAGGAATTATGTAATCATTTCTTTGTTTTAAGTAAATCATTGATATTTTTTTTTACAGGGTTACATGTGAAAATGTATTCGACACTCGTTAGCAAGTTTAGTGCAGTGCTCGAAATTAGTTGTACATTTCGATTCTGAGGCACCGCATGCTATACCGCCACTACCGTTCTAGGCTCGAGCCGCCGATCCCGCGCATGACCTTGTATCTCAGGGGTGTCCTGTGACAAATATGCCTGGATCCATCCACGTGATTAAAAAATCCCTTGCGCTGTGAATAATTTTTATTTCACGGATAATTAAAGTTGTTAATATAAAACAACCGCGTCAACAATAGTACCTTCTAAGTAATGTGGAGAACTATTGACAAAATTGCAATTTTCACATTATATTATTTTTAAATATATACACTCACTCGAAAAAAAAGCGGTACACCTAAAATTTGTCAAAAAATCACTAAACTTCCAATGACGATAACTACGCAAGTAATAAAGATAGAAAAGTTTCTAAAAAAAGAAATTAAAGCTTCAAATGTCTACTTTAAGAATTGATTTAGTAAAATTTTGCGCAATAATTTTTTTCAAAATGGCGTATGACAAAGCGAGAGCATGCAAAATTGAAAAATATTGGTCTGAGTTTGCGACGATCCATGGCGTGAGGCAAGTATCGCAACTTAATGGGATAAAAAGCATGTGATAGTAAAGAGTTTTCCCTTCAAAATGCTTTTTTACTCGTCTCGATGCGATGATTTTTCGCTGAGATATGCGCATTTAAAGTAAAAAACTGCCTTTTTATTCAAATGGGCATATCTCAGCGAAAAATCATCGTATCGAGATGAGTAAAAAAGCATTTTGAAGGGAAAACTTTGTACTATCGCATGCTTTTTATCCCATTAAGTTGCGATACTTGCCTCATGCCATGGATCGTCGCAAAATTGGACCAATATTTTTCAATTTTGAGTGTTTTTGCTTTGTCATACGCCATTTTGAAAAAACGTATCACACATAACTGTGATAGAAAATTTTTTTAAGTGGCAATCCGAATCTTGAAAATGCTTCTTGAAAAACTTTGCTAGCTGTATTAGGTGCTGAGATATTCAATTTTGAATTTTTAACAACGCCCAATTTTAACTATTGCAAGAACAAAAATTCCGGGTTTCGCTAACAACTATGGTTAGTCTTTATTTTAAAACTCGAAACCGTCCTCGGATTGTCAGCGTTCGACGTACATGTGCATGTGTGTTGTGTACCTGACTTCCCACGAAATTTTACTACTCCAGACTTACATTAACACAAGCAAATCTGAGTAGTTACGCGAACGAAGCTTCCTTATTAGGGAATTTTGATATTCGATTTTACCACGTAGAAAAAATCATTAAGCTGTATCAGTTTTAGGAATTGCGATATCTAATAAAAATAGACGACTTTCATCTGACTATTTCTTATTAAAAGGTTTTATCGTCGGCATTAGCATTGCCCAATGTGCACCACGGGGAGGTTGCGCGATCGGAATTTGCACATTATGGGGCTCTGAAAAGTGCCGTTTTGTGTGTGTGTGCGTGTGTGCGGGGAGGTGTTTATCTCAAGGATAAGGACCCCGTGGCTCGTCAGTTCCACGGTATTTTGTGACTCCAAACCTTCCTTGGGTGTGTGCGCGCGTGTGTGTGCGTGTGTGTGCGTGTGTGTGAGCGCGAAGGTGTGTAAGCGTAAGTCTATGCGTGAGAGAGAGAGAGAGAGAGAGAGAGAGAGAGAGAGAGAGAGAGAGAGAGAGAGAGAGAGAGAGAGAGAGAGAGAGAGGGCGAGAGATAATATTGCATTAATAGTGTGTATGACCACCTCTTGCACGAATAACTTCCTCCATGCGACGAGGCATACCCTTTATAAGAGTTTGAATTTCAGCTTGCGTAATGTTCGTCGATTCATCTGCCCCCCCCTCCCTCTCCCTCTCCCTCTCCCCTCTCCCTCTCCCTCTCCCTCACCCTCTCCCTCTCCCTCTCCCTCTCTCTCTCTCTCTCTCTCTCTCTCTCTCTCTCTCTCTCTCTCTCTCTCACGCATAGACTTACGCTTACACACCTTCGCGCTCACACACACGCACACACACGCGCGCACACACCCAAGGAAGGTTTGGATTCGCAAAATACCGTGGAACTGATGAGCCACGGGGTCATCCTTGAGTTAAACACCCCCACCCCCCCCCCACACACACACAAAACGGCACTTTTCAGAGCCCCATGATGTGCAAATTTCGATCGTAAAACCTTTTAATAAGAAATAGTCAGATGAAACTCGTCTATTTTTATTAGATATCGCAATTCTTGAAACTGATACAGTCCAATGAACTTTTTCTACATGGTAAAATCAAATATCAAAATTCCCTAATGGGGAAGCTTCGTTCGCATAACTACTTAGATTTGCTTGTGTTAATGGACGGGATTCATAGACCGAACTTAAGCTCAAGCATTGTCTTAAGTCTAGCTTCGAGCCGACTTGAGACTTACTTAACCAATGAAATAACAGCATTGACGTCTCAAGATCGTGCTTAAGCTAGAACTTGAACAAGATTCGACTATGAATTCCGGCCAATGTGAGTCTGGAGTAGTAAAATTTCGTGGGAAGTCAGCTATGCAACACACATGCACATGTACGTCGAACGCTTACAATCCGAGAACGGTTTCGAGTTTTAAAATAAAGACTAACCATAGTTGTTAGCGAAACCCGGAATTTTTATTCTTGCAATAGTTAAAATTGGGCATTGTTAAAAATTCAAAATTGAATATCTCAGCATCTAATACAGCTAGCAAAGTTTTCCAAGAAGCATTTTCAAGATTCGGATTGCCACTTAAAAAAATTTTATATTACAGTTATGTGTGATAGGTTTTTTCAAAATGGCGTATGACAAAGTGAAAACACGCGAAATTGAAAAATATTGGTCTAATTTTGCGACGATCCATGGCATAAAACAAGTATCGCAACTTAATGGGATAAAAAGCATGCGACAGTACAAAGTTTTCCCTTCAAAATGCTTTTTTACTCATCTCGATACGATGATTTTTCGCTGAGATATGCCCATTTGAATAAAAAGGCAGTTTTTTATTTTAAATGCGCATATCTCAGCGAAAAATCATCGCATCGAGACGAATAAAAAAGCATTTTGAAGGGAAAACTCTGTACTATCGCATGCTTTTTATCCCATTAAGTTGCGATACTTGCCTCACGCCATGGATCGTCGCAAACTCAGACCAATATTTTTCAATTTCGCATGCTCTCGCTTTGTCATACGCCATTTTGAAAAAAATTATTACGCAAAATTTTACTAAATCAATTCTTAAAGTAGACATTTGAAGCTTTAATTTCTTTTTTTAGAAACCTTCCTATCTTTATTACTCGCGTAGTTATCGTCATTGGAAGTTTAGTGATTTTTTGACAAATTTTAGGTGTACCGCTTTTTTTTCGAGTGAGTGTATATATACATGTACACATACAAAGATATTTATAAATGTAAACATAATATCAATAACTTTAATTATCAGTAAAAATAAAAATTATTCACTACGCAATAAAATTTTTAATCACGCGGATGGGTCCAGTTATATTTGTCAAAGGACGCTCCTGAGACAGCGTTAGCCGCGCAATCGGCTGCTCGGCTGTCGAACCTAAGAGGGTAGTGGGGGTATAGCTGGCGTGCCTCGGCTCGAAATGTGCAACTAAGCACTGGTTTAAAGAATTATGTAGTCATTTCTTTGTTTTAAGTAAATCGTTAAGACCGTTGACGGCGTTGACATTTTTTTACAGAATTACATGTGAAAAAGTATTCAACACTCGAGAGCAAATTTAGTGCATTAAATAAAAACTTATTTTAACATTTTATAATTTGCGCAATATTTAAATATTAATTTTGTGAAATAACCAAATTTGCTTGGCCTGCCGCCAAATACAGACGCGCGGCAAGACAATACTGCCAAACAGGCGAGCGATTGCTATCGGTAGACCCACGGCGACTTGCTTACGAATGGCAATGTTTACACCCAATTTTCCGCGACGTTTAGAAGACTTTTTTGTTCAATTTAACAATCTGTACTGCGTTACGAGAATCGTATCTGTTTTTATTTGTCTTGAATTGTCCATTATTAATGAGAAATTTTTTTTGAATATCCACTCGCTCTCAATATGTGTTCACCCACCCTCTCTCTCTCTCTCTCTCTCTCTCTCTCTCTCTCTCTCTCTCTCTCTCTCTCTCTCTCTCTCTCTCTGTCTCTCTCTCTGTCTCTCTCTTCGGGTGAGTACTACGTGCGGACGCACTTTTCTTGCTCTGTATTTCTGTGCTTGTTATTGCTGGTTGCTGCCCTTCGGAGCTTTCTTTTTGCAGTCTCACGGTCAAGGGTGCACTTTTTTGACACTTTCCTTTATTGGTGGTGTCCACTTAGCCTTTAATTGGTGTCTTTTGATCGTTTTTTGGTTTGGACACGCGGACTTTGCTGGAGCATTCTTTCCTGTCTTGAAGTTTCCATTGGCCGTTTCTCTTCTGCGCAAGCGCCACTTCCACCGGCCACATCTCTCTGTGCTTCATCTGGCTGCCTGGGTTCCCGCCATATCGGCGGCGTGTGCTTCACGTGATTTCTGCATCTATCGGGTGTTCAAGTTGGCTCCCAACGACTAAGTGTGAAGTTTTGATGGAAATCGCCTGCGTGAACTGATGCGTACATTCTTTGCGAGCTAATTGTATATCCATATACTGATTTAGTTAATTAGTGTGTTCATATCTACTGTGACGTGACAGCCGCAGGCTGCTGTCCGTCACAAGGCCCTGAGGGCCCTTACGCAATAACATCCCGCGGGCCCTGCGTCCTCCCGCTCGGGAGCGGACGCAAAAGCGTATTCTTTTGTACTTTGTGTGTGTGACGTCCCACGTGCTGTCCATCTAATTACTTGTTAAGATTTTTGCGAGCGTTATACCGCGGGTGCGGCGGAGGTCGGTGGCTATGAAGATCTCGTTGTAGTTGTCGGACGTCTCGTCTCAACGGAAAATCTTCCCGGAGATTACAGAGGAATGGACAACGAGGGAGTCAACGAAAACCCTTTCTAAGCGGGGGTCCGCAGGTAATGCCGCCCTTATCTTGCCTACCGTTTCTGCCATGTAAGAATTCCGATACTGCCGCTGAATCACGCTTTCAGGACCCAGCGACGCCGTGCGAGGCCGACATCCCGACGGGGCGATTGCAGACCCGATACCGCGGGAAGTCCGGCGGAAGGATCACGACAACTTAAGATGCGCCGACGCCCCGTCGAGGAGGAAATGACGCCCCGATGGCGGAGGATACGCCGGGCGAGGAGAAAAGAGTCGGACGCGCGAGAAAGCGCCAGGATTCCTGTGCCCGGGGCCCGTAATCATCGACCGCCGTGCGTGGATCGATCAGCCGCACCGCGCTCTGCGCGAAAATCGATTTTCGCGAAATCAACCAATAAGGGCCAGGAACGCCGGGGGCAAGGTGGGGCGCGCCGCCGAGCGGCCCCCGCGAGATCCAGGATTCCTCACTCGTGCTGCGGACGTAGAGATAAGACTGTGTGTGTGTCCCGAGTTCCCGAGCCGAGTTGTGAGGAAGGACGTAGGGACGAGAGTCATCCCGACCCGGAGGAGGCCACGAGAGGAGAGGCAAAGTGGTGAGACGAACGTCCCGCCAATTGTAAAGCCACCGATTTCGCGGGTTGGGCGAGCCGCGGGGAAATCGCGTAGTTATCGCAACATCGTTCGGCGTGTTTATGAGAATCCCAAGCTCGCGGATTCCATGGAGCATCGTCGTCTCGCCCGATCGCGCCCGTCCGCGTGATTTCGCTACGTGCTGTTTATTTCGTGATAGTTTCGCGTTGCGTGTGCGTTCCGATCCGCAGCCGAGTCAATTGTCGTTTCGTCCGGTCGTCGTGTCGCGGGTTATTCCCGCGCTGTATCTTGTCGCATCGTGGAAAAAATTTAGTTGTTACTTTTGTATAATTTGGTCGATCGCACCGTTATTGCGACCCCTTCGGGGAGTGTACTCTGATAGTTATCGACGCAATCGTCGTATACCGTCGGACTGTCGAATAACTCATAATTATTGCGCTTATCTTTCGCGAGAATTGTTAGAGCACGGGAGAACACGAGTCCGTCGCGTGCCGCGCGGGCTCGGAGTTGCGATCCGTCCCGTTCGCCCTTGGCGAGGTCATCTTGGCGGGAGTCGGCGTCCTCCAACGACGCCGGGTTAAGCGTAAGACAAGTCGGAGAGTTCCCGCGTACGCATCATAACCCGCTCGTTCAACATACCGTTCTCACACCATTTGATATCCAGCGGATGCCAGCTGGTAACGCGCGCGAGCCACCACCGCTCCGCAGAGTCGTCATCTACTGTAATTCTTACGGTCAAATACAACTGTTAATTTTTCTGTTACATTTGTGTCGTGTACGTAATTCTCTCGCCTTCCCGATTCCATCCGCCCGCACCGAACCTCCCCCTCTGCCATTGGAGGGCTGAGCAGCTGGATCTCGGAGCCGCTAACGCCCCGGTCGTCTGGCGTGCGCCCGTTTTTCCCGAGATTCAAGTATCGTAACATTCGTTTGCGAGTTGGTGTACACAGAGTGGTACGCTTAACGTACCTGGCGCCCAACTTAGTGTTGCGTCGGGAAACCTCGTGAAGATAGTCGCTCCGACACCCGGGCGGCTCAGGGCCGCGACCAGAGACGGAGGCGAAGTTGGCCGTCGCTCGCGAGCGGCGGTTACACTACTTATGAAACCTGTGTGTGCTTGGTGTAACAAACCGATTGCTACTGCGTCGGTTGGGTGTGAGTGCGGGAGGGTGTTTCACCCTGGTTGCGTAAAGTCCTATTCCAGCACTAGGTACGCTGAAGAGTGCTGTAAATCGTTGTCTGCTTCGTTAAGCACGCCTTTGACACCGGAAGTAGTAGGCGCGTTGTAACCATTCGATTTAGCAAATATGACCACCCCTGTGGGTACCGATTCTTCGTCGCGGTCGCAGTCGCAGTCACTGGCTAGTGTTGATGTCTCAACCAATGAACTTTTGCTGAAGTTGCTTGAACAACACAGGGCGTCTGACGCCAAATTCTCTGCTTTTATCGAGGAACAGCGACGTACTAATCAGGAGCTTAACGCTAAGCTAAATCAATTAAATGTTGTTGCTGGAAATGTGGAGAGAAATAGTCAGCGTATCACTTCGTTGGAGCAAAGCTGTGCTACCATTGCGCGTGACGTGGGTGACTTAAAGAGTCATCAGAGATCGTCTGAATTAGACTCGCATAGCCGAACACACAATATGCTTATCATATCTGGCGTGCCATCCACGTTGTCTATTACCCCTTTGACTCTTGTTCGCAATGTGTTTACGAAGCTTGGTATCCCTGAACTGTCGTGCCATATTTTGGAGATTAGGACCGTTGCTCGTGAATCAGGTCGCGCAGTGTCTCATGATCGTCCTTTGCCGGTCTCTACCTCCGTTTCACTCTTTGTCACTTTAGCTTCTGTTGCTGTTCGTGATATCGTCATTTCGAAGAAGCGTGCGCGTCGTGTGCTAGTGCAAAGTGAGGTTTGCAAGAACGATTCAGGCGGAAATATTTACGTGAATGAGCTGCTTCCCAAAAACATATATGAACTGCTGAAGCAAACAAAGCATACGGCCAAGAAGAAATCATATCAATATGTATGGGTCAGCAGGGGTCGTGTTAACGTTAGACGCTCGGATGGCGAACCTGTGATTCGAGTGGACTCGGTGGCTGACCTTGATAAGTTGGCTTAACATACTCTTCCTGTTCCTTCATCGTTTATATTACCTTGGCACCTTTCTTGGTTAGCTTAGCTTAAGGATATTCTTCGCTTGTTCTTATTCGCTCAGAGTTTGCTTGTGTTGCTGGTTCTGGGATTACATGGCTCACACCAAAATTGCCTGTTTCATTACATTTGCAGTTAAGCTAGATTCGACCTTTCTTTATTAAGTTAGATACGTAATTAGTTATACTTGCTTTTATCAGCGCTTGATTGCTTATAAGTTTTCTTCCCTTCCCTTACCATAATCATCCTGCTCGTATCTGCGTTTGCTCAACTTTTGTATGTAGCTTGTAATCTAGGTTCTATACTTTACATATTAATTTAAGATATATAAGAAATTATTGCACTACTGCGTTCGATTACACTAAGTCTGCTAACTTTGCTACTTCTGTACTCATCCTACCTTATACTTGCTTATTACATTTTGTCATTTCTACTTTGTTAATTTGACCATTGCACTATTTGTAATGTTAGACTGCAGTTTCCACTTCTTATCAGCGTTCCGATGGTCTTGAATCTGCTAATTTTTACTTATGTACTTTGTACGGCGCTTGCGATTGTTTCACCTCTTTGCTTGTAGTTTGTGACTGACCTTATTTTATATGCTTAGTTTTGATTATAAGTTTATTGTTACTTTCATTGTTGCTTGACTAATTGTAAAATCTATGTTTTTGCTCAATCTTCTTTGCCCTACAGCTATTGCTCGGGCATAATAAACGCAATCAATCAGTCAATCAATCTCTCGTTGTAGCCTTTCTTATTCTTTCGCTTATTCTTATTTCTGGTATGTATGTTTTATCATTCACGTTTAACTTATGATTAGTTAAATTTTTTTTTGTTGAAAAATAAACTAAAGAGAATTATTTAGATGCAATTTTTTCATTCTGTACGATAAAAACTCATGCATAGAAATTTTCATATAGACCGAATCAATAGTTATGTACATGGAACGAGTGAGTGAGTCTCAGATGCGCACAGTAATAAACGGACACAGCAAGCTGAGTGAAACAGACACAGTAACAAACGGACACAGACCAAACGGACACAGTAATAAACGGACACAGTGCGAAACGGACACAGTAACAAACGGACACAGTAACAAACGGACACAGACCAAATGCGCACAGAGCGAAACGGACACAGTGCGAAACGGACACAGACCAAATGCGCACAGAGCGAAACGGACACAATGCGAAACGGACACACACTGCACATGCGCACAGACCAAATGCATACACGGAAAGTCGCAAACCCATGTGATGCAGTGAATGCTTTGCACGCACGCACACACACACACACAGGGCCTTCGGCCCCCCTCCCGCACCCACCCCGTCCAAGTCGCTAACCTATGTGGACTTTACTCTGCTTGCAATGTACATGGATTGCATTTGGTCCGTGTGCATTTGGTCCGTGCGCATTTGGTCTGTGTCCGTTTCGCTCTGTGCGCATTTGGTCTGTGTCCGTTTGTTACTGTGTCCGTTTCGCACTGTATCCGTTTCGCTCTGTGCGCATTTGGTCTGTGTCCGTTTGTTACTGTGTCCGTTTGTTACTGTGCCCGTTTATTACTGTGTCCGTTTGGTCTGTGTCCGTTTGTTACTGTGTCCATTTCACTCAGCTTGCTGTGTCCGTTTATTACTGTGCGCATCTGGGACGCTCCCGAACGAGTTAAAGTATATTAAAGTTTTTCATTGCTTTTGCAATTAATTAGATTGACTAATAACTCATTAACAGTTATTGTAGATCTGTCGCGTTTTGGTGCAAAGACACAGTTTAACTATACACGCGTAATGATTGCAAAGACGCAGTGAGATATGTTGGGAAACGTTTCTGACGAATAATCCAATACAATTCAACGCCGTTCTTGTACCAAGTACTTTGTTCAAAGGCATTAATTGGAGACTGTCCTTAAGTTATATAATAGGTACCTTATAATGTAAAAAATAACTCCTGAAATTAAATATTCTATCCAATCATTTTTTTAAGCATATCTCATGTCCCATCTTATCCAGATGCTTCTTATACGCGTTTTATATTGTTCAAGGAATTATGTAGTCATTTCTTTGTTTTAAGTAAATTATTTAATCTGTTGATACTTTTTTCACGGTTACATGTGAAAATGTATTCGACACTCGTGAGGAATATTTTCTATTTAGTCATTTAGTCATTAAAGTTTAAACTATATAAAACGCGCCCAAGAGGCATTTGAGTAAGACGGGGCATGAGATATGTTTAAAAAATAATTGGATAGAGTATTTAATTTGAGGACACATTTTTCACATTATAAGTTACCTATTGTATAACTTGAGGACAGTCTCCAATTAATACCCTTATACAAAGAATTTCGTACAAAAGCGGCGATTAATTATATTGGGTTATTCGTCAGAAACGTTTCCCAACACATCTCACTGCGTCTTTGTAATCATACTGCGTATGAAGTTAAACTGTGTCTTTGCACCAAAATACAACAGATCTATATTAACTATTAATAAGTTATTAGTCAGTTCAATTAATCGCAAAAACAATGAAAAACTTTAATACATTTTAACTCGTTCTATGTACATAACTACTGTATCAGTCTCTATAAAAACTTCTATGCATGAGTTTTTATTGTAAAGACTGAAAAAAATTAAAACTAAGCATTCCTTTTTAGTTTATTTTCAACAAAAAAAAAAAACAAGATTTAACTGAACTTTACTTAAACGCGAATAATGTAACATACATACCAGATATAGGAATAAGCGAAAAGAGAATAAGAAAAGCGACAGCGAAATAGAGAGAGAGAGAGAGAGAGAGAGGGAGAGGGGGGAATGGGTGAAAACAAAACTGAGAGTGAGTGGACATTCAAAAGAAATGTTTCATTAATTATGGACGAATGAAGACAGATGAAAACAGAGACACGATTCTCGTAATGCAGTACGGATTATTAAATTGAATAAAAAAGTCATCTAAACGTCACGGAAAATTAGGTGTAAACATTGCCATTCGTAAACAAGTCGCCGTGGGTCTACCGATAGTAATCGATCGCCTTGCTTGGCGGTATTGTCACGCCATGCGTCTGTATTTGGCGGTAGGCCGAGAAAATTCGGTTATTTCTCAAAATTAATACTTCGTTAAATATCGCATAAATTACAAAATGTTAAAACATTTATTCAATGCAGTAAATTAGTGCATTAAATAAACAGTATTTTAACATTTTGTAATTTATGCGATATAACGAAATATCAATTTTGGGAAGTAACCGATTTGCTCAGCCTACTGCCAAAAACAGACGCGCGGCAAGACAATATTACCGCCAAGTGAGGCGAGCGACTGCTATCGGTAGACACGCGGCGACTTGTTTACGAATGGGAATGTTTACACCTAATTTTCCGCGACGTTTAGAAGACTTTTTTGTTCAATTTAATAACTGTACTGCGTTACGAGAATCGTATCTGTTTTTATTTGTTTTCAATTGTTCATAATTAATGAAAAATTTCTTTTGAATGACTACTCACTCTAGTTTTGTGTTCATCCATTCTCTCTCTCTTTCTCTCTCTCTCTCTCTCTCTCTCTCTCTCTCTCTCTCTCTCTCTCTTTCTTTCTCTCTCTCTCTCTTTCTCTATTTTGCTGTCGCTTTTCTTATTCTCTTTTCGCTTATTTCTACATCTGGTATGTATATTATATCATTCACGTTTAACTAATGTTTAGTTAAATTGTGTTTTTTTTGTTGAAAAATAAACTAAAGAGAATTGTTTACATGCAATTTTTCTCATTCTGTATAATAAAAACTCATGCATAAAAATTTTTATAGAGACTGAAACAGTAGTTATGTACATAGAACGATTTAAAATATATTATAGTTTTTCATTGCTTTTGCAATTAGTTAGACTGACTGATAACTCATTAATAATTATTATAGATCTGTCGTGTTTTGGTGCAAAGACACATTTTAACTTTATACGCGTTATGATTGCAAAGACGCAGTGAGATGTGTTGGGAAACATTTCCGACGAATAATAAAATACAATTAAACGCCGCTCTTGTACAAAGTTCTTTGTACAAGGGTATTCATTGGAGACAGTCCTCAAGTTATACAATAGGTACCTTATAATATATGCGTCCTCAAGTTAAATATTCTATCCATTCATTTTTAAAACACATCTCATGCCCCGTCTTATTCAGATGCCCATTGGACGCGTTTAAATAGTTCAAGGAATTATGTATTCATTTCTTTGTTTTAAGCAAATCTTTAAGTCCGTTGACACTTTTTTTTACATGGTTACATGTAAAATTGTATTCGACACTCGTGAACAATATTTTCTATTTAGTGCATTATATAAAAAGTGTTTTAACCTTTTGTTTTATGCGATATTTAACGAAATATTAATTTTGATAAAACCGAATTTGCTCGGCCTACCGCTAAATACTGACGCGCGACAAAACAATACAGTCAAGCGAGGGAAGCGGTTGCCATCATTATAGTCACGCAACAAGTTGTTTACGAGCGGCATTATTTAGATGCAATTTTATGCAATCTTTTGACGGTTTTTGTTCACCTCTATATATAATTTTTACTTTTGTAATTTATTAAATATTATACCGCAGTTAGTGTTTTTTATTAATGCATTATGTGTGTAGAATCCATATAACGTGTATGTATATATAATATATATATAGATATATAATAGTTACAATTTTCTTAATGAGATAGTTAAATATTTAAATAGATAGATATAAAAATTATGAAAGAGCGAGAGAGAGAGAGAGAGAGAGAGAGAGAGGTGTCACTTTTTTTAAAATAAATCACATTTAATAAATCTATTACATAAGTAAAAAAATGCCAATGTATTGTTTGAGGACATGAGTTTTTGAATAGTTCTAGTACAAATCCATTATATTTGAAATGTACTCAACATATAGTTTGGGGACATTTTTATTATATAAATGAAAGGTAATCAGAGTATAGTTTGGGGACACTTTCATTATATAAATGGAAGGTAATCAACGTATAATTTGAGGACATACTCTAGGTGGCACCACCGTACGGTCAGAATCATATAAACTTTTTGCCCCAAAATATACGAAGAAAATAAGATCATATAAGTCCCCAAAGTATGCAATCAACCTCAGAAAACTTTGAGACCAGTCCCCAAAGTATCGAAATGTCCTCAAAGTATGCGTGCGCCGTAAACAATGTCCTCAATAAATGCTCAGAATAAAATATATATATATATATATATATATATATATATGTGTGTGTGTGTGTGTGTGTGTGTGTGTGTGTGTGTGTGTGTGTGTGTGTGTGTGTGTGTGTGTGTGTGTGTGTGTGTGTGTGTGTGTGTGTAAAAAGTGTTTACAACTGTTTTTAATACAATTAGTATTTTGTAGTGTACATTACAACAACGACCAAATAGATACATAGATAGATACATCAAAAAATGTATACAGTTATCGAGTTTGTGGACGGTATTATGGCAGTGCCAAGTGCATGGGTTGATACTAAAGAGCTTATATGCAAATGGCCTCCATATTCAAATGCTGACATTAAGAAAGCCATTATTGATATTGATGAAGTTGCCGAAAACTGGGACACGTTGTCTATTATTAGAGTATTTGGAAAATCAGTTCGTAAGTAGCTTCCTGTTTTTCTTTCTTACGAAGCAAGTACTACGGCATCGTATTACGTTGACACTTTTTTAATATGATACTTATTGAAAGTAATTTGGAAACTGCCCTGGTGAAAATGTAAAATCGGAGCGTAAGTCGAATATAAAGGGAAAGTAATAAAAGCGTTAACAAACCTTCTACGGAGTGTAAATTGAAACAATGAAATGTAAAAGAAGTGTTAATGCTTCTTTTACATTTCATTGTTTCAATTTACGCTTCGTAAAAGGTTTTTTAACGCTTCTATTACTCTCCCTTTACATTCGACTTACGCTCTTACTCTCCCTTTACATTCGACTTACGCTCCGATTTTACATTTTCACCAGGGTGCGAAAGAAAAAGCGCGACTGGCTCAAATGGTATTCGATTGCAACGACGAAGAAGTTTTTAAAAAAAGTAGACACGAGAGAAAAAGAAAAAAACAGTTGATTCTACAAATGAAGACAGTGACGAGAATTTACAAGGCAAAAAAAAAGCAAAAATAAATCTTTATATAAGTCAAAAATACCATCAACTTTATTGTCATTGAATGCTAGACAAAATGTTTTTAACAAAAAACTTTTAATACTATGGTATAAGTGATGGTAAAGACATTGCATTTTGGTAATAACTTTTGGTTATAATTAACATGAACACAAAATAATCAATATTTTTTATTTAGAAGAAACATATGAACAATCAAACGACTGTACAAAAAAAATAAGAAAAAAATTTCTTCTACATTGAAGACTTTCATTTTGCCACGAAGTTTATTTTTTTATTGCGATATTAATGTTCTTATCGATGATTTTGATAAGTGTTCTAATATGAGAGTTAATAATATAGCATTTTCAATATTCATATTCGGACCTCGTATTCCACATTATCTCAGGATCGGTCTTAAAATCCTATTTTATTAAAATGGCCATATTACAACTTAAAACTAAAAGATAAAAATGATAAGATAATTAATAAAATAATTTTAATCACATAAAGATATAAAAATCAATAAAAAGTATAATTTTTAATTAATAATGGTTCTATACAAAGAATTTTCTATAATTAAAAATGTTTGTATATATAGGAAATATGTGTAAGGGAAGTGTGCCGGTTATGGGCACCCCTACGTAAATTTGGACAGCAAGCATACGTTACTGATCTGAGTACTGAAAAACGTGTATGTTGACGGTACGCAGTTTTCGTGTTGATACCAAAACGAATACACGCATTTGCGTAGTAGCTGTGAGCATAATAAAAATTATTTGCAATAAATAAACAGAAAAGTGATTTTCTATTCTTTTCAAAGTGCGATAAATCGGTGTGAATTCTTTCAAAATGGTAAGTGTTTCATTGTGTTTGCAGTGTTGTTATGGTATTTTGTGATTTCATTTCGTATTCAACCAAAATTTTTGCACCACATAATTTGTTAGTTTTTTGAAAAAATAGCTGCCATTCCCGGTTATGAGCACCTTCATGTAACCGGTTGTGGGCACCCTTATTTTTTTTCATTTAATGCGTGTGTTTGGTTGAGAAACTGCGTAATATCGTTCTTTATGTTGACGTAACGTATTTTATCAGTTTTTATGCCTTTTACGCATTTTTAGCCACGTCAACCCCGGAAAAATCGTTTGATAAAAAAAAATGAATTTTAATGCGCTGTTGCAAGCGTTGCTTAGCGGACAATAAACCTGTCAAAGGGATTGCTAAAGCATATGGCATTCCTCGGAGCAGTCTGCAACGCTATGTGAAGAAAGTGGCAGCCCAATTTGACGACATTTCATTCGTGGAAGATGGTGTTTTGTTGGAATTCGTCCGTGATTGCAGCCAACGTAGACCATCAAACATGCAATAAATGCAGTCGTCCGGTGCATTTAAAGTGCGCTGATATGCGTGCCAGCTACTTCACACGCAAGCATTGTGCTTCTGATTTCGAAGATGAAGAAGGCAATGAGTGATGTGAAGATGTGTCATCTTTTTTTGTTCTTTTTGCCAGTGAAGGCTTCTAAAATAAATAAATTTTTATTTTCTCTTTATTTGTGGTGGTTTTCCTTCATATTTTTCCATTTTAGGATTTTTCAAGGGTGCCCACAACCGGGTACAAATTATTTTTTGTCCAAAAATTGTCACTTCACTAAATTTTTGATAAAATTTTTCTAGTTGAAGAAATCAATTTAGTTCCTTCACTGACAGTTAGCTAAGGCCACTAGCTTTCCACTGGTACACATATGTCTGCATAATATGCATTTAGTCAAAAGTTATGAGCTAAAAACAAAACGGTGCCCACAACCGGCGCACTTCCCTTACCAATATAAAATACTAATGTGTACGTGTACGATATGCATGTGTAAACAGTAATGTGTGTAATATCAATTTGTTTTACTGTATATTTTGTATTGCATTTTCTATTTCTATTACATAATATAATCAATTTGTAACATCCAAAATTCGTCTACAGATGATACAAACAATAACATCCTCATTCCTAGGCAAAATACCAGCGATGTTGGAAAAACATTTGAAAAAAGTGTTCGTGTTGCTAAAACTCATGATATAAGTAAAATACCAAACAATGACATTAGCGAAAAACTCAATTATATAATTGGTAAATTATATTGTTTGTTATTGTAAATGTAAAATAACATGTACGTTATTATTTACGAAATTGTAATTATTTCTATTGCAGGTTTAGAAGAAGAAAATGTCAAGAAAAATAATGCTATATTGCAGGAAATAAAAGAAATTCGAAAAGTAATGATTAATTTCCGTACGAAAACATATAATGACCCTACAGTACAGGCTGTAGAAGAATCTATAAATAAAGAAACAAATTTGAATAATTTTTTTCCGCTTGATGACCATAATGCACTAGAGGCACTGGAAGAAAAATTGAAAAATCGAATATTCCAGAAGGATGTGGTACATTAACGTTTTCGTATAATTTGATTATATTAAGATTTCTCTTCTTTTTGTTTTGTAACACCAAAGCAATAAAGACGCCAAATCTTGTTTTATTAAAGAAATTACAATAAAAATAATAAACACAGAGAATGCAATTTGTAATCAATTTAATTAATATTCTTAATGAAATACTAATCAGGAATTTTATATAATATAAAATGTTAAAATATTTCTAACGATTTTGGCAACCATGTGCCGCATGGCAAGCAAATGATTAATATAGTTGTTTATATTAAAATAGAATTGCACCGTTGATGCTGTCTGTAATAAATTGACCAGTAATAAATTACTATTTTTTATTGTTAGTAATTTTATTATTTATATACAAGTAATAAAATTACTCTGGAAAATTATAAAATTTATAGTGAGTACAAAAAATACTATAAAATTATGTTTTATTTAACGTAAATTTTGACAATGCACATTCTACTATTCTAAATAAACTTTTCTCTACAATCATCCATCTTGTTTGAAACCTGTACAAATTTACAATATTTTGATTAAAGTTTTTAAAACACTAGTATGTATATTGTTTTATAAGTCATGAAATTTATAAAATATTTTATAAAATATTCTTAAAGAAATAAATACTCTGTAAATTGTGTAATGTTTATATAAGTTGTGTTTTGTATTACATATACATATATTGCATACTTTTTGCAAGTTATGCTTACTTTTGCTTACGTGATGTATGCTAAATATTATATTTTAGCTCAATATACTTTTTAGAAAATATTTTTTAGAAATGTGCATATATAATATATAAAAAAATTATTTGAAATTATTACAATTTATGTAGCGTCATAAGTATTATTGTTTAAAAAATTTTTGCAATGCGTGGAAGATTGACTATATTAATATGTTGAATTGACAGTAATACTGAAAAGTATTTGTTAATTCAAAAGCACCTTAAAATAGTCAAATATTATAGTTATAACTTGCAATTATGTTTACAGATGACATTGTTAGCCAAAAGAGGAGGGCGAAATGCAAATGAACTTATAAACAACATTTTAGCAAAGGTATTCACAAACAGTTTCGCTACACAGTATAGTTATTATGGAAAACGGAAAAAGAAGGCTTTATCCGAACTGAAAATCACCAAATGTATTATTGGCAAGTATAATTGTAGATTATTTTTGTTTATTAAAGTAAAATGTAAAATAACAAGATTTATTATATATATATTATATATATTATATATATATATATATATATATATATATATATATATACAGGGAGTTACAAAAGCATCGGATTTGTTTAGCACCATGCGATAGAGAATGAAAATCTAAGAAGAAATGTCTAATACTATTTTTCGATGCGGTAAATAGTTTCGTCTTAATTCATCATTGTAATAAGTCAATAAGCGCGAAGGTACAAGAGAAAGTCAGTGACGGAGAATGCGTGAAGTTGACTCCTGGTTATTAAAAATTAAAAAATGCTTCTAATGCTAATAATTATCAATAAAATTCTTTGGAAGGCTACCAAAATTTTCAATAGAACTGTCGGTTACCGAGAAATATTTCCATTTTGACGGGACTTAGAAAATTTTCGAATTTGTATCTTTAATTAAAGAAATGTTTTATTCCGCATCTTACAGCTTCGAGAACTAATAATCATAGATTCGCTCATTACGAACATCCTCACTACAGTCGCTTATTACCGGACGAACAACACAGGACAACGTTGGCTGCTGAAGTCGATCGGTGGAAGATTTTTTGAAAAAAAAACGTACTTCCCGAAGATGAACTACTACGTTCCAATTCAGGAAAACGAAACTCGTGATAAACCGTAAGTATTTCTTAATTAAATCAAATTGTATTACATATTTATTACATATTTATTTAGATTTTATTTCTAACTCGCAATATTTTTTCTTTATAGAACAGTATCACAGCCGCGCCATACACCCCGCATCCTGAAAAGGAGATTTCCCCTTACGGCTACATCTTATAAGTACTTGGAAATGGGAATCAGCATAGGGTCTGAGCCTTTTGTAGAAATACTGCTTGGCGACAACAAGGGTAACCACATAATTTTACCATACACAACATGGCAAAAATTTATCGAGAGACGTGTGGATGTTGAGGAACTCGTACGGGCAACTATACCATCTTCGAGACTTTTTATTTGTGATTTAGTAATGGAAATTGTAAACGTACACGATAAAAATATCGTAAAATTAATACTATGTAATATCTATATATATATATATATATATATGAAACCATTAACAATATTATTTTTACTTAATCTTGAACACTGCGTTGAATCTATGTATAATCAATTATATAAAAATAATTATAGTGTAAGTGATAAATATAAACATTTTGTAAATCTTTTACGTCAAAATTATATTACTAATAAGTGTGATGCTCTAAAATTATTATTTAAAAGTTATGATAAAACTTGTATAATAGATTGCGAACTAGTGACTTATGCATCCGACAATATTGTACATGATGCTTTACGTAATTAATAAATAAATATGTATTTGTATAAAAGTTAAAAATTATTTAAGAATTATTCCTATCTCCTACCAATTATCCTAACATATAAAATTAATTTAATTTGTTAATTGTAGTTTTTATTAAAGAGAGAAAAAAAAGGGAAATATGATGGGTAAAAATAAAGTAAAAGATTGTATATATTTTATTTTTTATTTTTTATTATTAGACCACCAATTATACAGTTTAAATACATTCTGTAAAGCGCAATTGTTCACATGATTTCGACAACGTAAAGTATGCGCAACATCAATTTTTATTTAAAGGTTTTATATCTTTGTAATGCACCTTGATATTTTCGACATTAGCTTCCTCGCCCAGAAGCAAATCGAACAACCATTCTCGTTTCTAACACCCCTTAACGTATATGACGGGTGTTGTTTCATTCCTCATCAGCGCCGCTGTAATCAAGTTTTTAGCCATACTGTACGGAATCATTCCACCTTCCCATAATATTCCATGATGATGCGTAAGCAACCACGATGCTAAGCGCTTGTCAGCGTTGCTAAGTTGATGCCACGGCATGGGATGTTGAAAAATGTAATGTGAGTGTTCGACGCCATTTTTGAGAGAGGCAAATTCCTTCACGACAAACCTTCCCCTGACGATGAAGCCTTGTAGATCCACATTGGTACAGACATGACTGTTATCATTGAGAAGACTGTGGTCCACATCGATGCGTTGTAGATTCTTATATTGTCTCAAATGTATTTTTCTGGAGAAAAGTGTGGCGATGTCGTCGTCGTCTTAGGTAATTTTGCGCACAACATTGGTCAACGGATTGTACTGAACTACGCGATCGTGTATGATGAGACAGTATGCGGTGGTGCTCGCGGGCACATTCTCCTTACAGTCAAATTCTATGCGCACATCTACAGATGCACTTTTGATCGATTCGTTTTGTCGAGAGCAATCGATAATCACAAACGGACTTTTTGTCGAAAATTGGCAACAGATAGATTCGGCTCAAGATTATCATACCCTTACAGAAACGTGTGTACATATCGTACAGAATTGACCATCTGTTTTTATCGAAATCCAGATTCATATCGTCGTACGGATAACATTCCGAGTTCAGATACAGTTTTACATTTGTCAGTTTGCAATCATTGAATCGACTCGCGTCCTCAAGCATGACGTTTTTCTGAATGTCTACCAGCCTGCAGAGCGAAGACAACGTAACGTGGCTTCTCGAGCTGAGTAGCGATCTTGATAGCCCATGTATGTTTGGTTGTGCGTTGCAATAATGGAAACTCATACAGATCCCACGAGCGAAAAGCCATGCTAAGGTATCGCCCGCTTTCCAGAGCACGCAGCATCGATAGTTTATTTTTCTCATTCAACAGCACATGCGGCATTCGCCACTGTACTTTGAATAATTCAATTTCCGGTTCCTGCGCTGAATCGCCGACTAGACAATTATTATCGTTGCGCGCGCGTATCAAGATCAACTCGTGACGAGCGTTAATCACCACGCGTTTGTAATCTTCGCAAAATCCCAGTAGCATGTTAAGTGGTACGCAAAAATTAAAGTATCCATTCGCAGGATGCCACGGATCCCAACCAGCGTTATCCACAATTTTGGTTCTGTTGGATAACATGGTTATATAATTCTTGAGCGTGCTGGTTATTCCAACGTTTCTGTTGCAATCAATCTCTACACCGTCAAGTTCATATCGAATCTCATCAAACATAAACGCGATGCAATTATTCCCCAATGTCATACTAGATCCCGTAACTGTTTTTTTTATCGTAACTTTTCCCTCAATCTATAGAAAACTTTCAGACGTGTATAAATCCTAATGTTGTATAGGTATTCTTATCTCATCGGTGTGATCAAACGTTGTATTGGCAAACGGATTGTACGTATGAGTCTCGATCTTGATGATGCGATCATCGAAGATCGGCTCATTCTCAATGTTTAAGATGTCCGTCATTGTCGTACTATGAATCCCGAAGATTGAAGAAATGCAACGTTCGATGCGGTAAGTTTCTTTTTCTCAGTGCAAACTTCTTTTCTTGATAATTGAAATTTACTACTAAATGTCGGTTTTGTAAACGATGTGTTATCTTTTACGTGCGCGTTCAACACGCTACGTCTGCACAAGCGTTATCGTCGTAGTCGTCGTACGTGCAATCTGACGGTGATTTCTTTCCCTCGAAAATTAAGCAATCGTCCGTGCTGATCGGCGACGCGTATCGTCAAATCCGAAATGCTCCGTGCGGTGATCGGCAGATAAATGATCTGCCTCGGTGTTTCCGAGATCTTATATCCTGGTGCCACGTTCGGAGAAAATTCGTGTATCGTATACACGCGCTTGTCGTTACTGCATGCGCTTGAGGTCACGTTACATTCTATGCGGATAATATTTACGTTGATAATGTTAATTGATAAATCTGATTTGTACCATTTTCGCGGCTTTAATATACGATCTGAAGAAAATCCTAGCAACGATCCAATATTGTTGGGCTTGCTAAAATTTATTTTATAGGCGCATATTATCTCGCTTTTCATCGTATTGTTATTCGCGCGAAGTACTATCAGGAAATCGTTATCGCCACTGTCTTTATCGACATCGTTGTCTTCAATTGGAATGTCACCGTGTGATATGTGTGTGACGCTACCATCGTCTCGTTTTTCATTATCATTGTTAGCTGCATTTTTCAGACGTTTCAGCATTTTGTGTTTCAAAAACTCGTTTATGGTTTGCAGTTCGTACGATCCCTCGGGAATCGTAATTTCCACGTCTTCTTCATCAAAGTAAAACTTATTATTCGAAACATTTACGTTCGGAATCATGTTGTAAGTCTCAAAGTTCATTAGACCGAGCTCGTAATTGTCATCGCTCAAATCTATAATTGGAAAGTACGTTGTAGTGAGGATGCTGCTCTTCCCAATTCGCGTAAGTATCAACGACATGATTGAAAAACCGTCCAACGAATACTGAGTTAATTCGCATGCTGTCGAGCTTTAAATTCATACGCATTAACTGTTCGGAGAAACTATAAACACAATTGCCCACAAATGCTCTGACTGTAGATTTGATAGGACGTTCGATTGTACTCTATCTTTGTCTCACCGTCTCCGAAATATCGTACAAGTTCTTTAGCCCAAGATTACCAAAAGTATCAAAATATATCACGTGGTTGTCTCTCTTTGCGTACGCTACCCAATGAGTACCGGGACCCGTCACATCATCCAGGTTTACAATACCGCTCTCGTTTGTCGTGGATCGTTTATCGGTAATGCATTACGCATGAAAACATCTCTAAAGTATGGAATACGCATACGAATAGCCAATTGCTGCAGTTGCACATTTGTCATTGCACTCGCAGGCATTTTTAACGTTTTTTCGACGTGTTTTTTTTCCCTTTCGCTGTTACACTTTTTCCGTATTTGTATGGCGCGAGGTACAGTTCCTTTCCACCTGTGTATGGACCAAGATACACCCCCGACCTTCCATCGTGTGATTGTGACGTTGTAACTCTTCGAGCTCAGTTTGCGCGACTTTACTATCATTCACTGCTTTTGCTACGCTAGCTGCTCCACCGATCATGGATCCGAATGCGCCCAATAACGGTAGAATCGGTAACATGCCGCCTCGTTTCGCTGTTGGAAGTACTCGTTTCTTTTTTGTTGTTTTTTTTTTTCATCGTCGTCTTCTTCATGCCCATGCCAATCTTTGTTTTAGCTTTCATAGCTGCCCAAACGGCAGCAGCAGCAGCTTTCTCTTTTAGAGCCGAATCTTTTGCGATTATGCGTCCTAACGCTTTCGTGACGAGTACCTTGTCCGTTGCGTGTCGTTTAGCGAGATTGTTTTGAGAATAAGCAATATCGTGTTCGCGGCACGCTGCGTCCAATGGATTTACACTCTGATCGCCTCTGGCTAATCGTTTTTTCAAGTGTGTTCCCGGGCCGCAAAACTGATATCCAGGGATATGTTGCTCGAAAGAAAGCGCGTTTATCAAGCGATTTAACAAACCACAACCCGATGGCATTCGCTACAATTCTTTATCAATGGTGCGGGACCGTTGAAATCAGGAATATCAGAGGGATGTGGTAACAGCGCGAATATCTTTGCTACTGAACGATTCGCGGTTTTGCACGCATATAAATAGGCGTTCGATCCTACCTTTTTACTTAGTAGAAAATGAAGTTCGTACGACAACCGTTGGCGATACGCGTTACAAATTACGACGACAAATTGTCACTGATGGGTGGCAGTGGTGAGAAGCGTAAGCATGGTGAAATGCTGCCGAGTACTATACGTGCGATTATTTGCGGACCCTCGAATTGTGGTAAAACCAACGTCATCATAAGCTTGTTGGAAAGTCCGCACGGCGTACGTTTCAAGAACGTGTACGTGTACTCGAAATCGTTGCAACAGCCGAAATATTAATTGGAGAATTTGTTAACATTGATCAATGAAATCGGTTACTTTACATTCTCTTATAATAGTGACGTCATTCCTCCGAGCGAGGCGCGTTCAAACTCAATCTTCATCTTTGATGACATGGCGTATGACAAGCAAGATACGATAAGAGAATATTTTCAATGGGTAGACACTCAAATGTCGATCATTTTTATCTCTGTCAGACGTATGCTAGAATACCTAAATATCTTATACGTGACAACGCGAACCTACTGATCCTGTTCAAGCAGGATAATACCGATCTGAAGCATGTATACAACGATTAGGTGAATACCGATATGACGTATGATGATTTTTGTACATTGTGTCGCGATTGTTGGCAGCGTGATTATGGATTTCTAGTGATAGACAAGGACAGTGAACTTGCTAGCGGACGATATAGAAAAGGATTTAACGAATTTGCGATACCACGGAACGGTTAGTCGTTATCGATACGTCAACGTTAAACAAACGTCAACATGGCTGAAAACAAAGATATACGCGAGCGTGAAAAAATCACAAGGGAGATTGAGAAAATGAGTGAATCAATCCGAAAAAAACATCGCGCCTTGAAGACCGGTAGGATCGAAGAGGATATCGTGATCAAGAGACACTTTGAACCTCTCATTGAACCGCTGCAAAAAATTGTTGACAATTCTAGTACACACGCAATAAAAGAGGAGCCTCGTGACGATGATGTTGAAACGTCGTTTGTTCAGAAGGATACGACAGAGAGTAAGATAAAGAGGAAATGAAAAAGCACTTTGATGGATCACGCCTTAAACGAATCGTACAAACTTATGCGGCATACATTAAACGACGCGGTAGATTTACCATCGATACAGCATGAGCAGCAGCAGCATACGTCAAACGATGCAATGGATTCAACAGCGATGGATTCGTCAGCGATAGCGTCCACGCCGCGTACGGTAGTTGTACAACCTAAGATATCCAAGTCGCTCGAGAACGAAGATGTTTTCGAAACGACAGACGATTCATTTGCAGCAATCGTTCGAAATCGTTTGCAAACACCAGAGGGTCGAAAAGCGTTGTCGCAGCACTTTGATCCGCTAGGTCAAGAGTACATCGGAGATTTCCTTAGCGGTCATGGTGAAAAAGAGAAAATTATAGATATCGTTTACGGTGTTTATCTGGGCAAGGATGGAATGATGCTTGGTAGTAAAAAGTTTGACGTGAACAACGAAGATAACATAATTGTTGACGGTATGCGATACGTTGGCACACCGGGTCTTTACGAACTGATCTTTAACAGATATCCCGATGATTCCCTCTACACGGAAAACGATAAACGAAGGTATAAAAACATATTGTTGGTTACAAACGCGCATAAACGAAAACACGTTTCACACGGTCGATTATTGAGCAACAAGGGATATAAGTATAAATATATAATTGCACCGTTATTAAATAATAAATTTACGATTGGAAAAGAATTACCTAACGTTGCGACATTAAATGATAACGCAATTGATTACGTGCACTGGGATGATCCCAACGAGCTAGTGGATCGCTTACGTTTGCTTGAAGCTTCGCGTCAAGCTGGTCACAATGCACATGATAATGAGATGTCATTAATAATTGAGGAACTTCGCGAGGCTGGTCTTATTATAAATTAACGTTAAACGAACATGAAATGAACATGAAACGAACGTGAAAGGACGTGAAAGAACGTGAAAGAACGTGAAAGAACGTGAAACGAACGTAAAAGAACATAAAAGAACGTGAAAGAACGTGAAATAAATGCGAAAGAACATGAAAGAACATGAAACAAACGTGAAAGAACGTGAATGAATGAAATAAATCGTAGTGTAATTTCATCGCGCGCGTTATCACTTGATCGATAGTTTGCGAAACATGAAATCATCGAAATTCAATAGACGCGTTAGTTCTGAGAGACTGCGATTCGTCGAGAAACTGCACGCTCCAGCAAGAAGAAATTTTCTACGAAGACGTGTTATAGTTCGAGGATACGACGACTTGTGGCAGGCTGATATTGTTGAGGCTCCCGGCGTAGACACCCGCCCGATCCTCCCCCCAGTACACGGGTTCAGAGACCCGACCCTGAGAAGGAAGGAGGGGGAGCCTCCGAGGTCCGGGGGATCGGCCGGAGCGCAAAGAGGAGGATGAGGAGGAAGAGAGCGGCTTGCGTAGCTGCGGCGGGGGTCTCAGGGGTCATGGGTGTTCGTTCCGTCGCGGGCTCCCTGCGCCCGCCTCTGCGGCGAATCGGGAACGACCTGCGCCGACGACTGGCGCGCAAGCAACGCCGATGCCAAGCGCGCGACGACCTGCCTTACCACCGAGGGGCCCGCCCCTCTGGACGGAGGTGATTGGGAGGCGGGCGAGACAAGAGAGGGATAGAGAGACCGGGGCGGGGAGTGTCGCTCCGCCCCCTCCCCCACCGCCAAGAGGATCGGGGGGACAACCGCCTCAGTCGGGAAGCGGTGGAGCTCCGGGAGGCGCCAAGCCTCCCGGCAGCAGAAGGAGGGTCCCCAGGTCGCCGGCAGTTACATCACCTGTCGGGAGGGCGGGTACGCCGAAGCCATAGCCGAAGCCATGGCCGAAGCCAAGAGGTCTGTCAGGCTTTCAGACCTGGGGATTCAGGGACTCAGGACTAGAAGGGCCCAAACCGGGGCCCTGGTCCTGGAGGTTCCTGGCAAGGGCGGCCGAGATAAAACCAAACTTCTGGCCACCCGACTGCGAGAAGCGCTGACTGGACGGAGCGACGTGAAGGTCGCTTTGCCGGTTAAGATGGCGGAGATCAGGGTCCGTGATCTGGACAATTCCGCCGCGCCCGAAGAGATCGCGGACGCTGTCTACAAGGCGGGGGATGCACCGAGGAGGAAGTCAGGGTCGGTGCCGTTAGGGGGGCCTTTGACGGCCTCGGCACCGCCTGGGTCCGCTGCCCGGTGGCCGCGGTCAATAGGATCGCCGCTGCGGCCCGGCTAACGATCGGCTGGACAGTTGCTCGCCGCGCGGCCACTGCAATGCTTCAAGTGCATGAAGCGGGGGCACGTGGGGTCGCGCTGTCCCAACCGGGACGTGGACCGCACCGGACTTTGCTACCGGTGCGGCCAATCGGGACACAAGACGGCAAACTACGCCGAGCGATTCAAGTGCCCGTTATGTGCCGACCGTGGCCAGAAGGCGAACCACCGAGTGGGCGGGCCTGCGTGCAGAGCTTTCGCGTCTAGGAGGAGAAACGTGGGAGTAACGAGGGGCGGACCGCAGGGGTTCCCGGCTGTAGCATCGATGTTGCTCCCCTCCATCCGTACTGGGCGCAGCCCCCCACGTCGCGAACGACGTGGCAGCGTCAAAGGAGAACAGGCCCCGCCGCAAGCTTGGGGGTCTCGAGCCGACTCCTCGGAGCAAGGAGGCCCCGATGGAGACGGAGGGAGAGAGGACTGCCGGCGGTGAGCCCCCCACGCCGTAGAGTTTCCCCGCTCCGGGCGCATAATACAGGCCAACCTGAACTACGCCCGCCGTGCACAGGACTTGTTTGTGCACACGATGGCGGAGCGTGGTTTCGGGTTTGAGGACCGGCTCGCGGAGATAGGCGACCACCTTCTCCGACACACCCGCGAGCTAGTCCTGGTCGCGGAAGATTTCAACGCCAGATCTAGAACTTGGGATCCCTCGCGACGAAACATGAGGGGCGAGATCCTGGAGGATTGGGCCGCTTCCATGGGTCTCATCTTCGCCAATCGGGGCGGGATAAGTGCGTGCGTCGGCCGCAGGGGGAGTCCGTGGTGGACCTCTCGTCGGTATCCCCAGCGGCCGCACAGAGAATGAGGGGCTGAAGGGTATGGCCGAGGTGAAGACTCTCTCCGATCATCTCTACATAGAGATGAGTCTCCCGGCCGTCCCCTACCGTGCCGGCCTCGACTCCGCCGAACGAAGACGTTGCCCCGCCCCCCTCGCTCCGGAGAGAGCGGTGAGGCGGGATCGAGGCTTTCCGAAATGGGCGCTTTCTCGGCTCGATGCGGACGCCCTGGCGGCCGCGATCGCTGCCTCCGAGTGAGCCAATGAGGACGAGGACGGGGGCAACAATAACGACCCCCCGGGCCCCCTCACCCACGAATGGGTGGAGGAGAAGGCGCGATCCTTGCGGAAGGATTTCCAGCAAGTGTGCGACTGCGCAATGCCTCGCGCCCTGGAGACTCCCGCTGGCCGCGGGCGCCGCGCGGCCTATTGGTGGTCCCGGGAGATCGCTCAGCTTCGGACGGTCGCGATCGCCGTGCGTAGAGCGCTGCAGAGGGTCCGTCGTTGCCGCGGACCCGATGCAGTGCTCGGAGAGGCCACCGCACAAGCGGAGTGCCGCCGCGCGCGCGCTGCCCTCGGGGCGGCTATCAGGACGGCGAAGGCCAGGGCCTGGGAGGAGTTACTGGCCTCCCTCGAGATGGATTCGTGGGGGCGTCCGTACAGAGCGGCCATGAGGAAGCTCAGGCCGCGGACTCCCCCGTTGACGGAGACTAGAGCCAGATTTTGTGAGTTGGGTGGTGGGCTTTCTCTTCCAGGCCGGGGAAGGGACGCCCCCCCCCCGACCGGCTCACCCCCGCTATGCCCCGAAGAGCGAGAGCGATGCCGGGGACAGCGGGAAGGTTAGGGACGTCGACGCCGGGGATTGAGGAAAATGGGCGCCGGTAGGCCTCCCGGCCTGGACGGGGTCCCCGGACGGGACCTGGGCCTGGCCATTCGGTCCGGGTGGGGCCGTCGCGTGGCGCGGCTGTACTTCACGTGCTTGCTGGTCGGCCGCTTCCCTCCAGTCTGGAAGGAAGCCAAGTTAGTGCTTCTTCCCAAAGAGGGCAAGGAGGGCGGGACGAATAGGCCAATTTGCCTGCTCGACGAGGCCGGCAAGTTATTTGAACGGGTAGTTGCCGGCCGCGTCAACCGCCATCTGAGCGGGGATGGTCCGCAGCTCCACCGGGAACAGTTCGGCTTCCGCGAAGGCAGATCGACGATTGACGCGATCTTGCGCGTCCGGGCCCTCGCGGGAGGACGGGTGTCATGCACACGGATGGGTGTCGCGTTGGATATTAGTAACGCGTTCAATACCCTGCCCTACGACCGGATACGCGGGGTGCTGATAAGACGCGAGGTGCCCGCGTATTTGAGACGGGTTGTAGCGGACTATCTCCGCGGCAGGCAATTGGCCTATCGAGACTAGGACGGGGTCCTGGTGCAAAGGGCCGTGCACCGGAGTATCCCATAGGGGTCCGTGTTGGGACCCCTGTTGTGGAACCTCGGGTACGATACGGTCCCGCAAATTGCTCTCCCCCCGGCTGTGATGTCGTCTGCTACGCCGACGACACTATCGTGGTGGCCGGAGGGTTCGACTTGGGGGAAAGCGAGAAAAACAGCCGAGCAGGCTGTGCAGCGAATCGTGCGCGCCATCGAGGGTCTAGGCCTCGAGGTGGCGCGGAGAAAGACGGAGGCCCTGTACTTCCACAGGGCCTTTGTCAGGGGTGGTCCCCCGCCAACCGGAAGGCCCTGGGTCCTCGTTGGCGACACCCCCGTCCGTATCGGGCCCTACGTCAAATACCTGGGCCTGATCTTGGACGGCTCCTGGACCTTTGGAGAACACTTTCGTCGGTTGGCCTCGCGTTTGGAGAGGGCGGCGACCGCGGTTGGTCGCCTGCTCTCCAACGTCGGGGGCCCCGGGGCAGGAGTGCGTCGCCTGTACGGGGGGGGTAGTGCAAGCGATGGCACTGTACGGTGCGCCAGTCTGGGCCGACGCCCTGATGGCCAAAAAGAATCGAAGAAGTGTGTCGCTGCTGCCCTCTGTGCAGCGGCACATGGCCATCAGGGCTGCAAAAGCGTACCATACTACTTCCCACGCGGCGGCGACGGCCTTGTCGGGCATGCCCCCTTGGATCTAGTCGCGAGGACTCAGGCCCGAATCTACGAGCGGACGCGGCAGATCCGGGAGGGGGGCGGGATGGTGACGGACAGGGTCCGTCGCCTACTGAGGCTCCAGGCCTGGCGGTCCCTTATCGAAGAGTGGCGCGCGCGCCTGAGCAGTCCAAGCTGCGCAGGCCAATGGACCGTCGGGGCCCTGGCCCCGGTGCTGGCGGATTGGCTGGACCGGGGTTGGGGCAGAGTGTCCTTCCGGATGGCATAGATGTTCATCGGACACGGATGTTTCAGTGATTTTCTGTGCCAAATCTGGAAGGAAAACACGACTTGCTGCCACCATTGCTCGGTGAAGACGGACGAAAAGGGGGACACCGCGCTCCACACGCTGGCGGTCTGCCCGGTGTGGGAACGGGAGCGCGGTGTCCTAAGGGCCAAGTTGAGGTCCGGCGAGGATTTGTCCCTCGGCACGCTCGTAAAGGCGATGCTGAGAGACGAGTCCGCCTGGAAGGCGGTCTTCTCCTTCTGCAAGACAGTCATGTCGCGGAAGGAGGAGGCCGAGAGAGTAAAGAGGGGCGAGGGGGGCCCTCGCGGGTCCCCCCACCCGACTTGGGTGACCCCGGCGCGGAAGGCTCAC
Source organism: Monomorium pharaonis (assembly GCF_013373865.1). Lineage (NCBI taxonomy): Eukaryota > Metazoa > Arthropoda > Insecta > Hymenoptera > Formicidae > Monomorium > Monomorium pharaonis. The sequence goes on from NC_050469.1 coordinate 17,455,110, forward strand.
CCCGTCGCCGACGTCGCGGTCGTCCTCCGGATCGGGGAGCGGAGGACCGCGACTGGGCTTTGATGCCCCCCCCCCCCGGCCGCCACCGCCGCGGTCCCGCCCGGGCCGACGGTGGGTGGCGGTAGGGAACAGACGGAGACGCCCCCCGAATAACGACGGGGGAAAAAGAGGAGACGTTGGCACGACTCGCCAAAACAACGCAAGCGAGGAGGCGGGCCCGGAGGGATGGTCGGGGTCGCCAGCGTAACGCGGCCCGGCCCTCCCCTTGGGTCCTAAAATCCTTTGCCCGTTGGGGGGCTCGGCCTCATGGCCTATGGCCTGGGCATGGGCCACCCCACTATATAGAGCGGCGGTCGGGGGGGGGGGGCGGAGGCTGCCTAGGACAACGTTTGATCCCTGCTCTCCGCCCCTTCGACCGGAGAAAAAAAACCTCGGGGGGCACAACATCAGCCCCCCCGTCTCTCTTTTTCCGCACACCGCGGAGTGAGAGAGAGAAAGAGAGTGGTGGCGACGGGGGAGAAACGTCAAGTCTCTCCCGCCCCCGCATACGGGCCGGTCCGAACCACATGGACCGTCCGGGGGAGCGGGGCTCTCCCCTTAACTGGAAACGTCCGCCCTGCTCCTCCGGAGGAATGCGCGCCCCGCCATATGGCACGCCAGCGCGGGTGGGGAAGGCACCGGCATGATGCTGGGTAGCGATTCCCGGTGGGTTCCCCAAATCGCGCTGTATAGGCCATCCGAGGTGGATTTAGTGGGTAGTGCGGGTATTGCACGCGAGCGGGAAGGACTAGCCTCCCCGCTTGCAAACCCGTGAATCCCACATAACCCCCGCCCGTGAGTCATCGACCATCAAATGCATTCTTACCTCGTAAAACAAAAAAAAGGCTGATATCATCGAGATGCATCCGTATTCGCGTTTCAACAAAGGCTATCACTACATATTCACTGTCATCGATGTGTTGAGCAAGTATGCGTGGGCTGTACCATTCAAGAGCAAGGGCGGAAGCGAGACGGCTAACGCTTTTGCAAAAATAATTCGAAAGAGCAGTAGACATCCGAAAAACTTGCAAACCAATATGGGAAAGGAGTTTCACAACGCTGATGTGCAGAAACGCTTGAAAAAACATAATATCAATCATTATTCTACATACTCTGTAATGAAAGCGTCAGTTGTCGAGCGATTCAATTGCATGCTGAAAAACGACATGTGGAAGCAATTTACGTTCAACGGCAATTACAAATGGATCGATATGTTACCACGTCTCGTGTTTAATTATAATACCCGAAAGCATCGAACAATTGGCATGCGACCCATTGATGTAACGCTCGAGGTAGCTGAAAGTCTCTTGGCTGCAGTATACAACGCTATAAAGATTACCGGTCCGGCGAAATTTAAAGTGGGTGACTCTGTACGCGTAAGCAAGTACAAAACTGTCTTTGAAAAAGATTATACACCAAATTGGACGACTGAGGTGTTTAAGATCATTAAAGTCCAGCATACCAATCCCATATCTACTCGAGGATTATCGTGGAAAGTCTATATCTGGAGCGTTCTACGAGTACGAATTGCATCGCGCGATTTATCCGGATGTATTTCTTGTGGAAAAAATATTACGCAGGAAGGGTGACGAGGTCTATGTAAAGTGGTTGGGATTCGATGGATCGCACAATTCATGGATACACAAAGACAATATCATTTGATTCATACAGAAAAAAAATAAACGTTTATTTATTAAAAACATATAAAAGTGCAATGTATAAAATATACAAATAAATTTTTATGATACATAACAAAGAGTATCTTTATTATCCCTTCTTCCTTATTCTTAATATATATATAATAGGTATAAAAATCTTTTTTCGTACGAGTTTTAGATATATAAAAAATACATGTGAAGTATGAAATACAAAGACGCAGAAATATAAAATACATAAAATATGCGTAAAATGTATAATATATACAGTACAAAATGTAAACCTACAAAAATACATGTAAAATGTAAAATACATGATATAAAATATACAAATATGAAATACGTATTTAATACAATTTATTACAAAGGTATCCGCCAATGTCCCCACGGCAATGTCTAAATCGAATCCGACACGAGATATCGTTTGTCATCGTACGGGCTCAGGGCGATTTTCTTTTCGGATATCGTGTTTACTTCATGTAACTTTGATCGTATACATGATTGACGACGTGTCATTTCGATTTCTTCGCGGAGACAGCGTGTATAATCGTCGAATGTTATAGTTCGCGCGACGACGCTGCTCTTAACACCTTTAGCCTTTTTGGTATCCTTCTTTCCATCCCTCATTGCATGCATTTTCGCCTTGAGTCCAACAAACTCTGTCATTATCGCACTGTTGTTCTCGTCCTTCATTAAATTCGGTACTTTTTTATTTTTGGGAGGCATACCGTACGCGTTGTTGATCGGATAATCGCTTGTGTCGAATCTTGCAATATCACGCTTCATATTTTCATAAATATTCTCGCACTCGACATGGTATACGAGACTGTCGATGTCGGTATACATTACTTTGCTTTTGTCGCGATACAGTGGTAGCATGTACTCGTGGGGAAATTCATACAAACAGATTTTTGAAATGTCGAGTATACACATTCCTACATAGATCGGCTTGTTGAATTTCACTTCGAGATTACGCAGTTCGATAGCGATTAAGTTCTCTGAAAATACGCTTCTGCTGTAAAAATTAGGTTTTGCGATCATTGCCTCCGCGCCGTACCGTCCGTCCTATTTCGTTAAATGTTTTACGTCAACGTGATTGCGCACATTCTCCATAGTTTTCCCGAATACCGCATTATTCAGAAGTTTATATAAATTTTTTTTGAAATCATTTTTTGCAAGGGTTCGGAATTGTGTGTTTAATTCTATCTACTTGCGGAGCCATGGAGATTGCAAATTTTAACACGCGGTGCATTTGTGTTACCCGGAGACCATGACGCATACATTGCTGCAGATTTTGGTAATGAATGATGTAACGCTTCTTATCGTAAACAGTTGCAAGCAATTTCTCTTCTCGCGTACCGGGCGGTTTATCGCGCGTCGGACAGAACGGTAGATCGGCGTGCGCGTCGTGAAGATTTTGAGGATACTCGAGATCAATCTCGAGAATGTAACCTGTGGGTGAATCCGGAGCGATTGCGTTTACATCAAAATTTGAGATATCTTCAACCCATTGAAATTTAGCATAGGGCAAAGGTTGACACATTGCCCATCCGTATAAATTATTGACGTCAAAGTACATCAGGTACGACGATGGTTTCGATGAGTCGTACGACTGCATGTACTTATAATTATTCGCTCGCGCATATCTACCTGAACATTGACTTAGGCCTCCACGTATACCACGCTCAATGAACAATACCATATCAATGTCTGTGAGTAGTTCAAATGCATGTAATTTTAGTATATTTTAGCGTAGCGTTCCACGTATATCCGGGGAGTGTGTAATAATATGCAAGATCGAGACCGTAACTTTTAATACATGTGTCGCGAAAATTTTCAAAAACATCTGCTAATAACAAAACATCTGTTTTTAAATATAAGTCACTGTATTCACCTAGCGTTTGAATGGAGAATCGCTTCCAGGCATTCTCAGCGTGCGTGTAATCGCTCTCGGACACCGTATTACCGGTCAGGCTACTGAAAAATGATTCGCGCGGCGGTAAACATGTGTCCTGCAACTTGTTCGCGCAATCCACATATTCATAAGGAAATACACCCTTTCGAGTTAATAAATTGAATTTTTTGTTAGATAAACTTGAAATTTCTGAACGTACAATTTTTAATTTATCGGTATTGAAATATGACGCTAATTTATCGAGACTAGTGTTAAGGAATCTATATGAATCAATGAATCGTAACTGGATATGTTTTCGTGAATCTTTTTCGGTGGTATCTTTAACGGTTTTGGTAAAAGAAATGTACTTTTCCTTTGTTATTGGTAGTAAACTAACTTCACCTTCGAACGCGGTTGCTATTTCTTTAATTATAAAATGTGAATCATAGCCTGATAAATTGTGAAAAACTATTGGAATGTAATATGAATTTTTATAATTTAAGTTACAATTTGAATGTGCAGGACCTCGGTATTTACTGGTTAAATAACAATGATCGCGTACCCGCGTATCATCCGGCGTGAACGAATTATTATAAATATGACAACGCGTCGCGTTACGGTATGCCTCCCACTGTTCTTTTGACAATAGAAACATGGGAACATTAGCGGATAAACGCGTCTTAACGTTATGTGACAATTCTTTTAGTTCTTTTGTGAACCATGACACGCAATCAGTATCGGGACGAAATCGATAAATGGATAATGTATCATCGTACGAGCATTGCACGTAATATCCAATGTTAAATACCTGATGGTGTTAGTACGTATACGACCCTTGCTCCATGTTCAGTTGTGTCTTCTGTAATACGCACTCCAAGTCAGCGTATACAACAAATGGAAGTCGCTTCTTGTTCGTCGAATTATGGAATTTCAGCCATTTGTCTTTTTCATTGGGTAATAGAATGGCGCAGTCATTCATCCGATTACAGTGTTTGCTGGATATTCAACTTTTCCTCGGAATAAAAGTAATGTAGACATCTGTAAATAACAAAAAAAAAAAAAATTTAATTTATTATTATTTTATAAAAAATTTATAAACATATTTATAAAAGAATTATTACTTACCGATCACAAATGTATACTTTTCCATTGTGTTTGCTCACTTGCGAGCTCACGAGGCGAGACAAATTTTTTATCCACGTGAAATGGCCTATGTTATCGTTGCGCGGTTCTAGAATGTACAATAAATTTACGTGTTTCTCCTTCTTGTCATCGGAAAGTCAAAGGGGGATAAATTTATTGTCTTCGATGCCGTATACGTTGATTGAAATGTTGTTATTAAGTCGCTCAAATTTTTTAATGTCTTTTAGCGCAACTGGAAACTCTATGTCAAAATTTAAAACTGTTGAATAATGTGGGTAGGATAACACTCTGTCACTATGCCTTTCTGCAGGATGTAGAGCGGCGACCACTGACCACAAAAAGCATGTATTGTCTTTTGACTGCACGTTGATTATCGCTCTTTTCAACATAATAGGTCGTGGTTATGTGAAATGACATCCCGCACACATATACTTATTTATATTAACAGTTAAATTTAGTATACGTGATAACGCCCACCCACTATCACGTTCTTGAAATTCATCGAGCAACGCTAACGTAGGCTCAATAACGTACCGCTTGTACCATTCATCCAAGTCCGATGTTTTAAAAAGATCGATGTTTCTCGTGGTAATACTCTTATTAGCACGTTTATCCCCCGCTACAAATTCGTTTGAGTTTCATTAAATGCGATGTTAACTTTTACACTACCGTGTCTTTCTAGAGCATCCCGCACTCGCTCTAGCACAATGTCTTTAGTATCTTCTAAAAAATGATGAGGTTCAATGTGACGCACATTAATCACTGCACTGGTTATGATACGGTACTTGAATGCGGTATCTATTTCACGCCACTCAAGTCTCGCGTTATTACTATTGTCACTAGTGCTTGCATAGTTACTACCAACGTGTATAAAACGTCTTTCCAGTCGTACTTTTTCACCTGTGAGTCGCGCAATTCTCGCCACCATACATTGTCTCTGTCCAATGGCAAGCTGAAAACGCTTCGCACGATTATATTCCTCGAGTTGTTCGATGCTCTCCTCACATAATTGCAACCATGCAAAGAATTCACTCAATGTAGCGACTCCGTTTGCTTGTTCTAAGAGTTCGCGTTCCACTCGTTCGAAGTACTCCATTTGGGAAAAAAAACTATTTATTCATACACTGAATCACACTTGAAATATTTGCTATTGCACACAGACTTTTGGGCAAACAGACTTGAAAACGTTTAGGGGATGCTCAAAGGGCTACTCAATATATACCCATGCCAATGGTCACGTGATTTTGATGAAAAGAATTTTAGAAGAAGGGAAAAAGTCATACTAGACTTAAACATATTGCTGCACGTTCAATTGTTTGAAAGAAATTTTTTTTTAGGAGGGGGATAATATTAAACGCAGACTATAGTATCCGCATGTTACATATTTTGTATATTTAAAAAATATATTTTTTTAATGTTTATAAAATCTAGCAGCCTGATATCGGCGCCCGCTGGCAGCCAAGATAACGGCGCTGTTTATACGAATAGTGTAGGGAGAGAGATAGAGAGCAAAACGTAACTAGGGTGAAATATACGTAATATAATTTTGATTATTTAATTATTTACAATTTAAATTAGAATACATATGCATATGTAATCTAACTTAAATTATAAATAAATAAAAAAATATAAATAAATAAATTATAATCAAATAAAAATTACATTACATATATGAAATAATAATAAAGTCTCTTAACCTATGTACCTGAGCGGTGGTGGTGGTGAGCACAAAGGACTTTCGAAAACATGTTGAGACAAGTTTCTTATTTGTTAGAAAAACAATAAAGAAAAGGAAGTTTGAAATTAATGACAGGTTCAATTGTTACAGAGAAACAATAAACAAAAGAAAAAAAGAAAGTTTGAAATTAATGACAGTGTCATTTGCTATAGAGAAATAATAAAGAAAAGGAAGTTTGAAATTTATAACAGGGTCAATTGTTACAGAGAAACAACAAACAAAAGAAAAAAAAGGTTTGAAATTTATGAAGGGTACTTTGTTAAAAAGAAACAATAAACAAATGAAAAAAGAAAGTTTGAAATTTATGACAGGGTAATTTGTTAAAAAGAAACAATAAAAGAAAAAAGAAAGTTTGAAATTTATGACAGGGTAATTTGTTAAAAAGAAACAATAAAGAAAAGAAAAATTTATTAACTTGAAATTTAGGTGACAGGTTAACCCCACTCCTCCCCAATAAATTAATTAATACCCCTCCTTTTGCGATAGATTAATTAATCCCTTCGATTAATTTCCTTTCCCCGATTAATAAATTAATATTCCCTCCCCTCTGTTAATTACCCTCTCCCCTACAATTAAATACCCTCTCCACCTTCAATTAATTACCCTCCCCTCAATTAATTACCCCCCCCATTAATTACCCTTTCTCCTACAATTAAATACCCTCTCCCCTCAATTAATTACCCTCCCTTCTATTAATTACTCTCTCCTCTTCGATTAAATACACTCTCCCCCTCAATTAATTACCCTCCCCTCAATTAATTACCCTCCTTTTATCACCACTCCAACTTGGATTAGAGCTCTCATAGCCTTACTACTGAAGAAGAATCCGAGAAACAAACCAAAGGACGCAACCGCAGATTCTAACGCCGGCATGTTTCAATACAAATGCCACAAGTGCCACACAGTCGGACACATGGCCATCGACTGCAAGAAGCAAAGAAAGGATACGCAGCCCGAACAAAAAGGCTTGCAATCAACAAACAGTAAGGCTGACGCAATGATGCTTACGTCGGAGGTTTACTTAGCTGGAGTAGATAAAGCCGGTAAGTGGTGCTTGGATGCTTAAACAGCGGAGCTACGTCACATTTCTGCCTTGATGCACACAAATTCGACGCAAACATGAGCATCGAAAACGAAAGATTGAACCTTGCTAGCAAAGATTCGGTTCAAATCAAAGGAAAAGGTACGGCCCGACTCAATACTAATGTCCACGGAGAACCTAGAGTCATTCGTCTCGAGGACAGGGGACTGGTTCCCGATCTACGCATGAACCTTCTCTCCATCCCAAAAATCACTGACAATGGTTATGAAGTTATATTTAACAAGAACAGAAAGCTCGTGCTTGATCAAGATGGTATATAAAGTTAGTCGCAAACAAAACTAACAACCTGTACGTTGTCGAGGAGTCAATCAGCAAAGTCGCAGTCGCCGAAGTAAAGTGTACCAGCAGCATGGTGCAGCCGACAGCAGAATAGCATCGGAGATTCGGCCACTTAAATGCGAGGGATCTCCAAGAAGCCATACGACAAGGGCGAATAAAAGGAGCTACGCCAGAGGATTCTTTAGACAACGACTGCAGTATTTGCCTTAAAAGCAAGATAACGAGAAGACCGTTTCCGGTGAAATCTGACAGATCGACAGACATACTCGATTTAATACACACTGACTTATGCGGCCTGATGAGGATGGCGTCTGTGGGCGGAGCTAAGTATTTTTTGCAAGTATTTATTGACGATAGCTATAGATGGAGCAGGTCTATTTCCTTATACATAAATGGGATGTTTTTCAGGCGTTCCAGGATTTTGTCACGATGATGAAAAATCAGAGTGGAAAAGAATAAACGTCATCTGTCTGACAACGGGAAGGAGTTCGTGATTGCCGCCATCGACGATTTCCTCAAGGAACGTGGGATTCTCAGGAGGTTAACCGTCCCGTATTGCCCGTAACAGAACGATATAGCGAAGGGAAGAAATTGCACTCCGGTGGAGAAGGCGAGATGTCTCCTGTTACAATCCGACCTCTCTCCACGTTTCTGGGCGGAAGCGGTGAACACTGCAAATCACATTCGCAACCGATGCCCATTGAAATCGCTAGACAGAAGAACTCCTTTTGAAGCTTTTTCAGGAAAGGCTCCCTGACATGAGTTATTTTAGAGAATTGGGGCAGCGTGCGTTTATTTTGAATAATGCATCTTGCGAACGGCCACAGGAGACGAGCATCACCCTAAAGCGGCCAGCTCAAACAGCGCCAAACAGTGAAGTAAAGGTGTTTACGGCAACTAAAATGGAGAAAAGAAGAGTCGGCGGGAAGAATGTCCTCAGTGTAAGACTCCAGCGAGCTCCCGAGGGACACGTGAGAAGACCCGAGACGAGCAAAGATCTAAAGAACGCCAGCCGCTGACTCGTCGCGTCGCGAATACAAAACACAAACGCGGGGTAAACTTCGCGGTGATATAAAAACCTAACCGATAACAGTCACTGTTCCGAAGCGCGAATAGCGCGTGTAAAACCTATGTTAATTTAAGTTTTTGTTTACCCTTTTATTATTTTATTCTATATACACATATACTAGTCAATAATTTTTTAGTGCATATACCTAGAAATAAGTACAAACATATGTAGTCTAACCAACATAAATATTTTACCAAATAACTTAATATCCTTATTAATATGTAAAAGACGAAAAGTCGAGAGTTATAAATGTATATCGACGATACCAATGCCAAATCACAAGTTTAGTTACCTTTCATTACCAAAGATAAAAATTATTTCGCTCAATAGCATAGAAGTTTAGTTAATAAAATGTTAGAACTGCAGCAGCAGATTATAGAATATTTCTTTCTTCTTATTTCCATTATTTTCTTAATATTAAATATATGTTTTCTAATATCTTACGCTTATTGTATGTGGATCACAATTATATAAAATCCGTAAAAAAATATAAAATTTTATTTAAATTTAATTTCTATAAGCTTAGAGTGTAGTCTGACCGGATGGCACTTACAAGGGAACGGACAGAACTGTCCCTCACCGATTTTAATGAGTTTTGGATATGTTGTAGAACATAAAACAATATTAGACCCATATTTTTTTTATCTGCGTATCTCGACGTTTATGGGTTGAAACCACCCCTCGAAAATAACGCATTTTTTCGTTTTTTGCGAATATCTTTGAAAATATAAAGTTTATGAAAAAATGTTCTATACGAAAGTTTTATGGCATTTTATACTCTTTACAATAGTATATGTATATTTTTAAAAAATTTTTAATTTTTAAATTTATCCCACCCCCACCCTTTTTTTAAACATTTTAAAAATTTTGTAAGGACAAAAATTAAAGAGCATTAAAAGCCGAATCCACCCATATATAATAACATATGGGTTCCATCATTCTCAATTATTAGCAAAACGAGATAGTAATCTCGCGCTGTAAGTGTTGCGCTAGAAGTAGTGTTGGGTTATTTCTTTAGTCGCGTCACACTCAATAACTGCCTCTTTTGCATATATTTTTATATTAAAACATAAAAATGGATTAATCTTAATTATATAATACGCAACGTATTACACAATATAAAGCATAAATGCATATATATAACAAAAGTAGCATATACAAGGTGAGTTTTAATGGATGTCCCGGCCTTTTACCATCAGAAATTTACCGACGATAACTTACCGACTGTATCTCTAAAGATTTGGACCCACCCATAGGTGGCAGCTCTGTGGGTCAACGGTAAGTTAAGAAGTATTTCAATATTTTATATTAGAAAAAACTAATATCTAGTCACATTTTTGCCAATAATGTAAAACATTAACATGCCCAAGAATAAATTTGTGTACATCTATTATAAAATTTAATTGTAAAATTGTAAAATACATTATGTCAATGTTACAAATGCTAATTATAACAAATTTAAAATTAAAATAATAGTGGTCTTTCACCACCCTTGAGGTTCCACTAAAGGCGCGTTAGGTTTTTTAAAGTGGACCTTCACTTGTAGTCATATTTTACCACATTTTTTTACGAAAATTAAAAAAATATCGTCGAAGTTAACGACCTATTCAATATGTAAGTCTCAAAACAGATATGTTGAAGTCATATTAAGTAAGAATGCACGCAGATGAAAAATTTTCATCAATGTGTAACCGTGCTTATTATGACAACTTATTATGTTTTTAATTCAATATGTGTTCGAAGTGACCTTCCTCCATCCTTTCATAAAGTAGAGCCCTATCCAAGATTGCATTACGTACCCGGCACAACATCTGTGGAGTTATTGCACGGCAAGCTCGTACAATTTTATCCTTCAGATTTTCAGCGCTAGTAGGTCGCGTTGCATATACCTGTTGTTTAAGATGACCCCACAAAAAAAAGTCAAGTGGTGTGAGATCTGGTGAACGCGTTGGCCATTCTTGGGGACCGTAAAGACGTATCCAATGCCTACTGAATTTCTCGTTTAACTATAATCTTGTCTCTTTAGCGGTGTGTGCAGGACGGCCGTCCTGCTGGAACCACATGTTAACACGTGATACCAGTGGCACCTTATCTAACAAAGTGACAAGCTCGTTCCTAAGAAAATTTCGGTAAAAATTGCCATTGACCTTGCCATCAATAAAATATGGCCCAATGATGTGGTCCCCGAGAATACCCGCCCAAACATTCACTAACCACTTGACTTGGCTGTGCGCTTGCAGCATCCAGTAAGGATTCTCGGTGGCCCAGTAATGCATATTGTGGCGGTTGACGTTGCCATTATTATGAAAAATACATTCATCCGAAATAAAATGTATTTGAAAAAATAATAATTTTCCTCTATTTTATTAAGGAACCACCGACAATATCTCAATCTGCGCGTCTCATCAATAATATGCAGTTCTTGAGTCAAGATTGCTTTACAGGGATGAAAGTGACCCGATTTTAGAGCCTTACATACCATTGTCTGGCTAACTCCATGTACCTGCGCTATAGTTCGTGTATCAATAGTTGGTTTGTTAAGAGCCATTTCTTGTATAGGCGCGGTATCAATGGGCCGTAGTCTGTAAAAAAAAATTAAAAAAAGAAAAAAATATAGAGACAAAAAAAGAAAGAAAAAAGAAAAAAGAAAATAATTAACATTATATTAATTGTCAAAAAATCTTATAAATAAATATCTACCTGCAGGCTTAATAGGTCGCAGTTGTGCTTTGCTTTGTAATCTTGCTGCCAGTCTCGCAAAAAACTTATGATATGGCTTTCTCCGATCAGGATATTTGCGAGCATTAAGTCTTGCAGCTTTTCGCGATTGTTCATCGCATTTTTCGGAAACTATGATTATATCATACAATTCTTTATTTGTATAATTTTCCGTCATTTCGTTGTACATTCTCTCACACGAAACACACGATATAACACGAGCAGAGAAAACGTTAGGAAAAACAATTGAGAATCGTCAATACTTCTTAACTTACCGCCGACCCACAGAGCTGCCACCTATGGGCCGTCCGAATCTTTAGAGATACAGTCGGTAAGTTATCGTCGGTACATTTCTGATGGTAAAAGGCCAGGACATCCATTAAAACTCACCCTGTATAAAATATTTAGTCTATATTTTAATAATATGTTAAATAAAGATTTTTTTCTTCGTGTATATAAAATATGTGTAAAATATTTATATAATATTTTGAAAAAATAAATATTAATAAAAATTAATAAATATTTATCATAAATATTATGTGCTGTCTGGGATGATTCTAAAATATTGATAGTATTAATTATATAAAATATTATATTAATTATACAGGCACACAAAAAAAAAAGTGGTTGGTCCGGCGGACTAGACTAGTCAATCCTTATGTATTTCGACCCGCTGAATCCGAATCTAAGGTCAGAATTGCAAAGTTAGCTCACATTTTCAAACCACAAAAAAAATTCTTTTTTAATTACACAGGCAAACGAAAAAAAAGTGGTTGGTCCGGCGGACTAGACTAGTCAATCCTTATGTATTTCGATCCGCTGAATCCGAATCTAAGATCAGAATTGCAAAATTAGCTCGCATTTTCTAACCTCAAAAAAAATTTTTTTTTTAATATTGGTCCGGTGAGCCAGACTAGTCAATTCTTATGTATTTTGACCTGCTGAATCCGAATCCAAGGTCAGAATTGCAAAGTTAGCTCGCATTTCCTAACCTAAAAAAATTTTTTTTTGAGATTAGGAAAAAATGAGCTAATTCAGCAATTCTGACCTTGGATTTGGATTCAGCGGGTCAAACTACATAAGGATAGACTAGTCTGGTCCGCCGAACCAACATTAAAAAAAAATTTTTTTTGAGGTTAGGAAAAAATGAGCCAATTCAGCAATTCTGACCTTGGATTTGGATTCAGCGGGTCAAAATACATAAGAATAAACTAGTCTGGTTTGCCGGACCAACATTAAAAAAAAATTTTTTTTTTTTTTTTTTAGGTTAAGAAATGCGAGCTAACTTTGCAATTCTGACCTTGGATTCGGATTCAACGGGTCAAAATACATAAGGATTGACTAGTCTGGCCTACCGGACCAATATTTAAAAAAAAAATTTTTTTGAGGTTAGAAAATGCGAGCTAACTTTGCAATTCTGACCTTAGACCTCGGATTCAGCGGGTCAAAATACATAAGGATTGACTAGTCTAGTCCGCCGGACCAACCACTTTTTTTTTTGTGTGCCTGTGTTATTAACCCTTCGAGGTCACACTTTTTTTTCTAACGTCGAGGTCACACTGGATGGTTACCACCCATCGTCATTTTTAAAGTGCTGCATTTATGAAATTATCAAAGATATGGTAACAAAAAAATTCATGGATAAATTGTTTAGAAAATGTATTCTGATGTTTGGAAAATGTATTCCGATATTATTTAAGCAAAAATCTAAAAACGTTAGTACCTAAAAAATTCTTGAATCTTCCAATATTTGAAAAAAAGAAGTTTTTGCAAAATAAATTATTACTTTTTTAATTCAATATTTTTAGCAAAAAATTTAGACTTTTATTGTTCAAGTCTTGTACTTCAAGGAAAACAATATGTCTTTGACCATTTTTTCAAAAAGAGTATTTATTTTGCATACTGAACATGGAGTATTTTAATATATTGAAAAACGGGTATTTTCATAGAAAAGTCATGTTATGATAGTATTTACTTGAGCGTCACTTTTTTGTATGCCTTGCAAACCATTTTTTCCTCGCAAAATAGATTGCGGTCTACCGCGTTAGAATGCGTTGATCTAACATTTTCAAGATCACTGTCCATCTCGTCCACAAATTGCTCTGAATTGCTTGAATATGATTCTTTGAATATGATTTTCCTCGACATCCGAATTAATATTGCTGAAATCATTACGTCCATTATTTTGTTAAATATCTTACATCGATCGCTGCCGTAAATTATAGGCCATTAGGCTGCATATTTTTGAAGAATAAATTAACATAAAGATTTTTTAAAAATTCTAGGCATAAGAATTTGTATTATATTATATTTTTACACTTCTTAGATCACAAAAAACACAAAGATTCGAACCACTAAAAAACACAAAAAATTTACACGGAGGTCACACATGGGGTGGCTACCACCTTACTTTGTCTTTGGACGACTGTCAAAAACAAACCAATGCGACTTTCAGTTACAGAATAGGACAAGAGCATAGATGAAACCTTGAATTACCATTAAATGGCGTGACTAGTATCATTTTTTCTTAAATTGGAAAGATATAATGTGTTGAATTTAAGCAGGGTGGTAACCACCCAGTGTAACCTTAAAGGGTTAATAATGTTATTTATTAGCCAATTTTTAAATAACGATTAATATCCCAATAACCATTTTTGCTGTGACAAATGTTGGCAACAGATTCTGTTGCCAAAAAGGCGACAAATGAGAAACATATCTTGTCATTGCAAACACTGTTAGCAGATATTTAGCAAATATTCAGCAACGTCTGTCATCAGAATATATAACAAAATAATAGTGAACTGCGAGCAAATTTATTGAAAGTATTGATAACAGATTGACGACAAACACCAAAGTGCAAACAATGTCAGTAAATTGCCTGTAGAAATGCAACAACATTTGTGTGTCAAAGTACGCGACAGATTGATACCAGAAATGCAACAGATCTGTCGAAATGTCAAATTGGCAATAAAAAGTACGGCACCGTCGATAGACGGCCTACTCTCTCGGGAGTAAAATGCAGTCAACTCGTTACATAAAAACCATTCGCAGCGTGACTAAGGTAAGCAAAAATTACCTTTCTTCGCTGCGCCTGCGGACTAGTCCGATGTGGCGGAGGACCGCCACATTATACTTTTATGATACAGAATTGGTAATATTTTCATTTTTTTGGAGTGACATTTAACTACAAGAAATTTAATGAAATTAATTGCACCTAGAATAAATGATATACCTGCGATATAAAGAAAGGAAATAGATAGGTCAATTGAGACCCCCCTATAGGAAACATTAAATGCTAAGGAGAGGGTAGGATAAATTATTCAATCTGTTCCTACTCCTGAATTAATAAATCTTCCCAGAAGACTGCTTACATCGATTCTCAAGTAAAATTATAACTGTGAAAATGAAAAGATTCGACAAATCTGTCGCCAATCTGTCGTCATTTATGAATACAGATCTGCTGTATATTTGGCGCAAATCTGCTGTGAGTTTACGTTGCAACATCTGTTTTCAATTTGCTGCGTGAATTTTGTCGTTATATTGCTACTGACAGATATGCTCTGGTGTTGCACCCAATTTGATAACAAGGATTTGATAACAATTTTTGCTTGCAATTGGGGCGCACTCGTGGACACAGTAGGCCATGGTTTTGGCAGCCTGATTCCGCAAGAAATTTTTAGCAGTCTGCTGACAATTTGGCAGCAAATGGTTAGCTGGGTAGTTATAGGTAGCAAGATGTCGTCCACTAGACTTCAATAATTCGTCATTTGAGATCAAATTGTCAATTATTATAAAGAATCATAGTTAACGTCAGTAATTAATCACTAATAAAACCTTATTAATATGTCATAAAATGATCAATTAACTGACGTTATTAATTAGTCAAGAATATGACGTCGGAAATATAGGATGGATAAATGACTGACGTAATTAATAGGTCAAAAAATTACTATTACGTCTTAATTTGGTAACATGACGTCCGCGACTTTAAATGACGAATTATTGACGTACAGTGGACGTCACCTTGCTACCTGGGGAGTTGTATATAATAGAAAAAGGGAGTGAATTTTCTACGCTATTTATTCACAGAACCTCAGACTTGTCATACATATTGAATTTTTCCCGGATAATGTGGTTACGTAAGTCCGCACACTCTGCCCAACAAACACACTTTTATAACTACAACAATTACATAATTCAGTATAATCGAATATAACAAGTTATATAATGGAGTTGTAACTTGTAATATACTTATTCCTTGTAATTTCCCACTCAAGGAAGCAACAATGTTATATAACAGCTATATATTTAATTGTAACAGTTACGTATATGTAATATTATTGACACATTAAAAACATAACTATAATGAAATAAATGTATAACATGTTGCATTGTAAAAATATTGAAATAATATAATTATAATGTAAAAAAAAAATAAATTTACGTTATTTCTTAATAAGCATCGTTACCCATTACACCATAGTCACACATTTGGGACTGCTTACTTCCGCGGTCACCCATCCAACTCTGAACCGCCGTTGCTCGACGTTGCTTGACTTCGAAGATCGTACGCAACCTAATACTTCGTGATGATCCATGAACACTTGATGCTCATAAACACATATTTGTTATAGATCAGTTTAATAAATCAGTTCGATAGATCAGTTCAATAGATGTCAGAAACATGAAACTTGCAGTTAACTAATATTTTTATAAATAAATATAAATTTACAATTATTTACTGATTTTTACATATGCGAAATAACATGTGGGATAACTTATAAAAATATGTTTTTGCTCTGTTCTTTTGATAAAGCTAAATTATACCCCAGACAGCACGCAATATTTATAAAATATTTTATAAATATTTTTGTGGTTTTAGATGTGACAAATCATAAAGATTTATCAAAAATATTTATAAAATATTTATAAATATTTACAAAATATTACTTTTACAAATTTTTATTTTTTATTTACCATAAATATTATATAAAATATTTAGTCTATATTTTAATAATATGAATTTATTTAATAATATGAATAAATTGAATAAAGATTTTTTTCTTCGTGTATATAAAATCCCAACAAAATTACCTTTTTAAAAAAAGGTATAAAAAAGCGCCAAGTATACGCAAGCATGAAACGCCCTAAAAAATCTATTTTTGTACAAAATAATTTTAATTTGGTACTACAAACGTACAAAATTTTAATAAAATTTTCTTTTCCCCCAAAAACAACAAATAATTAATTTTCTCTACAAAAGTAATGATATGAAGAAAATGCGCCAACCATGAAAATAGATGTTCATACAAACAAAACATCCACTTTTACAAATAATTAATTGTACAAATATTACAAATAAATATTTTAATACAAATTTTACTACAAAAACTTGGCGCCGCTAAACCGAATAATTTGCTTTAATACAAAATCGCTTTTTTACAATTTAACTTACATAATAAAATAACAATTACTTAAAATTACAATTTTTTACAATAGAAATCACAATGGCATTACATACACGTAACATTATACACGTACACATGAGAAAGAGAGGGAGAGAGAGAGAGAGAGAGACATATTCGAACATACGCATAAGGCTCGATTGTTCCAACTTCTTTGTAAACTTACCTATCAATATATGTTTGTCTATTTATTTAAGAAAAGAAATGAAGAAAGACATCTACCTGGTGGATAAGTTTATCAAGAAGTTGTAATAACCGGCCCTAAGAGACTGAGATATTAAAAATCGCTTCCTTAAAAACAAAATTATATACTAACCACATATACACACATGCACGCACTCAAATCAAATGCACGCACAAAAGGAAAAGAAAGAGAGCTGGCAAATTATTCGGTTTAGCGGCGCCAAGTTTTTGTAGTAAAATTTGTATTAAAATATTTATTTATAATAGTTGTACAAATAATTATTTGTAAAAGTGGATGTTTTAGTTTGTATGAACATCCATTTTCATAGTTGGCGCATTTTCTTCATATCATTACTTTTGTAGAAAAAATAAATTATTTGTTGTTTTTGGGGGAAAAGAAAATTTTATTAAAATTTTGTACATTTGTAGTGCCAAATTAAAATTATTTTCTACAAAAATTTTTGAGGGCGTTTCATGCGCGCGTATTCTTGGCGCTTTTTTATACCTTTTTTTAAAAAGGTAATTTTGTTGGGATTTCAATCATTTTGTAGTGTCAGATATCTCATTTCTTTTTATAATATATATGAAGCTTTTTAAGACAATTTTAAAGTCCATATCTAATTAAAGATAAAGATTCAGATTGAATTGAAATAACAAAACAAAGTTATATCGGTTTTAATTTTTTTTCTGATTACATTTTAATGGATTTTCATAATATGCCTATTACATGACAGATAGAAATACGGCTGTGTCCAATTTGAAGATTAGTATAACACTATGTGTGTTACAATCAGATAAGTATATTACACAATATTTTTATTTTTTATTGAAAATAAGTTGTCAGAGATAAGTTAATACTTTGTGTTATGGTTTATTGTTAGTTATTATATTAAAAGAAAGAAAAAAAATAAAAAAAATACTTTATCTGAATCTAAATTAGAAGAATAGAAAAAGAAAAATGAGTGGACGGGTAAGAAAAGAGAAAGAGAGAGGGAGGGGAAGAAAAAGAGAAAGAGAAAATTAGTAGTTAAGAAATAATAAAAAGAAGTAAGAAAAGCAATATAAAGTAAATTATTTAACATGTAAATAAATTATAATTATTGTGCTAAAAAGAGTATTATTGTTAAATTGAAAGAGAGAGAGAGAGGGCAAATAACATTGTGTAGTAATGTCTATACATTATACATATGTACATATATACATATGTGCATGTGTGTACATGTGCATGTGTCTGTATTCTCTCTCTCTTTCTCTTTTTGTGTAAGTAATTCTTTCTCTGAATATTATATAATTAAAATCAAAGCTCGGATATAATCATATGCCGGCTCGTAATGGTGAACAATTTACACATATTTGTTATTTACATGTATAAATAAATTATAAGTATTGTGCTAAAAAGAGTATTATTGTTAAATTGAAAGAGAGAGAGAGAGGGCAAATAACATTGTGTAGTAATGTCTATACATTATACATATGTACATATATACATATGTGCATGTGTGTACATATATATGCATGTGTCTGTATTCTCTCTCTCTTTCTCTTTTTGTGTAAGTAATTCTTTCTCTGAATATTATATAATTAAAATCAAAGCTCGGATATAATCATATGCCGGCTCGTAATGGTGAACAATTTACACATATTTGTTATTTACATGTATAAATAAATTATAAGTATTGTGCTAGAAAGAGTATTATTGTTAAATTAAGAGAGAGAGAGAGAGAGAGAGAGAGAGAGAGAGAGAGAGAGCGAGAGAGAAAGAGAGGGGAGGAAGAGAAAATAATATTGTGCAGTAATGTCTATCCCGAAACAATTTATTATAATTAATGCAATTCTCTTCATGCATTCAAAAAAGATCATACTAAAAAAAATTTTCATTTGTAGTTAAATTATAATTGTACTTTTAAAATTATGTTTATTGTCCTTTACAATTATTGATAATAAACCTATTTTGTCCATGTTTCACTTAAAGTGCTTGCAACATATAATTATGTGCCGGATTGTAATGGTGAACAAAGCGTGGCTGTCACAGAAACTTCTCAAGTTTGCCAAGCCGACACATGATTATATGTTCCAAGAGCATTAATTAAAAACAAAATAGATTCATTAACAATAATTGTAAAATTTTGAATATGATCTGTGAATGTATGAAAATTTTTCTTACCATATAGAAATTTTTAATCCGAATAGTGAGCATTGTAGTAGGGATGGGCGATTTTGTCAAACAGATCGATTTTTTTAATTGATTTAGATCGGAGACTTGAAAATCGATTCGCCAAAAAATCGATTTTCAAAGATTCGATCTTTCAGAAACAGAGTTGGGTGGCAGCAAATACTTTTGTCTCCAAATTACATATTCAATTACATATTACTTTTATAATTTGTAATTGAAATCCATTTAATTATCCATTATTTTCAGCATTTGGAATTAAGTTCTATTTAATTACTCATTATTTTGAGCATTTGTAATGGATGTCCAAAGTAATTGAATTACACTATTGTAATGTAATTATATTTGTATAATTTAATTACATTTGTGTAATTTAATTACATTTGTGTCATTTAATTACATTCATGTAATTTAATTACATTTGTGTAATTTAGTAACATTTGTGTAATTTTAATTACTTATTTACAATTAAATTAAATATTCTTGAAGATTCGGATCAGTTTATTTCAACAATTTTAAAGGTAAATTTAGACATTGCGCGATGGAGTGATAGAAATTTGGCTTTATCATTCGAATTATGTTCTGTCTGAATTTGCCATAAGGGAGGACTGTTTCCTACGTGTAGTAGACTTCTTTCCGCGAATAAACAGTATACTGCTACTCCACAAAACATTTTCTTCAAAACATATCAGCATTATTGCAAGTCAAAAAGCAGAGACATAAATGTGATAATTACATTGTTTCAGTATTAGTGTCATGAAGAATAAATTGAAGTTTTTATAAGATACAAAACTATTGTAGTAATTTTCAAGCTCACAAAAGTATCTTATTAAATTTCTCGAATATTTTTTAATAAAATATAGAATTAAGATGTTAATTCTTAATTGAAAATAAAAATCCATCCATCCTCTTATAAAATAGCCATGTAACCCTAAAGTTGCCTGCTAATCGCGATTGCAATGTTGCCGCTTTATTCCGATCGCGATTGGCTGTCTCGCGCTTGACTCGCTTCGTGTGCGAGAGTCGTGGTTTGACAGTTTAGTCGAGAGTAGCTGTCATTGAATTTTGACAGCTATCATGTGAATATGCATATTGATGTGCACGTAACAAATCGGTTATGTGCATATTATTGCACATTTCTTTTAAAAGAGATTAATGAGAGAGGGAGAGGGAAGAAATAAAAAAACTTTCAGGTAATAATAAAAAAAGAAATAACATCAAATATAATTTATAATTAAAATAAAAATTTAATTTAAAATATTACATTCTAACAGTCAGCGTCTTCTCTACATATTTGACAGAGCATGAATTTTTTTTGGAAAGAAAGAAGGAAAGAAAAGAGGTGAGAGAGAGAGATGAGGAGAAAGAAGAAATAAGAAGAAAAACATCAGGTAATATAGTAAAATAAAGAATAACATTAAAATTTAATATAACTTATAATTACATCAGGTAATAGTAAAATAAAGAATAACATTAAAATTTAATATAACTTATTATTTAAAATATATTTTAACAGTTCGCGTGTTTTACGTATCTGACAGAACATACATTTTATTAGAAATAGAAAAGGAAAGGAACCATATTACAGACAAAGAAAGAGAGAGAGAGAGAGAGAGAGAGAGAGAGAGAGTAAGGGAGAATTAAATAACTTAGAAAATGAAACAGCGATTTTGTGAAGAAACAGCGATATTGAAAAGAAGGAACAGAAAGAGTTAAAAAAAAAACAAAAAAAAGAACAAAGAAATAAGAGAAAAATCAGGTAATAATGAAATAGAAAGTAACATTAAAATGTAATATAATTAATAATTTAAGTAATAATTTAATTTGAAATAATATATTTTAACCGTTTGCGTATTTTATGTATTAGAGAGAGGAAAAAAGTGAGAGAAAGAGAGAGAGAGAGAGAGAGAGAGAGAGAGAGAGAGAGAGAGAGAGAAATGGAGAGAGGAAAGAAATAAGAAGGTAAAATATCGGGTAAAATTATTAATTGTTTGTTATAAAAAAAAGGGAAATAGAATAAGGAATATTATTAATTTGATATTTTGCGTACTTTTCGTATTTTACAGTTTTCAGAAAGAGAGCAAGAAAGAGATGAGAGAGAGAGAGAGAGAGAAAAGGAGAAAGAGAAAAAGAGACAGGCAAAAGAAAGAAATGAGAAAGAAAATATCAGGTGATAATAAAATAAGGAATAACGTTAAAATATAGATAATTTATAATAGGCAATTTTTGGCGATTGTTTGGTACATGTACCAAGGTTGATATTGGTAGGGGTGGAGCTTATCTTGATACGATGTACCACTACCATATACCACTATGAACGCTAAAACGGACTGGTTCTTTTCTCTTTTTTCATACCGCAGATTTGGAAAAAACTATTTTACTTCGTTGCAAGGTATAGCTGGTATCAACCAGAAATGTATCAAAATGGTTAGCCACGCCTTAACCAAAAAGTACCAAACACGCGAAAACGCTCTGGTACATATTGGTACACTTTGGTACATGTATCAAACGATCGCCAAAAATCGCCTAATATAAATAAAAATTTAATTTAAAATAATACATTTAACAGTTCGTATACTTTACGTATCTAACAGAGCATAAATTTTATCAGAAAAGGAAAGAGATTAAAAAGAATGAAGGGAGAAAGAGAGAGAGAGAGAGAGAGAGAGAGAGAGAGAGAGAGAGAGAGAGTAAGGGAGAAAGAATTTAAAAAGAGAAGCAGCAATATTCGTAGAAAGAAGGAACAGAAAGAGAGTGAAAAAAAGGAAGACAAAGAGAAAAAAGAGTGTAAGAAAGGAGAAACATCAAGTAATAGTAAAATAAAAAATAACATTAAAATATGATATAATTAATAATTTAAATAAAAATTTAATTTAAAATAATATATTTTAACAGTTTGCATATGACAGAGCATGAATTTTTTCAGAAAAAGGGATGGAAAGGAAAGAGATTAGAGAGAAAAAGAAAATGGGAGTGAAAAGGAAAAAATAAGAAGGTAAAATATCAGGTTAAATTATTAATCGTTTGAATATTATTTATTTAATGTAGTTGGCAGCCCGCAATTATATATGTTATTGGCTATTTTTTTTATATTATTTTTTTGGCTATATTACTTTTTTGGCTTATTATTTTTTTGCGCGCGCGTGCGTGTGTAAAATTATGTAAATTTATAAATAATTACATAGTATTATATAAAATATTTTATTAAAAATTATTATTTACTTAATTTTTTTAACTTTTTTAATAAATACATACATACATATGTGTGTGTGTGTTTATAAAAAATTAAGTTTAAAAAAATTAAGTAAATAATAATTTTTAATAAAATATGCTTTTATATGATATTATGCAATTATTTATAAAATTACACTTACACGTTTTTTATTCAAAATTGCAGAAGATAAAGGATAGATTAAAGAAAGGGAAAAAGATAAAGAAAGATAAAGATAAAGGTATTTACATTTAAAAAATGGAGAGAGAAAAAAGGAAGAAAGACGAGGTATATAATAATTATTTAAAAAGCTGTTGCGTTATTTTTTTTTATAAAATAGCATGTTATCTGATATTTCCCCTCATTACTTTTTTTCTTACAATCTTTTCTTCCCTTTCTCATTCTCTTTTGCACTCTATATTTGTTCCCTCTATCTACAGAAGTCATTGTTTCACCTAATTATATTTTAATATAATTTGCCTATTTTGCTTATATATTTTACACACCCCATCTATCTATTTATCTGTCTATCTATTTACCCATATCTTTCATTTACTTTTATAAAAATTAAAAAATAAAAATTTTATGTTAAAAAAGATTTAAAAGTTTAAAGATAAATTTAAAAGAAATATATTTATAAACATAATTATACAGACATGATGTGCAATGAGCAAAATTGCGCGCATAGAAAAAGTGTCCGCATTTGGTTTTTAAAGGGTTAAAATAATATAATATATTAAATATATTATATAATTCTTTTTCAATATAAAATTATAATTTTATTTTATCAATATGTTTTTATCATAATTTGTTTTTTAATAAAGTTTAATAATATAGCAAATAATTAATAATATAGGGGAGAAGGTGGTAATATGGCCATCCATTTATATTTTATTTAATAACTTTGTTAATAATTAATATTTTGAGTTGAAATTTTATGATTATATTTATCAAAATATTGCTCATTAGATTTTCAATTCAAAGTTATAAAATATTTATCATATTATATATTATTTATAAAAATGTAACGATACTGCAAAATAGGCCGAAAAGAAATGGGAGGATAAATATGGCTACCACAAAAATAAATGTAAAAAAATTGGTTTTGTTTAAAAATGCCACAGTATTTTGTTAGAAACATATATTTATATAAAATAAGATGTTATATCGAAACAGATGATTTTTATTCACATTTAATGGAAATTAAATAAAAATAATTTTAAATCTAAAGAACTCTATTATATAAAAAATTTGAAAAAATGAACAGCCTTAAATTAAACCTTTAATCGATTTATCGAGAAATTTTGTTGAAATGGAGATCTCGAAAGTGACTATTACTAGCACACTTAGATGGCCATATTGACAACATCCTATATCATCGTTCAATTTTGTATAACTCGAAATATATACAGCCGAATAAAGAGTTAAATAATAAAAAAGTTCCCAAGTGTACATACATTTGGATGATAATGCGGTTAAGTTTAAAAAGAATGAGAAAGTATGTGTAATTAAATGTTAAAATGTACCTTAAAAAATTTTCGAAATCTTTAAAAGTAAAAATACTTTATAATAAATGTTGACTGTTGTGCTTTGTCATATTAGCATCTTTATATAACAGTAGGCTACTAAACAAATGATATCATGAATAATTATTAAAATTCGTCAGCTAATAATGGAGTTAATATGGGTAGCCATATTATGTCCACGTTGGCTATATTACCATTTTCTCCTCTACTATATTAAATGTGTATCTAATACATTATATATATTGTAAAAGTCTTTTCCAATATAAAATTATAATTATTTTATTTTATTAATGTAATTTATGTTTTTTAAGTTTAGAAATATAGTAAATATTATTCCAATATAAAATATAAAATTATAATTATTATTTTATTTTATAAATTTGTTTTTTATTAAAAATTTAATAATATAGTATAATATATATTTAAGGTGGTTCTCAAAAAAAATTATTTTCTTAGAAATTTTTTGAAAATTGAACTATATCTTAATGAGACTATGATGCATGCAAAAAAACTGAAAAAATTATGAAAAAATCTATGAAATATTTTGTAAAATATTTATTTTATTTTAATAATATTATGCATAAAATAAGAAAAAGAATCAATTGATACAAAAAACCACAAAACTGTTTTTACAATAAACATGATATTAATAATTATATTTTTTATATAAATATGATTTTTTAAAAATAACTATGTATATTTTTGACATTATTACCTGGTTTTATATTTGTTTTTCTTCTTTTTCTCCCTTCCTCTTTCTCTCTCTCTCTCTCTCTCTTTATCTATATATTTTTTAAAAAGCACGACATTGTTTACTGTATAATACAGAACATTTTATATAAATTATGAAATATTTTGTGAAATATTCATTTTTTATTATTTTATTTTAATAATATGCACAAAATAAGAAAAAGAATTTAAAAACCATGACATTTTGTGCATATAAATATTTGTTAGAATAGCATGCTTTTTTATAAAAAACAGTTATGTGGTCTTTTTATACCAATAGATTGTTCTTATATTATTTTATACATAATATTATTACAATAAAATGATAAAAAATGAATATTTTACGAAATATTTTATAGTTTAGTTTTTTGCATAACAAGAAATATTTTATAAAAATTATAAAATATTTCGTAAATTATTCATTTTTTCTCGTTTTATTGTAATAATATTATGCATAAAATAATAAGAAGAATCTATTGACAACATAACTGTTTTTTACAAAAAAGCATAATATTTCAACAAATATTTATATGCACAAAATAATTTTTTGTGAAAACAGCTATATGGTTTTCTTATATTAATTAATTTTTTTTTATTTTGTGCATAATATAAATTATAAAAATAAAATGATAAAAAATGAATATTTTAGAAAATATTTTATAATTTGTATGTTGCAAAATGTTTCTTATTATACAGAACTAAGCTATGAAATATTTTGTAAAATATTTACTTTTTGATTATTTTATCTCAATATTTTTATGCACAAAATAATGAAGGAAATTATTTATTATATAAAGAAAAGAAAATTAAAAGATAGTAAAAAAAATTTTAAAAAATAAAGAAAGTAGTTTTATGTTAATAATATTATGCACAAAATAATAAAAAGAATCTATTGGTATAAAAAGATTACATAACTGTTTTTTTACTAAAAAAACATGATATTGTGTACTAAATACCTATATGCACAAAAAGATGAGAAAAATTATTTTTTATAAAGAAAATAAAATCTAAAAGAACAGTAAAATAAAGGTGAACATAAAAGTCTATTATAGTTTTTGGACATCTCCAATAATAAGCGAGATATGAATTTTTTAATTTGTACGAATGAGAGCGCACCGAAAGAAGTGCAGGAGCTCGATTCTTGAATTCATTCGCAAAAGAAACGTATTTACAAATTCTGAACTTATAGAAAAGTTAGAAATTTATTGGCTGTTGTATGGCTTTTAACCAATAAACTTGCAACTTTTCTGTTTGAAAGGGTATTTGCGCATACGTTTCTCTTGCGAATAAATTCAAGAATCGAGCCTCTGAGCCACTTCAGCTATAGCACGGCTCATTGTGTCAAGCATTGGCTGCCGGTTCGAGCGGCTTAGCGCTGCTTTCGGTGCGCTCTTATTTGTTAAATTTAAAAAATTATTATTTTGGCTATTATTGGAGATATCCAAAAACTATAGTAGATTTTTATGTTCACCTTAATCTTGTCTATCTTTCTATTAAGTATTGCATACATTATACGAGACACCGTGTATATAGGGCGTTTTCTGTAAATGGAGACCTCTTTCTGCCCAGAATATACTTCAATATTAAAAAAGCAGCAAGTGCGCAAATTATAGCTAAAAACGTCTATTTTTAAATGCCGTTTGGTATTTTTTGAAAAATTTAGTACAAGATACCAATATGGTGTCAAATTGAGACTATTTTCCCTCATTTATGAACAGAATATTTGAACAAAATATCAAGACACAATATATAGACTTTAAAATGCTGTTACGTCCAGAGGACTTCACCTTTTTATTGCCCGCTGACCTTTCCAGAGATAAGCAAGCTAAACGAAATTCTGAGACTTATCTGCGGTCAAGTGTCGCGGGAGAGAAAACTAAATATCTCTGCACCGCGAGGGCATCTGGTTCCTATAATCAGAGGGACCCAATACATTAAAAGCCCATAGAATTCGGTGGGGGTTAGGCCCCAACGAAGTTAAGATTCAAATATTTACCCTTAGCGGACTAAGGGCACTGTCAGAATTCTTTTACGACCGCAGATAAGTGCCAGATGTAAAGTTAGATTACTTGAAAAGGGGCAAGGGCACATTTGGTTTTAAGGGTAAAACACTTTTTATTTACGGGCAAAATGTTATCGAAAGAGAGCCAGACCACCTCAAATGTCAAAGGAACTATAAAATTTTCCTTTGAAACCCAGATGTGCCTGCCACCCCTGGGAAATGCGCGGGCCGGGAAACATAAAAATTCCTCCCTCGTTTTAGATAAAGAACATTCGAAAATCCTAACCCCCTCTTTTCCGTCAGAGCTTGAAATCTTTTCGGGGCGGAGACAAGGAGGAACCGGCCAATAATTAGGCGCCTAAAATTAACATCCTTTCCCAAAAACCCTACTACCCGTCTAGTAAGGAATTAAGAGATACCCCCACGCAATTCTAAGAGAAGTAATCCTACCAATAAAGTCCTTTGAACCACCCACGCCCAAATTCCTGTCGTGGGAAATTCACTATAAAAATCCACAGCCCGAAAGGAAAACACTTACTGTTTTCCGTACCTTCTTTCGGACCCCCATCTAAAGTTTTAGATCAGTCCTAACGTCGTGTTGAGTGTACAAGTAATAGAGTGACAGTGCTCAAGATTGACTCAGAACTTAAATCCAGTGGAATCACATTCGAGCCGACAAGTCACCCAGAGAGCCCGACCACCTCGAGATTGGCAATTCAACCGACCACCCCGGCCTACTCACTCAAGGTTATCGCTAACTCAACAAGTAGTAAGTCTTCAAACTCAAATTTCTTTCGGGTCTCGGTTCCCCTTTTTTTTTTTTTTTACTAGACAAATAATTACTACTTATAGTGGAAAGAAATTTCTTTCATCGGAACCGGTCGAATTATAAACGGTCTCGGAGGAGGGCAATCAGACGGGCTCTCGCGCAGGCATTAAACGAGACATTGCGTTCATCGCTTCCGGGGCGAGACCGGTTCACCGATCCCGATCTGCGAGAATCCGACCACGCGTCCGGGCTAGCGGATCCCGACCCCACCATCCAGGAGTCCGGCCGAGTGTCCCGGTTCGCGGATTCCGAGCCAGCCGCTCGAGAGTCCGGCCAAGGGCCCCGGTACGCGGATTCCGCGGTGGACCTTCAGGAGTCCGACCAGGCGTCTCGGCTAACGGGTTCTAACCCAACTACTAGAGGGACCGGTCACCCGCCCAACTCCGCGGATACTGCCCCTGGAACTCGCGAACCCCGAATTCAATCAGCGAATTTACCCCCGCGAAACAAAGTACCTCCCTCACCTCCGTCCTCCTTTCTTCAAGTCCCTCCTCCATTCTACTCTCCGATCACCTCACCAGAACCGGAGGAAATTCCACCCCCACCTTCCCCTACACCTTCTATTGAATTCTTAGACGAATTCGATCGAGTACCACCCAGGCCGCGCCATTATTATTATAATGGTACCCAAAACTCGTTGATAGAATTATTAGAACAATTCCCAGTAAAGACAGATCTCTCTCTCCAAAACTATCGCGAATTTACTCTTACCTCAGAAGCAATAGACCTAGATGTTTTATTTAATGTAGTTTCTACACTCGATCCCTCAGACTTTATCCTCACCTTTACCCCTCAGTACCATGATCCCTTCGCAGTCCCAGTAGATTTCTTTTACAATTTCTTTCCTCCTTCCTCAGTAATCATCCGAGAGATAACATGAAACTCCTAACTTCTCCCTCACCCGTCGATTCACCTCAAGAATTTGGTGTTAATATATGTAACAAACTATTGTAAAATTCAGAACTAGTAATCTATATACACACACACACACATATATATATATATATATATATATATATATATATATATAGCGAATATAGTATTATCAATAATGTATTCCATTAGGAATTAAGTCTACATGGTTAAAACAATAATAAATATTAACCTCAGTTTTTTTTTTTCTGTATGAAACCACCAACATTAGAATAAATATGATTATAATATAAATCTCTTGATTTATTGATTAGTCGACCCCTCCTCATTCTTGATTAAGACTGCATCGGGTCCAATCCCTAGTTAAAGCAATTAAATTTGCTGACTAAAAATTAGGACCAACGGACGCACGGCTCGGAGATCAGGTTACAGTGAGCCTATCGGCACACTGACCCACATTTCTAGCCATAAAAAGTGCGCTCGCCCCTAAGGCACTTGACCTTCCCTCGAACGGGTGCCTTCGGGAGTAAGGTTCGTTACGCCCTTCCTTGTATCTTAAGATATCCAGAGAATCACCCGATCCTACCCAACATTCCTGCAACCCTGGACGTAACAATGCGTTTTCAGAGTAGCTGAAAATTTCTAGATACTCATTTTAGTTAAAATATTATTTTTTGATACTTCGATCGAATATTCTGCGTGTAACTCACTGATTTTAGTTATAATTTGTTCGAAACTGATGAACAATTATTGCAAACGTATAATATTACAAATTTAAAAATCAGAAATTTTCGAGCTAACTACAAAGGGTTTCAAAATATAGATTATAATATAGCTGAACAATCTAATAGTAATGTGTCTACAACTGGTAATCAACAATCATTTGTATTAAAAAAATACACAAAAAGAAAATGTAACAAATAATATGGCTGGACTATCTAATAATAATTTGTTCGGAGCTGATGAACAATTATTGCAAACATATACAGTGGCGTGCAAAAGTTTCCGGCCAGTGACATTTTGTACTCTAATTTATTTTAAAAAAAGATTAATGATTTTTAATTATTATGAGATGTGAGTATGAGATATAGGAAACAAAATAATATAGTAAAACAATATTATTTATGTTTGTAAATATATTTATTATTATAATTGTTATATTTGGATGTGCAAAAGTTTCCGGCCACTTTGTATTACGAGAAAAATTATTAGTCTACATGTTCTGTAATACACTTAAATTATATTTTAGTATTAATATTTTGTAGCCATACCATTTGCAGCGATAACAGCCGCACAACGATGTGGCATCGACTCAATTAATCGATTAATACAAACAGGTGAAATTTTAGCCCATTCTTCCTTCAACGATTTGAATAATGCGGCTTTATTTGAATATGTATGCTTTCGAACTTGACGGTCTAACGTTTCCCATAAATGTTCTATGGGGTTCAAGTCCGGTGATTGAGATGGCCAACTTAAAACTCTCACATTTGAAGAGGAAAACCACTGTTTTAATAACTTGGATGTGTGTTTGGGATCATTATCCTGCTGAAATATCCAATTATGCGGCATTGTTTCTTTAGCATATGTTAATAAATTTTTTTCTAAAATGTCTTTGTAAATAGCAGCGTTCATATTTCCGTTGATCTCGACCAATGGACCAACTCCTTGTGCAGAAAAAATTCCCCAAACCATCACACTTCCTCCACCGTGCTTCACAGTAGGAATTTGATACCGAACGTCATTTCTGGTACCAACAGGACGTCGTATATGTTGTCTACCATCGCTTCCAAAAAGATTAAATTTAGATTCGTCTGAGAAAGCTACTTTTTTCCAATCTTCGACTGTCCAATTTAGATGATCTTTGGCAAATTGTAATCGGGCCTTCTTATTCTTTTTACTAATTAATGGTTTTTTAATACCTATACGGCCAAAAAGTCCCACATCATGTAGTCTTCGTGTCACAGTACTACGACTAACATTAGCTAAGTTTTCATCCTTTAGCTCGCGTGCAATTTCGGCAGCAGTTTTCTTAACATCTGCAGTTGATTTGCGTTTAATGATACGATCTACCTTTTTAGATGTCTTTCTTGGTCTTCCACTACGCGGACGATCTTTTAAACCATACCCACAACTGTATTTTACAATAATATCATTCACGGTTGATTTACCTATCGATAATAATGAAGCAATCTCACGAGAAGACTTTCCTTCTTTTGAAAATTTTATTATTCTTTCACGAATTTGAATTTGCGTATGCCGAGCCATGTTTATGCTTCCACGACCTTCTATGAACTAAATGTAAATATTCAACGCTATACTCTATTCGTAAATAAATTTTTGAAGTCCTACTACGTCAAATATATTATGTGGCCGGAAACTTTTGCACATGCAAATATAACAATTATAATAATAAATGTATTTACAAACATAAATAATATTGTTTTACAATATTATTTTGTTTCCTATATCTCATAATCATATCTCATAATAATTAAAAATCGTTAGTCTTTTTTTAGAATAAATTAGAGTACAAAATGTTACTGGCCGGAAACTTTTGCACGCCACTGTAATATTACAAATTTAAAAATTAGAAATTTTCGAGCTAACTACAAAGGGTTTTAAAATACAGATTATCATAATTTAAGTCAACATTATGTAGAAAAAATGGAAGTCGAGTGTCAATATTGTAGAGGGAAACATTTTCACGCTGAAAAAGTTCACAATAAAGATAACTCATTCAAAGATAGTTGTAATCATGCAAAAGTTATATTGGAACCTTTACCAACATTTTTTAATGAACTACAACAATTATTTTTGGGAAATCATAAAAAATCTAATGAGTTTTTTTAAAAACCTAAGAAGTTACAATGGTGCATTTTCTTTTGCATCTTTTAATGCTAATTTGGTTAATTTTAATGCATAAAAACGAGGACCTTATTGTTTCAAAATTCAAGGTTAAATTTATTACCAAATTAATACTGCATTATATCCTGCTATAAATGAGCAATCAAGTTATGGACAGCTTTTTATTCTTGACGCTAACGAAGCTACAGAATGCCGTTTAAATGTAAATACAAATCTTCATGAAGAGTTATTGCGTACATTAGATGACATTATTCGTAATAATAATATATTTGTTCAATCATATCAAATGATGCACGAAGAAGTACTTAATCAAAAAAGTTTAGGTTTAAATATACCTAATTAAAAAATAGGATTTTTAAATAAAAAAACAGGCATTGATCGTGGAAGATATAATGTTCAAAAAATTAATAAAGTTGCTGCAATATTTTCAACTACTGCAGATGGAAATATTCCTGATTATTATGTTACAATTAGAAACAAATGTGATAAAACTTTAAAATACGTTAGTATGGATCCAAACGTCGAACCTTGGATTTATCCAATGTATTATCCATATGGTACACAAGGTTGGCATGATAATATTAAACAAATCGGATGGAAAACGTGTAACTAGATCCATGTATATTCAATACCGAATGGCTGTATGTAATAATGTCAATGTTTTTTTAATAGGTAAACGGCTATTTCAACAATGGCTTGTTGATAGCTATGTAAAAACAGAAAAAGATAGAATTAATTGGTGTAAAGAAAATCAAAAACATTTGAGAGTGGAAAAGCACCAAGGACTGATTGACTATTTAGAAAAAAAGTGGCTGATACTAATGTTTATATTGGACGTGTAATAATACTTCCTTCTACATTTATTGGTTCACCTAGAAATATGATGCAAAATTATCAAGATGCGATGACTATTGTTCGCAAATATGGTAAACCAGATATTTTTATTACAATGACTTGTAATCCAAATTGGCTTGAAATTAAAGAAAATTTGCTTCCAAATCAACAACCTAATGATAGACCTGATATTTGCGCTAGAATTTTTGATATAAAAAAAATAATTTGATAGATTTGATTGTTCGACAGAAATTTTTTGGTGAAGTAAAAGCATTTGTTTATGTAATCGAATTTCAGAAACGCGGTTTGCCGCACATACATATGTTAATAACTATGAAACAAAATTGCAAAATTACTAATTTGGAAACTGTTGATAAATATATTTCTGCTGAAATTCCCGATCCTGCTATTGATAAAAATTTACATGAAATTGTCAAGAAGAATGTGATTCATGGACCATATGGTGATTGGTGTATGATAAGTGGAAAATGTTCAAAACATTTTCCAAAATCCTTTCACGAAGAAACAACTATGGATGAAAATGGTTATCCACAATATCGTCGAAGAGACACTGGCATTTTGTATGAGAAACCCGAAGAATTTGTAGTAGATAATCGGTTTGTTCCTTATTGTCCCATATTATCACAAATTTTTAATTGTCATATTAATGTTGAAGTTGTTTCAAGTATTAAGTCAGTAAAGTATTTATACAAATATATTTACAAAGGTCACGATGCAGCATCTGTAGTTATAGAACAAGATGTGAATAATGTAGAAATTGTTTATGACGAAATCAAAGATTTTATTGAAGCACGCTATGTAGGACCAGTTGAAGCTTACTGGCGTTTGTAGGTAAAACATTACAAGAGAAGAGTCATGCTATTATTCGTCTATCTGTACATTTGCCAAATGAACAGATTATACAAATATATTTACAAAGGTCACGATGCAGCATCTGTAGTTATAGAACAAGATGTGAATAATGTAGAAATTGTTCATGACGAAATCAAAGATTTTATTGAAGCACGCTATGTAGGACCAGTTGAAGCTTACTGGCGTTTGTAGGTAAAACATTACAAGAGAAGAGTCATGCTATTATTCGTCTATCTGTACATTTGCCAAATGAACAGAATGTTATTATATCTAATAAATCAAATTAACAAGATTTACAATCTGCTTTAGATCGTATAACAATGTTAATGGATTATTTTAAATAAAATAAACGAAATGTTGATGCACGTCAGTATGTATATACAGATATACCTTTATATTTTGTATTTAAAAAGGTAACATTTAACGGAAAACAAATTTATCGTTGGAAAAAACGTCAATGTCATTTTAACTATATTGGACGCATGTACTCAGTTAGCCCAACTGAAATCGAATTATTTTATTTACGTATTCTTTTATTGAATGTCAAAGGAGCAACATGCTATAATGACTTAAAAACAGTCAACAATGGTGAATTACATCAAACGTTTACTTCTTCATGTTTAGCTTTAGGCTTAATTGAAGATAATGAAGAATAGAAATGTGCAATGAACGAAGCTTCTATTTGGATGATGCCAAGACAACTTAGGTTACTTTTTGTTCGAATATTAATACATTGCCAACCAGGGCATTCAAAAGAATTGTGGGATGAATTTCAAGTTGCAATGTCAGAAGATTACATACGACAATTTGGACGAGTCACTGGGATAAGAAAAGCTTATATTCAAATTGGTCAATTACTTTGCAAAGAAGATTGGGAACTTTCACAATTTCCAGAAATGGAACAAATAACGATTGAATATGAAAAAGAACATGCCAAACAATTGGAAAAAGAAGTCTTACTTGGTCAACAACAATACAGTCGGTTAAATCATGACCAAAAAATAATTGTTGATTATGTTTTAACTCTTTTAGAAAAAACTGATGGTCAACAATTAAAATGTTTATACATTGACGGTTTATACATTGACGGTTTATACATTACCTGGAGATTCAGGTAAAATTTTTGTTTATACAACATTATATTATATTACTATTTACTCAAGTCTCAAAACAAAGTTGTTAGTACAATGGCTTTCACTGGTTTCGCTGCAACGTTACTACCGAATGGAAAAACAACACATAAAACTTTAGGTTTGCCCATGCCTCTTTTTGCTGACTCAACATCGAATATAAAAATTCAATCAAAAGAAGCTGAATGTTTGAAGAAAACAGATGTTTTTATTTGGGATGAAGCACCAATGGCACCGCGATATGCTCTTGAAGTGATGGATCACCTTTTGCAAGATTTAATGCAAAATAATCTAAAATTTGGTGATAAAATTGTTATTCTTGGTGGGGATTTCAGACAATTATTGCCAGTACAACAAAACGTTACACGGTCTGAAATTGTAAATTTGTCAATTAAATTTAGCTCATTATGGCAACATTTCAAAATCTTTTCATTAACGGAAAATATGCGTATTTTACGACATGAACAAGAATTTGCTAATTTTTTATTAGATTTGGGAAATGGTACTTTGAATGATCAATTTAATAATATTGAAGTTCTACTGAGATGTGTAACAGATTTGAACGCAAATATAGTAAAAGATACATACGAAGAAATATTTAAACACTATCAGTATAGACTTACAGCAAAACGTGCTATACTTTCTGCACGAAATGTTGATGTGGAGGAACTAAACAAACAAGTTGTAAATTTACTTGACGAATCAACAGAAAGAGTGTATACAAGTATAGACACTACAGAAACTATTAACGATATTCATGATATTAATAAAACTATTTTAACAGAATATTTGAGTACTTTAAATCCAGCGATTCTTCCACCTCATAAACTTCGATTAAAAAAATACACGATTATCATGTTGATTAGAAATCTAAACATCAGCGAAGGTTTATATAATGGAACAACATTGTTAATTTTAGAGTTAAGAAACAATTTGTTAAAATGCGAAATTTTAACTGGTGATAAAAAAGGGGAAATAGTTTTTTTAAATCGCATAACTTTATATTGTGAAAACGTTTATTCATTTGTGATGAAAAGAAGACAATTTCCGATAAAAATAGCTTTTGCTATGACAATAAATAAATCACAAGGACAAACATTTGACAAAATTGCAATTGATTTAAGAAGATATTTTTAATCATGATCAACTTTATATGGCATTTTCACGAGTTAGATCTTGGAAATCATTGAAAATTGATTTAGGACAAAAAAGACAAAATAGATTAATAAAAAATTATGTATATACAGAAATGTTTCAATAAGAATGTCTTTAATTGATTTTACAATATAAAACATAATTGCTATTATACTAATAAATTTTATATAAATATATTTAAAATAAATACAAATAAAAATAAATTTAAATTAATACTTTATAAAGTAATATTTTTTAATATATTTATTGTTTGATAGCATCCTGTGATGAACAATATATTTTGAGAATGGATTATTCAATATGACCATATTAACATGACTTTGAGGATGTACTATCTGCAATAAGATCATTTGTCGTGAAAAATAAAAACAATTATTTTTTATAATAACAAAAAATTAAAATGTTAAAATTTTGCAACATTTCAAAGTAATAAATTACAATTTAATATTTTACATGAATACTATAATGAAAAAACTTTATGTATATACACATAACTCAGTGAAAAAGAGAGAGGTTCAATGGCGCACAGTACAATTAGACACGTTGCAATTGCTCACCGTGCTATTAGACACGAAACATTGTGCATTGTTCAATTGCGCACAGTTTGTTTGGAAACAGTTCATTTGGACACAGTTCCCTTGGACACAGTTCCTTTGGACACCGTTCGATTGAACTTCGTTCGATTGGACACAGTTCGATTGGACACAATTTGATTGGACACAGTTCGATTGGACACAGTTTGATTGGACACAGTTCGATTGCTCACCGTTCGATTGCTCACCGTTTGATTGCGCACTGTTCAATTGCGCACCATTCAATGGCACACCATTTAATGGCACACCGTTCAATTACACCCCGTTCAGTTGCACACCGTTAAATTGCACACTGTTCAATTGCACACAGTTCAATTGAACACATGTCAATTGCGCACATGTCAATTGCACACAGTTCAATCAAACGTATATTAAATATTCATATATTATGGCTACGTTTGCAATGTGTGCATAGGTTAGCGACTTGGACGGGGCGGGTGCAGGAGGGGGGCCGAAGGCCTCCCCTTGCATCACCCTCCCCCCGCGCGCGCGCGCGCGCGCGCGCGTGTGTGTGTGTGTGTGTGTGTGTGTGTGTGTGTGTGTGTGTGTGTGTAAAGCATTCACTGCACCACATGGGTTTGCGACTTAAATGGTGTACGATTAGACGGTGTGCAATTGACATGTGCGCAATTGAACGGTGTGCCATTGAACGGTGCGCAATTGAACGGTGCGCAATTGAACTGTGTCCAATCGAACGGTGTCCAATCGAACTGTGTCCAATTGAACTGTGTCCAATTGAACTGTGTCCAAACAAACTGTGCGCAATTGAACGATGTGTAATATTTCGTGTCTAATAGCACAGTGGGCAATTGCAACGTGTCCAATTGTACTGTGCGCAAATGAAGGCCTCTCAGTGAAAAATAACTCAGTGATGTCAAATTGATATCAAATTAAGGGAAAATTGATATAAATTGCATTTATTAAATCAAATTGATGTCGATTTGATGGTTATTTCTCACTGAGTTAGAAAGATAAACAGATACAAACAAAAACAAGAAAGATATGAAAAAATAATATGAGCAAAATATAATAGAGTATACAAAGAAATAAAAATAGATGAGAAGTCTTTGTATATTTTAGTGGGGTATAAGAGTAGGGAGTCAGTCAATGATAGCGAGATTTAAGTGCGGAAACAAGGCATCAGGGAATAGATATTGGAAAAAAGAAAAAGTGTAAGCTATACAATTTAAAAGTAGAGACTTTAGTACACTTATTAGAAGAATTTACAGAATTGCGAAGACAAAATTTCTCTGTTAGGAAAATGTTATCAGAGGTAAATATAGGTACAAAATGGATGAAAAATGTATTAAACAAAAGAAATGACAAAGAAAAGCATAAATAGTCATTAAGAATCCTATGTTATTATGTAATTAAGCTATGTAACCTTTTTTCAAAGGCCGAAATGTTTAAGAAATAAACGAGTTGTATATATGTTATATGTAATAGTAATTTTATGCAGGGTGTAATAACAAATAAAAAAATAACATTTGGCGCGCGCGAAGCGCGCGCATGTTCTAGTAATAAAAAAGGCCGTGAAGACGCGAGAAGTTCGCTCGTGGTCGAGCGGTATTGTTGCCGCTTTTCCGCGACGCCGATTGGTCGTCTCGCTTCGTGTTGCGAGATCGCTTCGTGTTGCGAGAGAGAGCTGACAGCGCGATTGATTTTGACAGCTAACAATTCGTAACTAATAGTTCGTTATGCGTGTGCGTGTGCATCGATAGAGTTTAAAAGGTAAGATTTCCGAGAGAGAATATATAGGAGAGGAGTGAAAAACGTTATGCGTGTGCGTGTGCGTCCGCTGTCAATGAGTTATGAGTTATGCGTGCGAGCGTGCGTGCTTGAGTGAAAAATATTATGCGTGTGTGTGTGTGTGTGTGTGTGTATGCGTGTGTATACATAATGAAATTTTAATTTTTAATTATTATTTTTTTATTATGTGTGTATGCGTGTGTATGCGTGTGTCTGCGCGTGCGTGTGTGTCTAAGCGCGTGCAAGCGCGTGCATGCGTGTGTAAATAAATTAATTTTAATTTTTTTTTTTTTATTAAAAAGTAATTAATTATAATTTTGTTTATGTGTTTGCGTGACAAAGTATGTCTGTGAAAAAAATTATTTGTGCGTACGTGTGTGCGTGAGTTCGTGCGTGGGTGTGTTCGTGCGCACATGGCTGTGCCTGTGCAATTGTATTTTATATTTATTATTTTATATATATTATTAGACCACAGACGCGCTATTTGACACCTTGTATAATAATACAGTAATTCAATTTTTATTATAAAATATAAACAAACTTATGGGTAACATAGCAATGTAACATAGTAACGTGATGTAAATAAAACGGAATTAGCAGTATTACTTGAAAAGTTGTGCTAACGTGACGATAACTGTTTGTGAGTGGAGTAAACATTTTGCATAATAGCAGTTTGTAAAAAAGGTAATTAATTTTAATTTGTGTGTCTGCGCGTGCATGCGTGTGTATAAATTAATTAATTTTAATTACTATTTCTTTATTATGCGTGTATGGGCGTGTGTCTGCGCGCGTGTATGCGTGTGTTTAAATAAATTAATTTTAATTACTATTTTTTTATATTATGCGTGTGTGTGTGTGTGTGTGTGTGTGTGTGTGTGTGTGAGTAAAATAAAATAAATTATTTACATGTTTAAAATATCTGATAAAGCTTAATACTATAAAATACAATATCAACTTCTTTTATAGAGAAAACAGGATACTATAAATTAAAATTTCATTAAAAAAAAGAAAGCAAATAAGAAAGAAATCTTTCACTTGAGAAAAAAAATAAAGCGAGGGAGGAGCCTTTAATAGAGAAGAATTACAGAAGAGTCAAAAGTAAGAAAGAATCTCTTTTCTTTATGTACATTACAGTACATTAAAATCGTATGAATATTTATTGTTGAAAAATTTAATGTAATATTACAAAGTAAATCACATAATGTTTATCTATAATTAATTTGTAAAAGATAAAAATAAATAATTTTTTAGAAAATATTTTAAAAATATAACATTAAATAACAATATAAATAAAGCACATTAATTTATTGTAATATAAAGTTCAATATAAAAACACTCAATATACAATATTTTTATATTTTATAATAAATTAAATAATATTCATATTATTGCTTGTAATATTGTGTATATATTATATATTTAAACATTTATTTTTATTACATTTCTTTACCTTCTGTTAAACTATAATAAGTTAATCGTCAAATGATAATATTGCAAAGTATTAGTAAAGTAAAAAACTTTTTGATTTGTATAAATATCCAATTTTATAGCTATATTTTTTAATATCATTTATTTGTGGGAAACTTTAAACTTTAATGAGAATAGATTAATAAATAATTTTATAATAATTTTATAATTGTTTAGGTTTTTTAAGATCAAGATAGAGAGTATAAGAATGTATAAATAAATTTTTTATATCATTTATTTGTGGTAATTTATTGTTAATATGCTAACGTTTTCTGTATGTAAAAGTTGCAAAAGTAGTAAAGTTATATTTTTTAAAAGTTGCATTTACATAAGTTTATAAAATAATGTTTGTAAAGAATGTCTTTTATACTGCCTATGTATTTTAATTGTATACTATTTTTGATTAAAATTTTCATTGTTATGTAATAATTATTTAACGTTATATATTTTATTTATAAAACTTTTATTATTACTTATTTTGTCTTTTTTTTAAATAATACAAATTTATAATAATTTTTATAAGTTTATAATAATTATGAATTGTTTACCATATCTTGAATCATTTAAATGAGAAAAGTAAAACTGCAAACGGTCTAAAAAAATCAAAATTGGTGAATTCAATAGCAGATTCCAAATAATATATTTGCATAAAATTTAAGGTTTTTTTTAGCTTAACTAGCTACGCACTGTTATTAACGGTCTTTAAAACGTAGTCTTGGGTTAATTTACATTAATGAATTTAGATATTTATTAACAATATAATATGTATTATAAAAATTCATCCCTCGTATTAATTTTCTATTATTCTACTAGAGAATCGCTTTTACATTATCTTTTATTATTATGATAAACATTAATTATCTTTTATTATTATGATAAACATTACCATAGATTATTGCAATGTTCAAATTAGTTAAAATATCCATTTCTGAAAGAATTGAGAGATTCCAGGCAAATCTTAATTTTTGAATATCAACACAACTTACATACTTATTAATCTTACGAACAAACTATATTATATATGTATATATAAATAAAAATTAAATATTAATTAAAGAAAAATAAATTTTTAATAATTTCTTTTAAATAATAATAATAGTAATAATTTTAACAATCACTATTTATATTAAACAATATTATAATTTTAAAATATCTCAAGAAACTTGACAAA
Organism: Monomorium pharaonis; assembly: GCF_013373865.1. Taxonomy (NCBI): domain Eukaryota; kingdom Metazoa; phylum Arthropoda; class Insecta; order Hymenoptera; family Formicidae; genus Monomorium; species Monomorium pharaonis. Next base: position 17,495,575 of record NC_050469.1, read on the forward strand.
AGATATACTTAATTGTAGTGCTTTGGAAAACTCTTAAGGTGATTTTCATACAACAACAATGATACTATTTTATGTCTACCTTAAAACTGTGCAACTTAATATGGCTCGATATGGTTGGCTAAATTAAAAAAAAAGTGAATTTTATGTAAATATATTATTTGATATAGAATTTTTCAAGATTGTTTTTCTTGTACTTTAATTGTGTGGGTATGCCTGTGCACATGAGTAAAATAAAATAAATTATTTACAATTTACATATTTATTAATCTTACGAACAAACTATTTACGTTATATATGTATATATAAATAATAATTAAATAATATTAATTAAAGAAAAATAAATTTTTAACAATTATTTTTAAATAATTGTAATAATAATTTTAACAATTACTATTTAAATGAAATCTCCTTTTCATCGATAGAGTTTAAAAGGTAAGATTTCCGAGAGAATATATAGGAGAGGAGTGAAAAACGTTATGCGTGTGCGTGTGCGTCCGCTGTCAATGAGTTATGCGTGCGAGCGTGCGTGCTTGAGTGAAAAATATTATGCGTGTGTGTGTGTGTGTGTGTGTGTATTCACGGGTGCGCGTCGCGTGCATGCGTGTGTATACATAATGAAATTTTAATTATTATTTATTTATTATGTGTGTATGCGTGTGTATGCGTGTGTCTGCGCGTGCGTGTGTGTCTAAGCGCGTGCAAGCGCGTGCATGCGTGTGTAAATAAATTAATTTTAATTTTTTTTTTTATTAAAAAATATTTATAATTTTGTTTATGTGTTTGCGTGACAAAGTATGTCTGTGAAAAAAATTATTTGTGCGTACGTGCGTGCGTGCATTCGTGCGTGGGTGTGTTCGTGCGCGCGTGGCTGTGCCTGTGTATGTGCATGATTCAATTGTATTTTATATTTATTATTTTATATATATTATTAGATATCACAGACGCGCTATTTGACACCTTGTATAATAATATAGTAATTCAATTTTTATTATAAAATATAAACAAACTTATGGGTAACATAGCAATGTAACATAGTAACGTGATGTAAATAAAACGGAATTAGTAGTATTACTTGAAAAGTTGTGCTAACGTGACGATAACTGTTTGTGAGTGAAATAAACATTTTGCATAATAGCAGTTTGTAAAAAAGGTAATTAATTTTAATTTGTGTGCTGCGCGTGCATGCGTGTGTATAAATTAATTAATTTTAATTACTATTTTTTTATTATGCGTGTATGGGCGTGTGTCTGCGCGCGTGTATGCGTGTGTTTAAATAAATTAATTTTAATTACTATTTTTTTATATTATGCGTGTGTGTGTGTGTGTGTGTGTGTGCGTGCGTGCGTGTGTTTAAATAAATTAATTTCAATTACTATTTTTTTATATCATGCGTGTGTGCGTGCGTGCGTGCGTGCGTGCGTGTGTGTGTGTGTGTGTGTGTGTGTGTGTGTGTGTGTGTGTGAGTAAAATAAAGTAAATTATTTACATGTTTAAAATATCTGAGAAAGCTTAATACTATAAAATATAATATCAACTTCTTTTATAGAGAAAACAAAGAATACTATAAAGAAAAATTTCATTAAAAAAAAGAAAGCAAATAAGAAAGAAATCTTTCACTTGAGAAAAAAAATAAAGCGAAGGAGGAGCCTCTAATAGAGAAGAATTACAGAAGAGTCAAAAGTAAGAAAGAATCTCTTTTCTTTATGTACATTACAGTACATTAAAACCGTATGAATATTTATTGTTGAAAAATTTAATGTAATATTACAAAGTAAATCACATAATGTTTATCTATAATTAATTTGTAAAAGATAAAAATAAATAATTTTTTAGAAAATATTTTAAAAATATAACATTAAATAACAATATAAATAAAGCACATTAATTTATTGTAATATAAAATTTAATATAAAAACACTCAATACACAATATTTTTATATTTTATAATAAATTAAATAATATTCATATTATTGCTTGTAATGTTGTGTATATATTATATATTTAAACATTTATTTTTATTACATTTCTTTACCTTCTGTTAAACTATAATAAGTTAATCGTCAAATGATAATATTGCAAAGTATTAGTAAAGTAAAAAACTTTGATTTGTATAAATATCCAATTTTACAGCTATATTTTTTAATATCATTTATTTGTGGGAAACTTTAAACTTTAAAGAGAATAGATTAATAAATAATTTTATAATAATTTTATAATTGTTTAGGTTTTTTAAGATCAAGATAGGGAGTATAAGAATGTATAAATAAATTTTTTATATCATTTATTTGTGGTAATTTATTGTTAATATGCTAACGTTTTCTGTATGTAAAAGTTGCAAAAGTAGTAAAGTTATATTTTTTAAAAGTTGCATTTACATAAGTTTATAAAATAATGTTTGTAAAGAATGTCTTTTATACTGCCTATGTATTTTAATTGTATACTATTTTTGATTAAAATTTTCATTGTTATGTAATAATTATTTAACGTTATATATTTTATTTATAAAATTTTTATTAAAATAAATAATTTTTTAGAAAATATTTTAAAAATATAACATTAAATAACAATATAAATAAAGCACATTAATTTATTGTAATATAAAATTTAATATGAAAGCACTCAATACACAATATTTTTATATTTTATAATAAATTAAATAATATTCATATTATTGCTTGTAATGTTGTGTATATATTATATATTTAAATATTTATTTTTATTACATTTCTTTACCTTCTGTTAAACTATAATAAGTTAATCGTCAAATGATAATATTGCAAAGTATTAGTAAAGTAAAAAACTTTTTGATTTGTATAAATATCCAATTTTATAGCTATATTTTTTAATATCATTTATTTGTGGGAAACTTTAAACTTTAAAGAGAATAGATTAATAAATAATTTTATAATAATTTTATAATTGTTTAATTGTTTATTTTTTATAAAAATAATTCTTTTTGCATCTCAAAAAGAATTCACAATTGGTGACATACAATTGAGTTCTTTTTGAACTCTCTGTGCTATCTGGGTTTATATCATTTATTTATATTATTTATTTGTGGTAACTTATTATTAATATGTTAACATTTTCTGTATGTAAAATTTACAAAAGTAGTAAAGTTAAATTTACATAAGTTTGTAAATTTATGTTTGTAAAGAATATCTTTTATACTGCTAATGCATATTTTAATTAAATAAAATTTTTAATCAAATTTTTTATTGTTATGTAATAATTATTTAACGTTATATATTTTATTTATAAAACTTTTTTATTGTTACTTATTTTGTCATTTCTTTGGATAATACAAAATTAGAATACTTTTTATAAGTTTATAGTAATTTTGAGTCGTTGACCATATCTTGAATCATTTAAATGAGAAAAATAAAGCTGCAAACGGTCTGAAAGAATTAAAATTGGTGAATTCAATAGCAGATTCCAAATAATATATTTGCGTAAAATTTAAGGTTTTTTTAGCTTAGCCAACTATGCGCTGTTATTAATGGTCTTTAAAACGTAGTGTTGGGTTAATTTACATTAATCAATTTAGATATTTATTAATAATATAATATATATTATAAAAATTTATTTTTTGTATTAATTTTCTATTATTATACTAGAGAATCGTTTTTACATTATCTTTTATTATTACGATAAACATTACCATAGATTATTGGAATGATCGAATTAATTAAAATACTTATCTCTGTTAACATATTAAAGTAAAGTCGATAATAAGTGAATACTTTATGACATATCTCATATTTTATATTAAACAATATTATAACAAAATTTAAAATATCTCAAAAAATTGACAAAAGATATACTTAATTGTAGTGTTTTGGAAAACTCTTAAGGTGATCTTCATACGACAACAATGATACTGTTTTATGTCTACCTTAAAACTATGCAACTTAATATGGCTCTGTATAGTTGGCTGAATTAAAAAAAGTGAATTTTATGTAAATATATTATTTGATATATATGTAGAATTTTGCTAGATTGTTTTTCTTTCTTATGCTTTAATGTATATAATTCGGTCCTTAAAACATTTTTTAAATACTAAAGCTGGTATTGATTAATTTTTTAGTTGTACAAATACACTAAAACTTTGTTGCAAAAAGAATTAAAATTTCATACTGTTTTATGTTAAAAAAATATTGAAAAAAACATTTTTATATTTTTTTAACATTTTTCGACCTAAAAGCCGCTATAACTTTTTTCACTTTATTTTATACAAATGACAATGAATTCTGAAAAAGCGTAAAATTTAACAGAATTAAGCATTTTTTTTTTAAGGAATGGTTTGTCTTACATTTTTAATATTTTAAATATTATTTATTGTTATTTTTAACTATCACGTGTTTTTATTAGAAAATATTGAAAAATAACAGAAATATGACACTGTTTGTCAACAAGGTTTTATGACGCAAGTCCTCAAGTGATGTAATTTCTAGCCTTTACTGTGTTGGTCTGAAACAAAAAACGTGAAAAATTTTTTATTGTTAACATTCATACGGTGTGTGTAAATTTTAAAAAAGTAAAAAAATTGAAAATTGAATAAATCGCACGTTTTTTTTTTAAATTGATTTAAAAATTTAGTGTAAAATTTAAATTTTTTATTAAAAACGTGCGATTTTTTATTTTTATTTTTTATTTTTTGTAAGTTTACACAAATCGTATAAGTGTTAATAATCGAAAAACTTTTACGTCTTTTGTTTCAGACTAATAAAGCAGAGGCTAGAAATTACGCCGTTTAACAATTCGTGTCACAACTTTCCTGACAAACAATGTTATATCTCCACCATGTTTTAATATTTTTATAATAATAAAAAACGTCGTGATAGTTAAAAGTATCAATAAATAATACCTAAAGTTTCAAAAAGTTTCAAAAATATAAGACAAACCGTTCTCTTTTAATAAAATTCATAGAAATTAACTTATTTTAACTCACCTAAAGATATTTTCCCCCTTAATGAGTTAAAAAAGTTCGATTTTTGGCTCATTTGCAGAATTTTATTTTAGGGTAAAAAGTTATTACATAGAAATTGTCTAAACAAAAAAATATTCTAACGTCTCAAAAATGGGAAACATTAATTTGATCTTTTTAAAAAAAAAAAAAAAAAAAAAGAAAAAGTTAATTACAAATTTATTAAATAAAAAATCTAATAATATATATAGTAGATCCAATCAAAATTAACTAATTATACAATTTATAGTTAATTGGTAGTTTTAAACAGAAGTGTGTAACTAACTCTATAATTGTTTACTTTAAACTTAATTTGTTTTCAATATTTATTAAAATTTTAGACAAAAAAATAAAAGTAAACAAATTTTTTTAATAACTAGCAATTTAAAAGTAATGGAGTCAATAACGATCATGCTTTTGCCATTGTTTTTAACTAAAAGTGATCAAGTGGCGTTAATTTTACCAACTAAACCAATTTTTTATTATTTATTTTTTTATTTTTCTTTTTTTGGCAATATGCTTTAAATAATTACAAAAAAAACATTCGCAATACATCCAAAAAATTTTAGCGTAATATTTGAATATATGACTTTCAAAAAGAAACTTGATGTAACCTTTAAAAAATTAATGTTTCCTGCATTTTTATTTACTTTTCTTACTTTTTAAGTTCTAAAAAACAATTTTTTATAATTAACTAAAGTGTAAAACAAAATTAATGAAAATTAAAATTTAAAAAAATTTGTCATTAAAATATTTATCATTTGTTTAAAAATACTTTGTAATAATGTAAAGATTTAAATTTTTTAATTGTATACTTTTAATTTTGTAATGTCAATAAATCTGAAAGTAATATAGTAATATAATGTAAACAAAATACACTGGCGCAAAAAAAAACGAAACAAAATTTTTGACCGATTTTTAGACAATCTTCAAAGTGATGCAACTTTGCGAAAAATCATCCAAATTACATGTACTTTTTTTAGAATTAAAGGGCAAAGACTCTATTTTGAGAATGCCTACGCAAAAGTTTGATTTTTTAAGTGTAAACCTTTTGTGTCGCATGAAAACCAAACATGTTTTTTTTTAATTAAAAAAAGTAAAAGTTTGTTATCATTTTGCACAAATTTCTCGTTAAAATCTTGCTAATATTAATTCAGATTCTTAAATACGATGTTTTTTGTTGATTGCACACGAGTTTGAAATTTGCACTGCATTTTAGGGTATTTTAGCGAATAAATACGGTATTTTTTGAATATAATGAATTTTGAGCATTAATATGATATTGCACATTGATTTTATTCGTGTTTAACTCAATCATACCACCGTCATTAAAGTGACCCGATGTGCGCCACATGGAGAATGACTCGGTTTTGTACATAATGTGGCCCTGAAAAGGCTGATGTTTTAAAATAAAATTTAAACTTTTCTTTTTTATGTATGAGTATGTGTATATGTATGTTTACGTGTACGTGTGGGTTTATGAGTATAGATGAATGTGATCTTCTGTCGACTTCAGTGAAATTAGTGTGTCAGCTATCCATTATATTCAGATCAGTAAGTACAAATTTCCACCGATGAATTTCAGACCCACATGATGTACAAAATTCAATCGTCATTCTCCACGTGGTGCACATCGGGTCGTTCTGATGACGGCGGTATGATTGAGTTAAACACAAATAAAATTAATGTGCAATATTATATTGATACTCAAAATTCATAATATTCCGTAAAATACCGTATTTATTCGCTAAAATACCTTAAAATGCAATGCAAATTTCAAACTCGCGTGCAATCAACAAAAAACCTCGTATCGGCATGTTTTTTTTTAATTACTTAGAAAAGAATAAACTTTAAGAATCTAAATTAACATTAGCAAGATTTTAACGAGAACTTGTGCAAAATGATAACAAACTTTTACTTTTTTCAATTAAAAAAACATGTTTGGTTTTCATGCGATACAAAAAGTTTATACTTAAAAAATCAAACTTTCGAGTAGGGATTCTCAAAGTAAAGTCTTTGCCCTTTAATTTAAAAAAAAGTACATGTAACTTAGATGATTTTTAGCAAAGTTGCATCACTTTGAAGACCGCCTAAAAATCGGTCAAAAATTGTTTCGTTTTTTCTTTTGCGCCAGTGTAGAATTAGTAATGTTACATAAAATACTATATTGTATAATATTAGAGGAAGTGATAATATATGACCACCCATTTACATTCTATATAATAATTTTGTTAATAATTAATATTTTAAACTCCAAAAAAAATTTCAAATTCGACAGTGAATTAATAAATAAACAAAAAACAGGAATAATGGTCGACAACTGGCAGTACTTTATTGAACCAATTTACGACATTTTGGTCATGATTTTTGACCCTTATCAAGTGTGATAATTAACTTGGTGGAATAATGAATGTAAAAAATAGATTTTGTTTAAAAAAAATTACAATATTTTGTATATTGTATAATTATATGATATATTTATATAAAATAAGTTGTTAGGTTAGAAAAAAACTGTAGCATAATTTTGAAGAGAAATAAAGGTAGATAGACCGTTGGCTATTGTGTATTGTCATATGCCACTTTATAACAAGCTAAATAGATGATTTCATACCCTGATAGGAAGATTTTGCAAACATATTGCACAATAATGGCATTAAAGATTGTGCTAAGATAATTCGCCATAACGCAACAGTTTTATCAGAATATAATTCTTAAATAATATTTGTTAAAGATTAGACAAATATTGAAACACAAATATTTTGCAATTATTTCAGCAGTTAAAACTATTACATTATAATCTTCAATATTTTCACAATATAATGCAGCAATAATAATGTGCAATATTTACAGCATTTAATCTTCAATATTTAATTTAAAATTATTATCAAAAGGTATTACAATGAATTTAATAAATATCGCTTATTCACTAGACATTTAATAAAGATTAAAAAAAGAGACATTTTGTCTGATAGATTAGTTGCGTCTGTTGGAGAGTTAAGTATCTCATTGATAGTAATAGCGGTCAGAAACTCTTAAATCATTCCAACATATTATTTTAAAATTTAATTGCGCAAATATTTATTAATGTTTTATAAAAGGTTAATGTTTCTACATTTATTTTCTGAACTATCCCCTCATAATGACGAATTATAAATTTTTTACAATTCTTTTGTTATACAATTTTATAAATCTTTTCCTATCGGGATAAGTAATTACTAGAATTCATCAACTAATAATGGAGATAATACGAGTGGCCATATTGTCTACAGTGGCCATAATACCACTTTCTTCTCTAATAATATGAGAGAAAATATTTTTTTTAAACTATTATTCATTTTTAATTTGTATTTTTTTGTCTAAAATTTTAATAAATATCAAAAGCAAATTAAGTTCTTATTAAATGATTATAGAACCATTTCCACACCAGAAGATTCATACGTAATCACAATATCGGCTGGTTTCTGGTTCAAGTTTGTTTTGCTCTTTGCATTTTATTAAACTACAATTTAAAAACAACATAAGGTAAGTTTCTTTTTTGTTTAGATTTTTGGGAAATAAATAAATAAACATATATGTATATATTGTACACACATATATATATATATATACACGTATATATATTATTTTATTGCTAAATTAACATTTATGTTAATTTGTATTGTCAAATTAAAATTTATTTTGATTTTGAATGTTAAATTATAATTACGGATTTTTATTATTAAACTAAATTAAATTTTTCTTATTTTAAATAAAATTAGTATTATAATAAAATTACATTTAACATTGAATTTTATTTTAAAATAATAAAATAATAGAATTATTAAATTACATTTTTTATTAAAATTATTATTAAAATAAAATTTATTTATATTTAGATAATTAAATTATAATTTAATTTATTTTATTTTAATTATTAAATTATTAAATTATTAAATTTGATTAAAATTGATTTTATTTTGGATTATTAAATTAAAATTAACTTTTTTAAAAATAAAAATTGATTTGGATTTTTTAAAATAAATTTGCACTAATTATTTAAATAAAATTTATTTTTATTTCAATGGTAAAATTATTAAATAATTTTTACTTTGATTTATGAAAAGATGTTTACTTGAATTGTTGGTTTAAAAGTGACTGTTCAATTGAAATTGATTACTTTAATTGATGAATTATTTACTTGAGATGTTTACTTGAATTGTTAATTTAAAAGTGACTGTTCAATTGAAATTGATTACTTTAATTGGTGAAATATTCACTTGAATTGTTGAAAGTGTCTATTAAATTGAAATTGATTTTAAAAGCTGAATTGAAATTGACTTGGTTTGAATTGTTTAATTAAAATTGGCTTTGACTTATATTGATTATAGAATTAATATTAAACCAAATTAAAATTATAACTTTATTTAAAACTGTATTTTAGTATAGCTGAATTTATTATAATTAAATTAAAATTGTTTAAATAATGCCCCGAAGAAAAATAATTCGAACACTTGAAGAAGAAGAGAAATATCAACGTAATAAACGAGAAAGAAAAGCAAAATCTCAAAATGAGAGACGAGAAAAAAAACGAATGATAGCTAAAAAAGATAGTTTATTATCGTTAAATACTAATTTAGTAAATACTAATTCATTACACACAATACGTGAAATAGAAATTGTATCACAAGTGATTGAGACGTCAATTACTAATAATTTTTCTACATTAAAAAAGAGTAATGAAACAACAAATGATATAAAATTATTGAATGTTAAAGAAAATAATGAAATATCACATGATACAATTATAGAAACTGTATCAAACAACCACGTTATTTCTCCTATTGCTAGCACATCAAATAGTGTAATAAATTTAGAAAATAATAGATGTAGGGAATTAACTGTTTTACGTAAAATGTCATCGCAAATTACTATGACTAGCAACGAAATAGTAACATCAGTGTTTCCTAATGTAACTGAAAAAAACAAACGAGTAAAATGGCAAGAGAAAATTCGAGCTTCAAGAAAGGAATATACGAATATTGATACGTCTCACAATATGCAACTAGAAAATATTATAGAACATTATATAGGAGAGATGAATTTATATTGCGAACATTGTGGTGCAAAACATTTTATTTCGGAAAAGACAATTAATAAAGGTAATTCATACAATGATTGTTGTAATCATGGATCTATTGAGTTATATCCTTTACCCCAACCTCCAAAAGAACTTTATGAATTATATACTGGAATTCATTCAAAATCTAAACATTTTTACAATCATATTCGAGGATATAATAATATATTTTCATTCGCGTCGTTTAATGCAAATATGGCTAATCTTAGTGCACAAAGACGTGGACCATATTGTTTTAAAATTCAAGGGCAAATTTATTATCAAATTAATACTGCTTTATATCCTGCACCAAACGAAATGCCAAGTTATGGACAACTTTTTATTATAGATAATAATGAAGCAACAGACACGGACGTCCTTAGGACGTCCTCAGGACGTCCAGGACGGACTTCGTGGATATCCTGAGGACATCCTGATTTTATCCCGGGACGTCCTCAGGACATCCTGAGGAATAGCAAACGAGCGCCACTTTTTAGTCCTCAGGACATCCTGAGGACAGTCCATCGGATGTTCTGAGGATACCATAGGATTTCCTCAGGACATCCTCAGGAATAGCAAACAATGACCATTTTTTGTCAGATTTTTTAGATTTTTTTTTTAGGATTTTTGATAAATGTATCAATTTTTTATAAGAATTGAAACGTTTCTCAGAAAAATTTAAAAAATAAAGAATTCCGATTAATTTAGAAAATTTTTTAAATATTTCTAAGTATTTTTAACAGTTTTTGAGAATTGAAAAAAAACTTTAACAAAAAATTAAAAGTTCAAATTATCTCTACGATAATTTTGTAAGAGGAAGAAGAGACTATACATGTTTCAGCGACAGTTGTACCTGTTAAAGCATGTTTAATCTCTGTACCCGAGAAAACGGTCACCCATCCAAGTATCAACCATCGCCGACGATGCTTGACTTCGAAGACCATACGCTTCCTAACGCTTCGTGATGATCCATGAGTATTTCTTGTTTATGCATACATATTTGTTATAGATCATTACAGTAGATGTTGTCAGAAGGATGAAACATATATAGTTAACTTATATTTTTATAAATAAATATAAAGTTTTACAATTTTTTAAAATCATTTTTACATATGCGCGCAAAATAGCATGTGGAATAACTTATTTAAAAAACTGTTTTTGCGCCGTTTGTATAAAATAAAATAAAAAAATTATTTAATGTCATCTTTTATAATTTTTTAGTATTGCTAATATGCCATATTGTTTCAATAAATGTAGACATTCAATCTGACTTTGAAGTCAACATTTTTACACATTTGATTTTGCAATACATTTTAGAAATACGTACGATATTCAAAGATTTCTCACTTGCTATATTAATTTACCCGTCTTTTTCAAAAATTACTATACGTCCAGGATGTCCCTGAATACTATTTTAGGATGTCCTGAGGACTTTCGTAGAATGTCCTGAGGACTCTCTTAGGACGTCGTAAGGACTTTCAGAATATCATATTCTTAGAACATTCTGGGCAATCTAAAATGTCTGGTATTTATACAGTCATTATATTTAGTTTATTTTCAGACATTTTGTAGCTAGTCAAACTCTTTATACAATATTTTAAGAATAACGTTTTTAGCTAGAATACATATATCCTCAGGACATCCCAAGGATGTCCTCAAGACATGAGTAAAATTTCAATTTATATTAATACTATTACAGAATTTAACATTCTAAACTTACTTTAAAAGTCAAATTTATACATAAAATATTTACAATAATACAACTATTATATCCTGACAAGATCCCAGGACATCCCGGGACATATTCAGGATGATCCTGAGGACGTCCTGTGCTATCTGGGGACTATCGTTTACAACAAAATTCAAATCTTGATGAAGAAATTTTATATACAATAGATAATGTAATGCGTATAAATAACATCTTTGCACAATCTTATCAAATGATGCATGAAGAAATTCAAAATCAGCAGCAAATTGAAAATCAAACTGTACATGAACTACAATTAGGATTTTTATCTAAAACAGGTATTGAGCGTGGTCGATATAATGTGCAAAGGGTAAATGAAGTTGCAGCCATTTTTACAACTACAGCAGATGGAGAAATACCCGAAACATATGTCACTATTCGTAATAAGAACAATAAAATATTACGACAAGTTAGCACTATGGATCCAAATGTAGAACCATGGATTTATCCATTATATTATCCCTATGGTAATCAAGGTTGGCATAATGATTTACGACATAAAAACAGTAATAAAAGAGTAAGTAGAGCTGCGTATGTAAAGTATCAAATGGCTATACGTGATAATTTTAATATTTTTATTATGGGAAGACGATTATTTCAACAATGGGTTGTAGATAATTATGTTAAAATAGAAAAAGATAGAATAAACTACTGTAAACAAAATCAGAAACAGTTAAGAGTTGAAACGTATCAAGGATTGATCGATTATTTAGAAAGTGCTGCTAATAATGCTGGTACTCGGGTTGGAAAAATGATTATTCTTCCATCAACATTTGTTGGTTCACCTCGTAATATGATGCAACATTATCAAGATGCAATGGCTATAGTTCGAAAATATGGAAAACCAGATATTTTTATTACGATGACATGTAATCCAAATTGGCGTGAAATACGAGAAAATTTACTTTCAAATCAGCAACCTGCAGATAGACCAGATATATGTGCTCGTGTATTTAACATAAAGAAAGATTATTTAGTTGACGTTATAGTTAGACAACAATTTTTTGGAGAAGTTATGGCATATGTTTATGTAATTGAATTTCAGAAACGTGGTTTACCACATATACATCAAGAGACACGGTAGTGTCTCGCGCCAAGTGAACGCGCAGCGCGAGACCGCCCCGTGTATTATACGCGAGTACGCGACTTGCGAGCACCTGAGATTACCAGATCTCAATAACGATTAAACCGATCGAGTTCTAACTAAGCTCAATCGAAAGTTTGGGTTTGATTTCTATAAGAAAACTATTTTTATTTTTACTCTACGTGTCCTACGAGTGGAGATATTTTGACGCAAATACCGAATTTTAAATTTTTCATTTAAGATACGTCATCGTCGTTGATGTCCAGTACATGAATTTAACACTAGAGGGCATTAAGATTTACCTGTGACAGGTCTCTTATAAAGTGTTGATATATACTATAAGTATATTGATATGATGATAAATCGCTGTTATTCGCTTTGCGAGAGTAAAAAATAAATAAATATTAAGTAATATGTCTATAAATCGTACGATTAATAATAATAATCTCTTATAAGAAAAGTCGTGTAGATCCGAGAAGTGCACGTTTTGTTATCGCTTTTCCACGTAAATGATTGACGGTCGAATCCGCTACGAGTTTCACGGCGATGATATGACAGTTCGTAGTTAATGACGTGCGCGAGGTTAATAGCGAATTATTTGTGTACGTGTATTATATTGCAAAAGAAAATACGGCTGTGCCGAATTTGGAAATTGGTTAACATACCGTGCGTTATAGAATCAGATAAGTATATTACATAAAATTTCATTTTTTAAAGAAAATAAGTTTTTTGAGATAAGTTAGTACTTTGTGTCATGTTTTATTTTTAGTTATTAAATAAAAAGAGAAAGAAATATTTTACTTGAAGTTGAGTTAAAGGAAGAATAGTTTGGGCAAATAAAAAGAAAGAGAGAGAATTAAAGAGCATCTGCGAGGAGAACATAGAGACTTTTCCGAAAACGCGGCAATTTATTAAACATACCGCCCGCCTTCGTTCACCAGAGAAAAAAATAATCACCAAAGGGAAAAATAAGAAGAAAGTGTAAGAAAAAGTAAAAATAAAGTAAGTTATGTTACACATGTAAATTATAATTAATTATGTATGCTAGAAAGAGCGTTATTGCCAAATTGAGAGAAAGAGAGAGAGAGAAAGAAAGAGAGAGAGAGAAAGAGAGAGAGAGAGAGAGAGAGAGAGAGAGAGAGAGAGAGAGAGAGAGAGAGAGAGGAAGAGAAGAGAATATCGTGTAATATTTATTGTGTATGTACTTATATTTACATATATAATATATATATGTATGTACGTATATACATATGAGTATCTCTCTTTTTTTCTTAAATAAATTATTATTAATGTATGTTAAAAAGTGTGTTATTGCCAAATTGAGAGAGAAAAAGAGAGAAGTGAATAACATTGTGTAATAATATATATATATGTGTGTGTGTGTGTGTGTGTGTGTGTGTGTGTGTGTGTGTGTGTATTCTTAGATGTATGTATGTACATATATAAATATATAAGTATGTATGTACATATATATACATATATATGTATGTGTGTATGTTATCCCTCTTTCTTTTTCTTTGTGTAAGTAATGTTTTCTTCTGAATATTATATAATATAATTTTTGTCTTCTGATAGTGAAAACGAAAAATATTCTAAAGATAAATTTATTTAATTGGACTGACTAGAGATACCGAGTGAAGAAAAGAGAGAGAAAGAAATTAAAGAATTGATACAGTAAATAGATAAAAGAAAAACCGAAAAAGGAGAAAGAGAGAGAGAGAGAGAAACAGAGAAGAAATAATGAAGAATATTAGGTAACAACAAAATAGACAATAACGTTGCTAATAATGTGTTTATATGTATGTATTTATTTTTATATGTTATGTATGTACATATAAAAATGTATGTATTTACATGTGCGTGCGTGTGTGTGTTCTCTCTTTTTTCTTTATATAAATAATGCTTTCCTTCTCTTTTTTCTTATGTTATACATAGTTCTAGTAAATTATTCGTTATTACTCGTATACTATATTTATTATGAGTAATTATTTAAATTATTAGAACTTTGTATAATGTACGGAAAAAAAAGAAGAAAAGCATTACTTACACAAAGAAAAAAGTGAGGGAGAGATAAATAAAATTTACAAATAACACACACACACAGACACACATACACACACATATTTAGATACATACATCTTTTTATGTACGATCATATGAAAATACTTATATGTATACATAAACATACTTATGCATATAATCTAAACAATCTAAGACATTATTTTTTCCATAAATTAGTATGTAGAAATATAATATGTATATATGTATATGTATTTTTTTTAGTAGAAAAGAACCTTCAATTCATGGTGGCTGTTTCTCGATTATCTGCTGAAAGAGAAGAAAAAAGAGAGAAAAAGGGAATAATAAACACAGCCATAAAAAACTTTTTAACTGTGATAATCAGTGAATATTCACTGTCTTTCAGTAATTTTCACTTTATTAGTGTATAATCACTGAAAGATCAGTGTATTTATTTCACTGATTGTCAGTGAAATAAATACACTGATAACCCATAAAAAAATTATTAAATATAATTATTATATATGACGTCATATACAATTATATATATTATATATGATTTATATATACTAGCATATATAATTATATATAAATTATATATGGGCATCATATATAATTTATATATAATTTATATATATTTATATGTATATATTTTTATATGTAGATTCCATTGTTCCTGCCGAGTTATATCTGAAGAACTGCAAATGCTTTATAAGATTATATATAATAATATCTGGTTATATCTGATTGTATCTATTGAAGTTGAGTGATCATATGTAGATATATATATAATCATATAAAGTCAAATATAGTTTCATATATAAAAGAACAAGAACAACAAATTTATAAATTATTACATTTTTGTTTTTATTTTTTAATTTTTACATAATACAATATAATAATGTATTTAATTTTTATTAAAAATTAAAAAACGTTTTATTAAACAAAAATATTGAACATTAGAATAATATTAATTGAACTGATAATTGAATAATTTAATTTATTAGAATAATATAATTAATTGATTGATGATTAAATAATTTAATTTATCGTCGAGCCGAATACTGTCTTGGCCGTCCCCAGTTCACATGAGCGTGACTTAGTTGAAACAAAAAACGCATAAAGCGTTGCTGCTGTCGATATGCGCCCGCTCGGGTTCCTCTACGTCTTCGATCTGTAATAATAATAATAATAATAATATAATTATAAGTATAATTAAAGCAAATAAAATTAAATATAAAAATTAAAAAAAATAATTAATTTCTCAAATTTAATTATTGTAAATTGGTTAAGAGATTAATAAAAATATATTAAAAATATATTACTTGGAATATCAGGCAGTTGAGGATTTTCGTGATAATCAGCGTCATGATTATTTTGAGGTTCGGCACGAGAATTCGCTCGCGGAGGATCACATTGTCCGGCGGCATCAGCGCGAAGATCTGCCCGCTGAAGACGGTCCGCGAGAGGAACATTGGTTCCTTCGGTTTGAGGACCGGCTGTTTTATTAGGTTGTCCATCATTGATAACAACGCGATCGGTCCGTTTGGAGTAAGACCTCTCCGCGTGTTCCGGTCGAATGCGTGTTGCAGCAGATAGTTTTGGACGTTCGTTTTTATCTTTTTCAACTGAAAATACGTCGTCGTCTTCCATATCGATATCAATCTGAAATTTTTAATAAAACAATTATTATTATATAAATATTTCTTAATCAAATATTGAGAATTAAAAAGAATTACAAATAATTTACTTACGTCTGATGAATTTTCTCCCATGTTTATCTTTAATGGCCGTTTGTCACTTCTTCTTCTTCTTCTTTTTCTTGTCAACATATCGACTTTCTGCGATGCTGATTAATATCTCGCTGCGCTTACTTCGTATTGCAAGAGTAACTTCCACTATCAGTATACATATATCTTGACAGTTCACGTGGTGTGACAGTTCTCGATTTTGACATCAAAGAATTTTGCGAAGATCTTATTGCAAATTGCGTGTCAAAGGTTTTTTTATTCAAAGATCTTTGTAATAATTGTGGTAAGTGACTTTATTAATTAATTAATTATTTTATTATTAATATTACACACACACACACACACACACACACACACACACATGTACTTATATGTATTTAAATCCAAAAAATTCAGGTTTATCATGCTCTAGGCATATATATTTTAAGCATTATTTAGTTTAGAATTAATTTCTAAAATTAGGCTTATAATAATATGTTATATATAATTATATTATATCTACAGGCAATTATTCAATGATTAATTGTCAACAAATTTTATTTTTTCAGGAAAGAAATAAAAAGAAAAAAAACAAATTAAAAGAATTGAAAGAGTTTGAAGCGTTAATTTACTGCTTATTATAATACAAGGTAAAGATATAAAAAAAAAATTTTCTTTCCATACAATAACGATTGACGCAAAAAAATTAATTCTTCCTTTTATATTTGATGTAAATGAGTAATTTTATAAGTTAATTAAATAAGTATACCATACATCCAGATAAGAATTTTTGAAAAACTTTTTTAAAGAAAAAAGAAGAAAAAAAATTAATTTAAAAAATTAGACTTATAATAATGTTATATATAATTAAACAATATCTAAAGCACTTATTTAATGATTAATTGTCAATGTATTTTATTATTTCAGAATTTAAAAGAAAAGAAAATAAAAAGAAAAGGAAAACAGAAGAAAAGGAAACAAAATCAAAAGAATTAAAAGAGGTCGGAAGCATCCCATATAACATCGGATATTCTATGTATATGCATTTTTTTCCACAATGTGAAAAAAATATCTTGTATGTTAAACGTATATACATCTCACATACATGATTCGTATATACATTATGGTATATAAAGTGTATATCCATTAATGTATTTGATATGTATATACAGCGCACAATGTTAAATGTATATACATCTCACATACAGGATTCCAATATGCATTATAGTATATAAAGTGTATATCCATTAATATATTTGATATGTATATACAGCGCACAATATTAAATGTATATACATCTCACATACATGATTCGAATATGCATTATAGTATATAAAGTGTATATCTATTAATGTATTTGATATGTATGTACAGCGTACAATGTTAAATGTATATACATCTCACATACATGATTCGAATATACATTATGGTATATAAAGTGTATATTCATTAATGTATTTGATATGTATGTACAGCGCACAATGTTAAATGTATACACATACATCTCACATACATGATTCGAATATACATTATGGTATATAAAGTGTATATCTATTAATGTATTTGATATGTATGTACAGCGTACAATGTTAAATGTATATACATCTCACATACATGATTCAAATATACATTATGGTATATAAAGTGTATATCCATTAATGTATTTGATATCTATATATAGCGTACAATATTAAATGTATATACATCTCACATACATGATTTGAATATACATTATAGTATATAAAGTGCATATCCATTAATGTATTTAGTATGTATATACAGCGCACAATGTTAAATGTATGTACATTTCATATGCAAGATATTTTTCCTTTATAACATGAACTTGTACGCTCACGCGTAAGGAGTAATTCTCGCAATCACCGCTAAACGGTGCAACTTAGCCCTTTCTCCGTAGTCAAGTGATTCTCTCTAAAAATGTAGCTACACTCCAAAATAGGCTAAAGAGAAACAGGGAGAATAATATAACCACCACAAAAATAAATGTAAAAAATTGATTTTGTTTAAAAAAGTAAAAGTATTTTATTAAAAAATTATATGTTTATGTAAAATAAATTGTTATATTAAAACAGATAATTTTTTTTTATGGTTAACAAAAATTAAATAAAAACCTTTAAAATGAAAGAACGAATTATAGATAATTATAGATAATTATAGATTAATTATTATTATTATAGATTGTATAAATGTACATTTTTCTTTTACAGATTACTTCGAGAAGGCGTGTGGATATATAATAAACACACAGGCTGCTTATTAGCGCTGTACGATTGTCAAAAGCAAATTGTAAAATTATTGACAATTTATTGGCACTGTATAAAGTTGCCATAGCGCTGACAAATCGGCTGCTATATATATTGGCTGCTTATTAGCGCTGTACGGCTGCCAGGTGCGCTGACAATTAGACTGTCATTAAAATTAAATTTTTATTTTCTTAAATTGAGTTATTTAATAAAATCTGTTGCCTTAAGATTCCAGTTTACATATACATTCAAAAATCAATTTATAGGCATATTATATAATTTAAGACACATATTAAAAAAATTTATAAAAAGTTGAAATTTTTGAGAGACAATATGTCTGTATACACAAAAAGACATATAACTTTAATGCCTGCAGAGAAAAATATAATAATTCAAGGCGAATGGCTAACAGATATACACATGGATCATTTTCAATGGCTTTTAATAAACTATTCAAATTATAGACCTGTTGAAACATGGCGAATACAGTTACCAGATACAATATTAGCTATGCCAAAAGATACAAAACATATACAAATATTGCACAGTTCTTCAAATTTATTAGATGGACATTGGGTATGTAGCTTTTACGACAAAAAAAATATTTTTATATATGATTCGTTAAATAATAAAACATTACATAAACAACATAAGCAATTCTTGGAAAGATTATTTCCAACATATGACTTTGAAAAAAATCCTGTCAAATTTCCTACTGTGCAACACCAACCAAATTCTAATGATTGTGGTGTTTTTGCTATAGCTTTTGCAACTTCATTATTATTTAATATTAAACCTGAAAGAGTAAACTATGATCATAGGTTAATGCGTTTGCATTTGTTAAAAATTCTTGAAACGAATATAATTGAGCATTTTCCACAAGATCTACAATATGGTAGTCCTCAAAAAGTATTTCCTTTAGCAGTAATAAGAGCAAGAGAAATTGCAGCACTTGCTAAATATGTAGAGCGTCAATGTGAGACGGAGCAACAGAAATTATCTCGATTACAAAATCATCGTGATTACGCAAAAAAACGTAGTTTAAATGAACAGGATTTAGAGAATTATCGTGCTAAAATGCGATTTGAATATGCACAAGATGTAGAAAATAATCGTGCTAAAAAGCGATGTCGATATGCACAAAATAAAGAAAAGGATTGTTCTAAACAACGGCTTCGATATAAAAAGAACATAGAAAATAATCGTCTTAATAAGCGATTACATTATATTAAACATTCTCAGCATGAACGAAATAGACAAACACAATATTCTAATCATAAGTGGATTTACAATAAACAATATTACAAAAAAACAAAAATAAATAAAATCCAATCTTGTAAAAAAAATATTGGTCAAAATATTATTAAAAAATATATGAAATTTTGGTCTAAAAATTATATTCATATACGTAATCCTGTAATAATTACAGATATCATGAAGAAACTTGACATTAAAGATAATATTAAAAAACGATTAGAAGCTGAAAAAATTTTACGTTGGTCTATGAAAATAAGGAATAATTATATTCGTAATATGTACAAAATATTAGCTATATTGAAAAAGAGATCAGAAGTACATTTAACTCTTGTTACTGATTGTGTAACAATTGATGATAAATTACGTGCATTATGTGGTTTATCGAGACATACAGCTTCATCGGAAAATTATTTTGTTGATTCCAAATGTGAACTTACTATATCGCAACCTTTGGTAATGAATGTAAAAGGTCAAGTTACAAATGTATTACCTTTAATAGAAGCACAAGCCAAAAATGCATGGTTATGTAGTAATACTTTATGTAAAATTGATTCATTTATAATTGATCGTTATGAAAAATTTCTTGAAGTAATAAGTACATGTACTTTAAAAAAAATACCAGAACTATTACGTAAAGTTCATCAGAGATGTACAGTAAATAATTTGACTAACAAATTGGGTCATACACATGCTTGTTATATTAATCCAAATTTTTGTAAAACGATGTTTCTTCCTATTCAGTTATTATCACCTCATTTTCCAAAGGTAAGAAATATTAAACGTTTCATTTATCAAATAAAAGCAGACTATCAAAAGTTGATAAATCTAGAAAAGGCTTTAACTTCTAGTGACGTCGATACATTAAATAATATTATAACTTTAGCAAAAGAACAATTAAATATGTATAAACATCATCAAATTTTGATTAACTTGAGTGATGATGATATTATATCTAAATATAATAAAGCATTTAAAGCGTTTACTAAACGTTGTTTGGATACACCTCGACACATTTGTGTTTCATGTGAAAGACTTTGTTACAAAAGAAATGTGTCTGAAATTAGTAAGGTTAAAACACAATTAGATATATCAATTTGGAGAGATTTAATGACGCATATAAAAAATCAGAATATTAATCCGCAATACATATGTCTTTATTGCCTAAGAAAATTTCGTAACGGTTTAATGCCTGCTTATTGTGTTTTAAATAATTTATTTATACAAGATGTTCCTGAAGTAATATCGTCTCTAAATTCATTCGAAAAAATGTTTATACAAAGAGCTAAAGCATTTCAAACTATTGTTAAAATGGGAACTGTGATAAATAAAAAGTTGCCTCAAAGACAGATGGTACAAAAGGTAAAAGGTAGAACATTTCATTTACCTTTACCATTAGAACAAACAATGAACAAAATATGTTCAAATACTGATGCGATAAATAAAAATATAGAGTTGTATATTTTAGTTAGAGGTATTCCGACAAAATCTAAATTTATTTGGGAAGAAATGATTAATCTTAAAAAAGTATTCGATGCTTTAATATGGCTAAAACATAACAATCATCTTTACAAACATATTATACTGCCAGAGACCTACAATGGATTATATTTGAAAAAGAATATACCATTTTTTGAAATAAAAGAGACAAACAGTGATACTGAATTTGTATCGGATGACGATGATACATTAGTGAATTCTAAAATTGAAATGCGAAAAACAAAACATAATTCAGAAGCAATTTTAAAACATCAGGGTGAGGCTATGATAACTCAAGTTACTGATGGCAATGATAGTTATTACGAACAGTATACTATTTATCCTTTATATGAAAAAAAATCACGTGAAAGTGCTACCGCTTTATATCAAATGTTAAAAGTTCAAGAATTACCATTGGATAATCGTGAAAAATCTTTAGATCTGTTATGTTTTCCAGATTTATACCCCTTTGGTGTTAATGGACAACATGAAAGTAGACAGATTAAACTTCATGACCATGAATATATTAAATGTCGTTTGACTTCTAAACATCCGCAATATAGATTAAATCAACAATATTTATTTTATTTATTAAATGATGCGAATAATCGTCAATTAAAGCGTGGTATTTATCATAAGTTAAATATAACTAATTTACGAGATCGTTATACGGCTTCAGAATATTTACAAGCAATGCAAAAAGAATTATTAGAGTCTGACTTAAGCACAATATTTTCTACTTTAAGAAATACAGAGCAATATTGGCGTAGACCAAGAAATGATTTAAATTGTATGATACAAAATTACGGTCCTGCAACATGGTTTTTAACATTGAGTCCTGGTGAATGGATGTGGGATGATTTAGGTTAATACATTCGTGAAGTAAATGGTTGGTATAATGATTCATCTTCCATTAGTGTTCTCGTTGCTAGAGATTCTGTATCAACATCGAGATATCTTGATAATAAGTTTCGGGCAATGCTTGATTTTATTTGTTCTGACGATCATCCGATTGGAGAAGTTACACATTATTTCTGGCGACGAGAATATCAAGGTAGAGGGATACAACATTTTCATTTGTTAATTTGGATTAAAAATGCGCCAATTATTGGTGAATCTTCTATCGAAGAAGTTTCTAAATTTATTTTACAACATGTAAGTTGTAAAATGCCAGACAAAAATATTTCTCCGTTATTATATGAACGAGTTAATAGGTATCAACAACACAAACATAACAATTATTGTCTCCGTTCTAAGAAAGTAGGACGTAAAGTTATTCGTTTATGTCGTTTCGGATTTCCTCGACCTGTTACAGATACGTTTACTATAAGAGATGTTCCAAGTTCAATAGCAGGTAGAAAACAATTAAAATCTAAAAGTAGGCTTTATGACCTGCCTCGGACAAATTTGGAGGTAAATATAAATGACTATAATCCTATTATTCTTACTGCATGGGAAGGAAATATGGACATACAATTTATTGGTGAAAAATCAACGTTGCTTACTATATACATTACTAAATACATAAACAAAGAAGGAAAATGTGAATTATCTGAAAATATTCTGGATTGCAAAAATCAAAATAATAAATCAATTGCAAGCTGTCTTTGGAATATTGGATTAAGATTTTTAAATAATAGAGAATGTGGAGCTCTTGAAGCTGCTGATACATTGTTAGGTATTCCTTTATTTGGCACTGATCAAAGTACGACAATAAAATGGCTGGATACGAATCAGATACGATACAGAAAAGTTAAAAACTATAAAGAAATTGAAGCTCTTGATGGAAATTCTACAGACATATTTTGTTCTTCTGTAATAGATGATCATTATCCGCATAGACCGGAAGAACTTGAATCGATGTCTTTATATGAATTTGTACAATGGCATGATATTACGAAAATCAAACCACAAAGTAAAAATATTAAATATTACAAGATGAATAATGGTTATTATCTCAAACGGCGACAGCGTGGACATCTTATTAATCATTATAAACATAACGTTAATACGCGGCCAGAAAATTATTTTTTTTCATTACTTCTTATGTTTCAACCATGGCGAAAAATAGATGAGCTTAAAAACAATTGTGATACTTATGCAGAATCATTTCACATGGTAGAATTACATCTCGTCAAAGCATTAGAGTATCATGAAAAAATGGAAGAATTGCAAAAAGCATACGAAACTGCGAAGCAATTGGTTCAACAGCATATTGACGAAAAACAGCATATGTCTCAAGATGATCCTGATAATCCAATAGGTATTCAAAATATTCAAGCTGGCGAAGCAATGCAAGATTTTAAAGATCTTGGTGATAAAATTCATGAAGAAATTGATATATCTGAAATGATTTCAAAACTAAATGCAGACCAAAAAAGAGTATTTGATAACGTTATTAGCACTGTATCAAATAAAAATTCATTGCTACGATTATACGTTAGCGGAGAAGGAGGAACTGGAAAAAGTTATTTGATTAAAACTATTAAATATTGGATAAAACAAAATCTTCATAAGGATACTGCTATAGCGGCACCTACTGGTATAGCAGCGTTTAATATAAATGGTTTGACAATACATAGATTACTTCAATTACCCGTTGAACATGGTTCTACTCCCAAGTATAAACAATTAGCTGATCATGTATTAAAAGTTTTACGAACAGATCTCAAAGATGTTATTCTCTTTATAATAGATGAAGTATCAATGATATCTAATTTAACTTTATTGTATATACATTTGCGATTATCTGAAATATTTGATACTATTGATTGTGATGATGGCTGGTTTGGTCAAAAGCATATTCTTCTATTTGGAGATTTACTTCAATTACCTCCGGTACGTGAAGATCCTGCCTTTGTAGATTTATCAAATGAAAAAATTCAAAAATTTCTTGGATCTTTAAATGCTGTTAATTTATGGACTACTTTATTTAATTATGATGAATTAACGATTAATATGCGCCAACAAGGGGATGGATTTTTTCGTCAATTACTCTCGAGAATTCGTATTGGTTTACTGACAAGATCTGATTGTGACATTCTCGAAAAAAGAAAAATATCCTTAAAAGGTGAATCTTTTGACGCAAGATTAGATAAATTATGTAATTTTATTAGTAATTTACCTTCTGATACCGTTTGTTTATTGCCTACTTGTCATATGTGCAATGTTCTTAACACTGCAATGTTAAAGCGTATTGTTTCAAAGGAAATATTATTAATTGCTGAAGATGAGGTTGAATGTATTCCATATATCAAGAAAAAAGTAACAAAAGTATTGACGGATAATGATGATGATAATAGTAGAACAGCTGGGCTTTCAAAACAAATTACAATTAAAATTGGAGCGAAAGTTATGATAAGACGTAATATTGATGCTAGTTTAGGTCTTGTAAATGGTGCAATTGCTACAGTTATTTCAGTTGTGCAAGATCCATCTACTAATTATATAGAAAAGATCAAACTTCTTTTACCATCGAATTTAGAATATTTTATTGAAAGAATAAATGTTAAGTTCCAAGTCATGGATAAAGCATTTGTTATTAGAAAACAATTTTCAATATCTTTAAGTTATGGTATCACTATACATAAAGCCCAAGGATTAAGTTTGCAAAATGTTGTTGCGGATATAGGTAATTCTGTGTTTAGTTGCGGTCAGATTTATGTGGCATTATCTCGAGTAACGTCTCTGGATGGATTGTATTTGATTAATTTTGACCCTTCATCTGTAGTAGCTAGTGAAGAGGCAATTATTGAATATAATCGGCTAAAACGAATACATAAACCAGAAGAACAAGTTATTGCAATTTCAAAAGAGCATTTTTGTAAAGTTAAAGATGTGCCATGGACATTATCGAAGATAATTACTTCCGTTCAACAATCAGCTCAAAAAATTCGACAAAGAGCTTGTTGGGTATTACATGGTTTTCAAAATATTGACAATGTTTCATGCTATGCAAATACTGCATTGCAGTGTTTATTTAATTTAAATATTATTAGAAAACAATTATTTAAATCTGATAAATTAGATGTTTTAAGTATATTAGCGCATCAATATGAAAATGGAATACATAATTTGAATACTTATAGAATACGGGAATATTTAGGGGAATATTTTTCAAATAGTATTAAACGAGATGCATTTGATTTTCTTACATCTCTTTGTATAAAATATGATTTTATAAAAAATTTGGTGGAGCATCAAGTTATTTCTACTAGTCGATGCAAATTATGTGGTAATACAAAAGTTACTACTACTAACAATGTTATTCTTTCAATTTCTATTGATAATTTAAAGAAAAAAAGTTTTAATCTTAATGATTTATTAAATATTTCATTCTCACATTGGTTTGAATTATATGATAAATTATGTGAACGTTGTGAAGGAAATGAGTTATTGTGTAAGAATGAGATAAATCTAACAAAACAGATAGTTATTATACATTTAAATTTGTTTTTATTACAAAATGACATATTAGTAAAAGTACCACAAAAGTTTAATTTATGCGCTGTACCGACAAGTAAAATATTAATAGCTGGAGAGACATATAAAGTTATGAATGCTATATTTCATCACGGTTTATGTATTGAAAACGGTCATTTCACAAATATGTGTAGAGAAGCATCATCTAATATTTAGATTGAAATTGATGATGTGCAAATTACAAAAAAACAGTGGCCTAGAGGTGCTAAAGATATTTATATACTATTTTTAGAAAAAGTTAGTAATAAATAATACGTATTTATTAATTAATATATTATTAAAATATAAACGTTAATTTTAATAAATATTTAACAAAGTGTAATTATAAATTGAGTTGAAAGAATTACAAGCAAGTTTTTTAGTTCATTGATTGATTAATCTCACATGTTAATACTTTCATATACAAAGCCTGGGAATTATAATATAAAAAATTGTGTAATGTAAATCAATTTAAGTCATATATAAAATTTTTTATTGCAAAAATATATATACTCTAAATAAGATGCTTAATACTACAAAATGCGTGATATCCGAACAAAATTACCTTTTTTAAAAAAAGGTAAAAAAAAGGCGCCAAGTGTGTGTATGTGCGCCCCTAAGAAAAAACCTATTATATTAGGTAAATTGTCTTATTGTCTTCTCTACGCAAATAATGATATAAAATAAATGCGCCAATTATAAGAATATTTATACAAAATTTATTTATTAAAATTTTTTATTAAAATATTTAATAATAAACGGGCTTGATAATCAAATAATTAAATGATTAAAATCAACTAACGGGATTATAGTGAAGCAAAAACTTGGCGTGCCCGGGTCGTTAAATCGCAATAAACCATTAATGTTAAACAATAAAAATATGGAAATTATTTGTACAAATAAAATAATGAAAAAATGATAACCCATCAAAAATTTTACAAAGAAAATATGTCAAGTACATAAACGCATTCGAAAATGGGACAAGATCAATACAATCAGACAAGTATATTTAAAAAAAGACTTAGAAAAATCTTATACAATCTATTAAAAAATTATTTAAATTATTTGTACAAATAAAATAATAAAAATGATAACCCATCAAAAACATAAACACATTTAAAAATCGGATGAGATTAATTAGCCAAATATATTTGGTAAAAAGACTTAAAAAAGTTTTATAAAATCTATCTAAAAGTTATTTAACAAATGGAAATGTTATCAATAATAACTGATAATCAAGCAAAAACTGATAGATAGTAAAACAAAACCCAAGCCACATTAATCGCATTCTTGTATATATACTTATTGATATCAATAACATAGTCTTGGAAATATTGAAAAAATGCGACCCGGGCACGCCAAGTTTTTGCTTCACTATAATCCCGTTAGTTGATTTTAATCATTCAATTATTTGATTATCAAGCCCGTTTATTATTAAATATTTTAATAAAAAATTTTAATAAATAAATTTTGTATAAATATTCTTATAATTGGCGCATTTATTTTATATCATTATTTGCGTAGAGAAGACAATAAGACAATTTACCTAATATAATAGGTTTTTTCTTAGGGGCGCACATACACACACTTGGCGCCTTTTTTTTACCTTTTTTTAAAAAAAGTAATTTTGTTCGGTATGTTAATTATGTTAAAACAAAATTACAAAATTACAAACTCTGAAACAGTTGACAAATTTATCTCGGCTGAAATATCTGATCCTAATAAAAATCAAAATTTACATAACATTGTTATGAAACATATGATTCATGGGCCATGTGGAGATTGGTGTATCATTAATAACAAATGTTCAAAACATTTCCCAAAGTCATTTCATCCTGAAACAACTATGGATGAAGACGGATATCCACAATATCGTCGAAGAAATGATGGAATGTTGTACGAAAGACCTGGAAGATACGTTGTTGATAACCGTTATGTTGTCCCGTATTGTCCAATGCTTTTACTTTTATTTAACAGTCATATCAACATCGAAATAGTATCGAGTATACGATCTGTAAAGTATTTATATAAATATATTTACAAAGGTCACGATGCTGCATCTGTAGTTATTGGTGAAAACTTAGATAATAATGTAATAACTCATGATGAAATTCGAGATTTTATTGAAGCTCGTTATGTTGGACCTGTAGAAGCATGCTGGCGTATTTTAAGTAAACCTTTACAAGAAAAAAGTCATGCTATTGTACGTTTACCGGTACATTTATTAAATGAGCATAGTATAATAATTGATGACAATTTTAATGATGATGCAATGAGATCTGCTTCACAACGAGTAACTATGTTAATAGATTATTTTGAATTAAATGCTCGAGATAATGAAGCAAAGCAATATTTGTATACTGATATTCCATCTTATTATGTATTTAAAAAAGTTATAATTAATGGTAAAATTGTTTATCGTTGGGAAAAACGTCAACGATACTTTAATTGTATTGGACGTATGTATTCTGTCAATCCATCGCAAATAGAATTATTCCATTTACGTATACTTTTATTAAACGTTAAAGGAGCAACAAGTTTTCAAGAATTAAAAACTGTTAACAATGAAATATATCCAACCTTTACTGCTGCATGTTTAGCATTAGGACTTATAGAAGATGATGAAGAATGGTACCGTGCAATGAATGAAGCAAAAGCTTGGATGATGCCTAAACGTTTTCGTAGATTATTTGTACGAATTTTAATTCATTGTCAACCAGTTCACCCTAAAAAACTTTGGGATGAATTTAAAATAGACATGTCAGAAGATTATATAAGACGATATGGATCTAAAGAGGGAATTAAGAAAGCTTATAATCATATTGTTAATTTATTACGTATTGAAGGTTGGGATATTTGTAATTTTTCTGAAATGGAACAAATAGTTGAAAATTTTGAAAATGATAATCGAGAAGAGATTAATAGAGAAATGTTAATAGGTATACAACAATATGAACAATTAAATGTAAAACAAAAGGAAATTGTTGATATTATTTTAGCAATAATAGATGGCAAGAACAATTCCAATACCTGTTTTTATATTGATGGTCCAGGTGGTTCTGGAAAAACTTTTATTTATACAACTCTATACTATTTACTTAAACATAGAAAAAAGACTGTATGTACTATGGCTTTCACTGGTATTGCAGCAACATTACTTCCAAACGGAAAAATGGTACATAAAGTATTCGGATTACCTGTACCTCTTTTTGCTGATTCTACATCAAACATTAAAAATCAATCTAAAGATGCTGACTATTTAAAGTGTGTAGACGTGTTTATTTTAGATGAAGCACCTATGGCTCCGCGTTATGTACTAGAAATAATGGATCGAACGTTACGTGAGTTTATGCAAAATAATTTATATTTTGGTGGTAAAATAATTCTTTTGGGTGGAGATTTTAGACAGTTGTTGCCTGTAAAAGAACGAAGTACACGTTGTGAAATTGTAAATTTATCTATTAAATTTAGTTTTTTGTGGAAACAATTTCAAATATTTTCATTAACAGAAAATCTAAGAGTTTTGTCACAAGAAAAGGAATTCGCACAATTTTTATTAGATTTGGGTAATGGTTCTTTAAATGATCAATTAGATAATGTACAAATTCCAGAAAAATGTATAGCAGATGATAACGCAGATATGGTAAAAGATATGTATAGAGATATCATAACATGTAGGCAATATAGATCTCTTGCAAATTATGTTATATTATCTGGAAGAAATGTCGATGTTATTGATATAAATGAAAGAGTGGTAAATTTGTTAGATGAATCAACAGAGAGACTTTATACAAGTGTAGATACTGTTGAAACTACTAATGATAATGAAAGTATATATGAAATGATTTTAACAGAATATCTTAATACTTTAAATCCAACATGTCTCCCTCCGCATAAATTACGTTTGAGAAAATATACTGTTATTATACTTATTAGAAATCTTAGTATCAGTGAAGGATTGTGTAATGGTACTAGATTAATGGTTTTAGATTTGGACAATAATTTATTACGATGTGAAATTTTATCTGGTAGCAAAACTGGTGAAATTGTTTTTCTTAATCGTATTACTTTATATTGTGAAAATGTTTACCCGTTTACTTTCAAGAGAAGACAATTTCCAGTAAAATTAGCATTTGCTATGACTATTAATAAGTCATAAGGACAAACTTTTGAAAAAATTGCAGTAGATCTTCGTAAAAATGTGTTTAGTCATGGACAATTATATGTTGCATTTTCACGAGTTCGTTCCTGGGATTCTTTAAAAATATATTTAAATGTTAATAGATTATCTAATAATGTAAAAAATTATGTTTATAAAGAAGTACTTGGATAAAATAATTGACTTTTGAAATTTGTTTTTATAATTGTAATTTTAATATACATAAAATTTATATGAGAAGTGCATGAGATATGCATGAATAGTTTTATGTCAATTTTGTTTGTTATAAAAATATTGTTATAAAATACATACATACATTTTACTTAATTTATTTTCCAATAATGATTATAATATGATGATGGTAATGATAATAATAATAGTCATTTTTTATATTGTTGTAAATAATGGAAATAATGATTGAATCATTTATTTCATGAAAAATAATCAAATCCAAGTAAGAGAAAAGTAAGAGTAAAAGAAAAATTTTGTTTTAAAAGAAATATTTAAATTTAAAAAGAATTTGAATAATAAAATTTATTGTTTATTGAACATTGGAAATATGTTACTTTAAGAAAAAAACTTTTTAGAAAATTTTTTGAACTACAAATACTTTTCAGTTAAACATTTTTTAGAGTTTTTATTTTTAGTTTTTAATTTTAACAGACGACGTTGTATATTGTATATTGTATATATTGTATATTGTATATTGTATATTGTATATATTATAATATATTTTTAAGAAAGATTCAAAAGGAATAAAAATCTGAATTTTTAAATAATTTTAAAAACATGATGTCTGAAGAACATATTAATGAATTTAATAATTTAAATCCCATCGAAATGTTCACAAAAACAGAGGAAATTGATGCTATCAAAATATATGATTCTACAATGTAAGTAATTATATACCAAATATACAAAAAAAATATGAATATATATGTATAAATACATTGTATTTTAAAATCTATAAAACTACAAAGTAGAATATTTAAAAATATAAAGATATTGTTTTTTTTCATCATATTATATTTTTATCCGATATTTCTCTCTAGGAAGCCTAATATTAGGCTTATTAGATTTATTGAAAACACTATTCAGTTAGCTAAAATTAATTCTTTCATTATAATGTGTGTATTTATTTCGATGTTATAAATTGATGTTACTTTATATAATAACCTTTTATTGTCTCATACCTCACAAAATGTGACATAATTATGTTTTTATACATATTTTTTAAAACATTTTTATTGCAAATGACGTCAAACAATTATTTTAATAATAAATATTAATATAAAGTTTAAATACAACAAAAAATAATCACTTATTTTTTCCGGACCGGAAGCCTAATATTAGCCACCGAAGCGATATCTTTTTCGTAGTACAACTCATTAACAAAGACAAAGATATTCTAATATTAAAACTAAATAAGTCGTCCAAAAAATGTCGATCCTCTAAAAGTTAATAAACGATATTAATATTTGAACATCTTTACAGAGAAATAATTGGATACGTAGATGGCATTGAAGCACCAAGATTTGTTGGTAGTAACAAACAATATAAATTTTTTAAATTTTATTTGAATAATAATGATGGAAGACGCATACAGGTGGTGGCATGGAACGAGTTTATTAATAAAGTTGAATGCCACATACAATCAAATAATGTAAATTAATTTACTTTTTATTAATATGTTATTTACTTAAAGATTAAATTATTAAAATTTTGTTTGTCATATAATAGGCATTTCTCAGACAGAGTAATTGTCGTGTAGTTTATTTCGTTAAATAAAAATTATTCACATCAAGATTATTTAACAAAAAAATCTAGCATAATCCAATATCAACGTTTCACTTATTTATCAATAATTTAATTTATTCTATTTTCTTAACAGTTAATTTATTTAGTTTAATTGTAAATTTATTTTTATTATGTCTCTTAATTTTAATTATAAGAACTATACTTGTTTTACATATTTATAACATTTTAATTTTAAATTGTATATTTGGATAGATTATTTATTTAGATGGGGTACAAGCCAGAGTGCCCAAAATGTCACAGTTTAATAATGGAAACGTTTCATTCGAACTACAAATTCAAAATAACACCCTGGTTTCCAATTTAGGAAAATTTCAAATAATGTCTTCTAATAACACTAAACCAAATCGAGTTCAATTAAGTGATGTATTAAATACAACTAAACTTGTCAGTAAGTTATACTTAAAAATTTATGTTTATATACATACACTATTTACATAGAATATGCATGCGAGTTATTTTTGTTTTACATATAGGTGTGTGTGTGTGTGTGTGTGTGTGTGTGTGTGTGTGTGTGTGTGTGTGTGTGTGTGTGTGTGTGTGTGTGTGTGTGTAAATGAAACATATAACATAAAAATTAATATCTCATTTATTATATTATTGCAAAAATTGCTAAATAAAATTGGCATTGTATATTTAAATTTTTTAGAACTGGAAGGTTATGTAAAATCAAATTTTGCAAGTATACATAATAGTAAATTAAATAAGACGATTGGCTGTGGATCTATCACAGATGGTGTATATAAACTTGAAGTACACATTATTGATTTTAATGAGGATAATTATCACAAAGAACTCATACAAAAAGGGAATAAAATAGAATTGACTGGAATAATACAGAACACAGGTAGATAACTATTTAAATTAGGAAAATTAATAAATACAATATGAACGGCAATCAAATGATTAGAATTTTCGTATAATATATAGATATCGAATATTATATTGTATACTTTCCACTGATTTCAATATCTGGATAACTAAATGGCGTCACTTTTAGTGAGGATTCACCATCTTAGTGAACTACTTGAACCAGTGCTATTATATGCGTAAACCTTGTGTACATATGACGTGTTGTTGTGACACATAAGTCCAAGTAAGTCACTAAGATGGCTTCAGCAAAAGTGGCACCGTCAGTTATTTAGATGTTCAAATCACTAATACTTTCATATAATTAACCTTAAAAAGACACGTTTTTCTGGGGGAAAAATTTCTACAAAATTAAAAAAAAAATTACTAAAATTTACGTGTTCCAATTTTATCATTTTTATTAGAAAAGTTCTAGAATTGGAACACTTTTGTAAATTTTTGTAGTCTATTTAGAATTTTGTAGAAATTTTTCCACCAAAGTTTGTTGACTACTTTTTACAAATTATGAATTGTAACATACAATGTACTTTTTAAGTACTTTACGAGTTATGAATTGTAGCATATAATGTACTTACTCTATGTGTTTATCCCAAAATAACATATTTTATATTTAATTTTATACTAGATCTTCCATATTTAATGGTTAACACTACAAATGACATTAAAAAAATAGAGGGATTCATGTCAATATCATCCCTTTTAAAAGGAACAAAAAGTTTAAAAAAAAGAATGATTGAAAATAACGAAGAACCACAAGTACGTGGAAATATAAATATATATATATATATATATATATATATATATTATGCATATCAAGATATAATTTTTTTACAATTTGTATTATAAAAAAAGGCCATACTTCCAAAAGCAACATACCTCCGATTTTTTTGAAACTGTGTATTCTTACGTAGAGTTTTATAAAGTTTTAAACATTTTAGTTTTGAACATAAAGTCATTTTTCTATTGTCTTTATGGCAAAAATCAATAGAACATAAAATGTGTATTTTAATAAGATCTACAACTTTTATCTGAAATAATTTTTGAAATTTCCATTATTTACGGAAATAAATGGAAAACCCGTGTTTTTTATGGTTTTTTATGGTTTTCGTCATGAAAATCAAATTTGTGCCAATTTTCACTATTATATTCGTAAGCAGCGTGCCAAAATACATAAGAATACGCAGTTTCAAAAATATCGGAGGTATGTTGCTTTCAGAAATTTATCCTAAAAAAATTTATAAAATTAACCCTTTAACTGTATCGGTTTTTAAAAACCTTTAATAATATTAATTTTTAGAAAACCAATCCTTTTCGAACAACTTTTTTAGATTTAATACTAGAACATTTTTGTCTTTGTCAGTGAATTTAACTACAAAAGATGTCACCACTCTAGCGCCTACTATTAAAGGCTACCGCTCCGGAAAAAATAAGTGATCATTTGTATTAAAAATGTGTTAAAAAATATAAACAAAAAATAATTATATCGCACTTTGTAAAACATAAAGCAGAAAAATGTTATAACATTTTTTTAACACAAAATAATTAAACGCATAGTATGTCGGGTTAATCCAATAAGTTTTCCTTTTGTATTAAATTTTGAAACATGGTATAACGCAAAAAAGTACGTCGCAATCAGGGCATATAGAAAACAACCAAACAAAATAACCAATTTTAAAGTTATAAACATACATTATTATTGCTTGGACGTTTAAGATCTATAAATGCGCAGTCGGAGGGTTAACAATTTTAAAAATTATGAAAAGCAAAACTTGTTTCAAATTAAATATATAAATTTTTATTTTTACAGATATTAAAGAAAAAAAATATAAATGTTAAGATAAAGGAAGCATAAACTAAAATAAACAAGATTTAAATAAATTAAGTTAAAAATTGTTCAACATATCAATGTTTTATTATATTTAATGTAATTAAATAAAATAATAAACTAATAAAAATAGTTTAATTTAAACATTAAAAGGTTTTGCAATTTAAGAAAGGCGAACTGAACGTGTCATATATTACCGTCTACTAATCATGTGTTTGTCATACATTTTTAAAAAAACAGCAAAAACAAATATTTTTATTAAGTTATTTTGCGTTGAAACGGCAGAAATTGGAACAGTTAGGCTAGACATTTTTTATTTTTTAACATGATAAATAAATTTTCGAAACAGAATTGAACAAAGGCGCGTGCGTAGCGCGCGCCTGTATTGCTCTAGTCCTCTTATAAAATAGCCATGTAACCCTAAAGTTGCCTGCTAATCGCGATTGCATTGTTGCCGCTTTATTCCGATCGCGATTGGCTGTCTCGCGCTTGACTCGCTTCGTGTGCGAGAGTCGTGGTTTGACAGTTTAGTCGAGAGTAGCTGTCATTGCGATTGAATTTTGACAGCTGTCAAATTTGGTGAAAAGAGTCGATCAAGTAAGTTGTAATTTATATAATCCAATTATGATATTTAACTATTTCTTAACAATTTATATAACATGTGTGTGTGTGTGTGTGTGTGTGTGTGTGTGTGTGTGTGTGTGTAAATTCTAGGATTATATATTTGTAATCGAAAAATAGACAAGAAAAAGACGGAAATAGATTGATAAATAGAGAGCGAGAGAGAGGAGAGAGGGGCGGGAAAGGAAAGAAGAAAAGAAATATAAATCCAGGTAATGATATGAAGAAAATACATACTTATCTTTTAATATTATTTATATGAAAAACATAATTATTTATGAAATAATATTTATTACACAATACTAAGTTTTTTCAGAGATAAATACAGAGAGAAATAAAGAGAGAGAAAGGAAAAGAAAGAAGAAAAAAAAACAAATACAAAATCAGGTAATGATATAAAAAAATGCATAGCTGTTTTTACAAAAAAGTCATTTATATAAAAAATATATTTATAATATAATACTTAATACACATCATGTTTTTTTGTAAAAACAGTTATGTGGTTTTTTATAATATTAAAATAAAATGATGAAAAATAAATATTTTACGAAATACTTAATAATTTGTATAAAATGTTTCCTTTTTGCAAAAAATGAAACTATGAAATATTTTGCAAAATGTTCACTTTTTATGATTTTATTTTAATAATGTGCACAAAATAAGAGAAAGAATCAATTGGTATAAGAAAACCACGTAAGTGTTCTAACAAGAAAAAAACCATGATGTTTTGTGCATATAAATATTACATAATATTATGTTTTTTTGTAAAAACAGTTATGTAGTTTTTTTATACCAATTAATCCTTTCTCTTATTTTGTGCATAATATTTTTAAAATAAAATGATAAAAAATAAATATTTTACAAAACACTTTATAATTTGTATGAAATATTTTCTGTTATGCAAAAAAAAAACTATGAAAAAACTATAAAATATTTTGTAAAATATTCATTTTATTTTAATAATATTATGCATAAAATAAGAAAAAAAATCAATTGATACAAAAAATCACAAAACTGTTTTTACAAAAAACATGATATTAATAATTGTTTTTTATATAAATATAATTTTTAAAAAATAACTATGTATATTTTTGACATTATTACCTGGTTTTATATTTGTTTTTCTTCTTTTTCTCTCTCTCTCTTTTTCTCCATTTATATATTTAAAAAAAAACAACATCGTTTTCTGTATAATAGAGAAAATTTTATAAATAAATTATAAAATATTTTGTAAAATATTTATTTTTTATCATTTTATTTTAATAATATGCACAAAATAGGAAAAAAATAAAAAACCATGACATTTTGTGCATATAAATATTTGTTAGAATATCATACTTTTTTATAAAAAACAGTTATGTGGTCTTTTTATAAAAATAGATTGTTCTTATTGTTTTATACATAATATTATTAAAATAAAATAATAAAAAATGAATATTTTACGAAATATTTTATAGTTTAGTTTTTTGCATAACAAGAAATGTTTTACACAAATTATAAAATATTTCGTAAAATATTCATTTTTTATCGTTTTATTGTAATAATATTATACATAAAATAATAAGAATCTATTGGCATAAAAAGACTACATAACTGTTTTTACAAAAAAAAAAAAACGTAATATTTCAACAAATATTTATATGCACAAAATGTCATAGTTTTTTGTAAAAACAGCTATGTGGTTTTTTTATATCAATTGATTTCTTTCTTATTTTGTGCATAATATAAATTATTAAAATAAAATAATAAAAAATGAATATTTTAGAAAATATTTTGTAATTTGTATGTTCCAAAATATTTCTTATTATACAAAAAACTAAGCTATAAAATATTTTATAAAATATTTACTTTTTGATTACTTTATCTCAATACTTTTTTGCACAAAATAATGAAGGAATTTATTTATTATATAAGGAAAAAAAAATTAAAAGACAGTAAAGATCTAAAAAAAAATAGAAAAAGTAGTTTTATGTTAATAATATTATGCACAAAATAATAAAAAGGATCTATTAATATAAAAAGATCATATAACTTTTTTTTTTACCAAAAAACATGATATTGTGTACTAAATATTTATATGCACAAAAAGATGAAAAAAATTATTTAATATAAAAAAAATAAAATTTAAAAGAACAGTAAAATAAAGGTGAAATAAAGTCTATTATAGTTTTTGGATATCTCGAGTGGATAAACGAAATACAAATTTTTCAATTTGTACGAAAGAGAGCGCACTAAAAGAAGCGGTGAGCCGCTTTAGCTACAGCACGACCCACTGTGTTAGTCACTGTGAAGTTGGCACCGCAAGTTTTCATGACAGTTCTACTTGCACCCCAAATAGTCCTAGAGGTCCTGATAAGTTTCAGAAATAGTTCCGTTGATGTAGTTAAAAAAAATGAAATTTAAAAAATGAGCTGCTATTTTTCCTGGCACCTTATTAATAAAAATTGAACGTTTTAACAGCACCTGTAGTGTTCTACTTGCACCCGTAATAGTTCTAAAGTTTCCGATAAATTTTAGCAATAGTTCCGTACATTAAATATATTTAAACAATCTTTTAATTTGGCTGTTGGCACCGCTTCACAAGAGTAAAGTACTCTTGTTTAGCGAATTTCGGCCAACTTTGTGGCCTTCTCTAACAGTTCTGCAATAATTCCAAAGCTTTTGTAGATTTCGTCGACAGTTTCCGTCTTTAAGCATTTTTTAATAATTTTTTTATTAGACGGCTGGCACAGCACTACAAGAGTAAACTACCATTTTATAGCAAGTTCCAGACGAGTACATAGTATTTTTCAATAGTTCTGCAATAGTTCCAAAGCTTTTTGTAGGTTTTGTCGACAGTTCATTTGACTAACAATTGTATTTATACGTAACCTCTTTCTAAACCTCTCACGATAAGTATTTATACATGTCATGAATTACTGGTTAACAATAGAGCGACATTGTAAGTTAATTTACAAATAAAATATTATATTAAAATTAAATATATTTGACGCTCAATACTGTAATTATGTTGGTAATTTAACTTAAACAAATCATATGGCCTTTTAATTTAATATAAAAAAGTTTCTCAAAATTAACTTTTATTTTAACTACAAACAAATTAATCTTAACGTAAATTTAATAGAATTAGTATATATTTACGTAACTTTTAACATAATAGAATTAATTTCATAATCAATTAAATTTCATTAACTTACAAGGGAACCTCGCGAACCCAAAAATTTTGATTTTAATGAAACTTGGCATAAATGTAGAGAGGGTAAATACATGAATTTAAAAATTTTTAGTTGGTGCTTATAAACAGTTTAAAGGAGTGAAACCACCCTTCAAAGATGAGACATTTTTGCGTTTTCTCGATATATCTCGCAAACTAAACAAAATATAAAAAAATATTTCATACAAAAGTCTTACAGTATAAATATCTCTATTTAACTGTTCTATTTATTATTTAAAAAAAATTTTTTTTCAAAAAAAAAACTTTGAAAAATAAATTTTTTCTGAAAAAATAAATAACACAGTTAAATAGAAATATTTATACTGTAAGACTTTTGTATGAAACATTTTTTTATATTTTGTTTAGTTTGCGAGATATATCGAGAAAACGCAAAAACGTCTCAACTTTGAAAGGTGGTTTCACCCCTTCAAACCGTTTATAAGCACCAACTAAAAATTCCTAAATTCATGTATTTACCCCCTCTACATTTACGCCAAGTTTCATTAAAATCAGAATTTTCGGGTTTGCGAGGTTCCTTTGTTAGTTAAAAAATAGATTAATTAACCCAACTCTAAAATTTAAAAAATGTCAATTACATTACTAACACATACATATTAGATACCATAAAATTGGCTGAAGTTTAAATACAATAACGTAGTATTCATATCTAATAGTACGAGCCAGAATCAAATAAAAAATTGTTTAAAAATGCATAAAGGCCTGAACTGTGGACAAAACTTGCAAAAAGCTTTGGAACTATTGTAGAAATATATTGCTATGGAGAATGCTATGTACTCGTCTGGAACTCGCTATAAAAAAAGAGTTTACTCTTTTAATACGGTGCCAGCCGTCTAATAAAAAAATTGTTTAAGAATGCTTAAAGACCGGAACTGTCGACAAAACCTACAAAAAGCTTTGGAACATTATTGCAAAATTGTTAGAAAATGCCATAAAGTTGGCTGGAACTCGCCAGACAGTGGTACTTTACTCTTGTGGTGCGGTGCCAACAGCCAAATTAGAAAATTGCTTAAATATATTTAATGTACAGAACTATTGTTAAAATCTATCAGGAACTCTAGAACTATTGCGGGTGCAAGTAGAACTGCTGTTAAAACGTTCAATTTTTATTAATGAGGTGCCACGGGAAGTTAGCACCTCATTTTTTAAAATTTCATTTTTTTTTAACTAAATCAACGGAACTATTTCTGAAATTTATCAGAAACTCTAGAACTACTTGGGGTGCAAGTAGAACTCTTATGAAAACTTGCGGTGCCAATTTTACAGTAACACGCATAACTCGGTGAAAAATAACCCATCGAATTGATATCAAATTAAGAGAGAATTGATATAAATTGCATTGATTAAATCAAATTGATGTCGATTTGATGGTTATTTCTCTGGAAAATCTATCTTAAAACGATGAATTTTACAACCGTATAAAAATTATTTACAGAAATGCTAACAAAATTTCTCTATTAGTAAAATATTATCAGAGATTGATATAGGTACAAAATGAATGAAAAATGTATTAGAGACGAGAAATGAGCGTAAATAGTTGTTAAAAATTCTATGTAAATATGTAATCATGCCATGTAACCCCCTTCCAAAGTTTGAGAAGTACAAGAAATAAACAAGTTGTGTATATATTATATGCGGTAGTAATTTTATTATGCAGAGTAATAACAAATAAAAAAATAACAGTTGGCGCGCGCGAAGCGCGTGCATGTTCTAGTCCTATATTAAAAAGGAGATGTTAAATCGAATCGAATTTATTGTTGCCTCTTTTCCGCGATGCGGATTGGTTCTTTCGCTTGGCTTACTTCGTGATAGTTTTTAGTTTTGACAGCTGTCAAATTTATGATAAATAAATAGCTACGCAAAATGACTTAATAAAAGTGTCTTTTTGTAAAGTGTCTTATTTAGTGTCTTAAGTGTTTCTATTTAGTTTTAATAAGTGTCTTTTTGTTACATACTTTTTGTTACATACTTATGACTTAATTTTTATGATTATGATGAATAAATAGCTACGCAAAATGACTTAATTTTTATGATTAAAAGTGTCTTTTTGTAAAGTGTCTTATTTAGTCTCTTAAGTGTCTCTATTTAGTCTTAATAAGTGTCTTTTTGTTACATACTTATGACTTAATTTTTATGATTAAAAGTGTCTTTTGTAAAGACACAAAAAATCAATTCTCATTTTTCAATTCTCTTATCCTTTTAAATGTAACCTATATTAATTAAAATATAATTATATTAAAATATAATTATACTTATCTTTTATTTTCTTTCTCTTTCTCTCTCTCTTTCTCTCTTTCTTCCCTTTTTCTGTACTTCCTTTTTCTATCTATCAATTCTCTTATTTTTTCTAATTAAAAAATCGAATTAAATACATCTTTTTACAACAACATTACATTAAACATGTAACTTATGTATGTATATTAATTTTTTTATTTATAACATGTAATATATGTTGTGGAACAGAAAAACATAAAAAGTTAATTATTCTTTTAAACTAAATAAAATTAAAAACTAAATTGAATTAAAGTTAATAACTTATAAAATTGATTTAGTTACATTAAAAATTGCATTAAAATTTTAAATTAATTATACATACTTATTTTTTATTTTCTGTCTTTTTAAATTTTTTATTTTCTGTTTGTCTCTCTCTCTCTCTCTTTTAATATATTAATTAAAATCTAAATCAAATACATGTTTTATCAATCGGTATAAAAAGTTTAGATATACTTTTATTTACTTTTTTACTTTTATTGCTTACTTATTTTTATTACTTTTTTACTTTTTCTATTTAGTTTATCAAATCATACATACTTATCTTTTATCTTCTCTCTTTCTCTCTCTCTCTCTCTCTCTTTCTCTTTTTCTCTTTCCTTCCCTTTTTCTGTTTTTCCTCTTTCTATTTATAGTCTATCAATTATATAGTCTATCAATTCTCTTATTCTTTCTAATTTAAAAATCTAATTAAATACATCTTTTTTAGATATACTTTTATTACATTTAATTTTACATTAAACATGTAACGCGCTTTACATTAAACATGAACCGTCGTCCGTCCGTGACGGTTCCCTTCTCTCGGCGGCCGATACGCGAGATCCGGAAATAATGACCTCTCCGGGGGTGGTGGGGCCCGGTAAGACAAACTTATATATATATATTTGTTTATTTAGTTTACATGTTGCAATTTTACGATAGAGAAGAGTTATAATGCATGAATGATGTCTACAATAGTCTACAATATCATTTAAAAGATACAGAACCAATCTAATAAAAATGAAGAAAAGTCCAAAAAATTTTAAACAATTAATATAATAAGAAAAAAGGATTAATTATTGATACAATTAAACGTTAATTAAACATTAAAACATAAACATAAACATAAACAATTTACAAAACAGTTTTGTTTATAAACATAAACAATTAACATAAACAGTAGCAATTCTTGGATTTCTGAATTATTTTACGTTTTATTTCGGTTCTTCATGACCGAAGATCGTTGTTTTCATCGTAGTTTTTCATAGTTTTTACGCTTGTGTTGTTATTATATAGAATGTCTCTTCTTTTCTGTCTATAATAATAAATTTAAATTTAATTGCTACACAGTAAAAGACATTTTGTATTTATGTTAAATTTGGTCCTTTCTCGCCATGATCTCGTAACATATATCACACTAATATTTTAATAGTTATTAAAGTAACATATTACATATGTTAAAATAATTTAATTACTTCGCGTGAATTTTCTTCTAATTTTCTTTTTTTTAAATTTATTACTCCTTTTAACAATGAAGATAATTCCATTCGACCATTTAGTCTACGTATATCTTTTAAATTATTTACTATTAAATATATAGAATCATCTGCAAAAATATAAGATAATAATAAAATGATTATTTCACTTAATTAATTAATTTTATTTACTATTTAATCCA
Organism: Monomorium pharaonis; assembly: GCF_013373865.1. Classification (NCBI taxonomy): domain Eukaryota; kingdom Metazoa; phylum Arthropoda; class Insecta; order Hymenoptera; family Formicidae; genus Monomorium; species Monomorium pharaonis. The sequence continues at coordinate 17,538,121 of NC_050469.1, forward strand.
ATTGTTAAATTTTATTTAATATTATCAAATATTAAATACTTTGTGTTTGTGCAAGTCCAATTATTTGAACTTTATCTCCTTTACGTATTCCAAGTTTAAAGTACTCTTCATTTGTAAAACTTAAAATATGTACTTCCACTTTATATATGCCATCCGTGATTGAACCGTATCCAATCGTTTGATCTTTTTTAATATTATGTGCCTCAGCAAAATTTGTTTTTACATAAGCTTCTAAAACTAAAGTAATATATTTATTTGTAAAAGTGGAATATATAATATGAATTATATAATATGTAAAAATTAATTTCTAAGATTTTAAAATATTAGAAAAATTTTTATATCATGTAAATGTATTTAAATTATATAATTAATTTAAATTTTTTATAGTTTTAATATTTTATATATTGTGTGTGTGTGTGTGTGTGTGTGTGTGTGTGTGTGTGTGTGTGTGTGTGTGTGTGTGTGTAATTAATAGAACTTACTGATTCGTTGCGTTGCATTTATTATTTCGTTTAGTTTAATAGCCATTGGTTCTATTTCTAAATTTGAAGTTGGTTCGTATTTTCCTAAATTTGATACAATAGTGTTTTTACGAATTAATAGTTCGAATGGTGTGTTTCCATTATTAAAAGAAGCTACTTTGGGGCTTCGAGCTTGTACACCATCCAAATGAATAATCTTAAATTAAAATTATTTTTAGTAAAATATATATTTTTTTAATATTACCATAAAATATTATTACATACATATTATATTATATTTTAAATATTGTTATTATTATAATATATCCAGTTTCATTTATAATATCATAATCTTTATGTTATTTATATATTTAATTACATTTATATATACATATATTTATATTATTTATGTCATTTTTATACATTATTTTTATATTTAAATAAAAAATATTTACATTATTTAAATTGATGTGATGTATAATTTTATCTATATCATCATTCCAGACTACGATTTGAATCCTTCTACCGCTGCCATTATTTAAAAAAAATTTGAATATTTTGTATTGTTGGTTATTTCCAACAATGCGCGGTGACTCCATTCCGTCAACATAACCTATTATTTCACTATAATAACATACAATTATATTTTAATAAATATAATTTTATATTATAATACTAAGATTTGCGTTAAATATTTTGTTTAAATATTTTTTTTAATATTTGTTTCAAATTATATATACATTACATTACATTTAAATTACATATATATAGAATTATATACAATTACGTGTGTGTGTATATGTGTGTGTAAGTAAAATAATATTATTGTTGAAAAAAGAAAGCGGTTATGAATTAAATGTGGAATAATGGATTTCGCGATATCTCACATACTTTGTGTTTAATTTTGAAGATAACTGTCCAAATTCCTACGACGACGTCCAGTGGAAGTCCAGTGGACGTACGTAATGTGGAACTATGGATTTTCAATGGCTCTGTTTTGGATGTCCAATGGACGTCCACTGGAAGTTTCAAACTTCCATGACAGACGTCCAATGGACGTCAATTGGAGGTTTTATTTTTGTGTATCGGCAATCGGGAATTTTTGCAAAATTTTTTTGCAAATGAAGCAAATGTAGGCAATTGAGAACGTAGACAAACGGAACCTCCTTTCCCCCTCTAATGCATAATGAGTTGAAGAAAAACGGGGGTAATATGGCTACCACAATAATATGTATATAATATAATATGAATATAAAATAATATGGAGATTTCGAAAATGACCATGTTATCAACACGCTTAGATGATTATATATTAGTAAAATTTTATATCATTGTTTAATTTTGTATAACATAAAATATGTACAAATATGAATAATATATGAATAAAGAGTTAAATAGTAAGAAAATATTCAAGTATGCATACATTTGGGTGATAATGCATTTAAGCTTAAAAAGAATATGTAATTAAATGTTAAAATGTAATATTTGCCAAAAAGCATTAGTTTTAAAAAGATTCTTTGGTAATGTTCCATATGTCTTTTAGGTTGCATAACCGCAATCTTTTTTTCCAATTAAAAAAAAACGTTAGTTTTAAATTAACAATATTATTCTTATGTATAAGCAAGAATATTTTAAAGAATTTGATATTCTTCTAAACATTCAGAAACATTGATTTTTTATGTAGATGTTTTAAGCAGTTATCCGTTTAAGATTATCAAATTCTATAAATAATACTTTACATTCTTGCCTATATATAAGAATAACATTGTTGATTTGAAAATAATGTATTTTTCGTGTATATTCAAAGAACCAAAGAGAGAGATCATGTCAAGAAATAATAGTCACTCTTATATTATAGTACAAACTCAATATTCTTTTTTTATCAAATTTAACAGATAAATTTTCATTTGAATTAACACAACGCAGTAATATATTAAAATAACAAGTAAACATATTGAATTTTAATTAAAAAATTTTAAGGACCAATTTTAACATAAATATAAAATAAGAGAATATATTTTGAATATATGAAAACACAATTCATGTAGAATATGTCTATTTGATTAAATCTAAATCTTCATGCTAATATTTACTTGTGTGATACTAACAAGCATCTGTTCCCTTGTTTTCCCTAACTGTAAATAAATTTGTTACGAGAAAAAGACATTTCAGCCAGAATTCGAATAGGGTAAACTTGGGTAAGATGACCATAGTTACAATTAACATATTTTTGTTACGAGGGTAACGTTTATCGCGACAGCATAACTGTAATTATATACATATATTTTATATATGTTTCAAAAAATTAAAAAGCATTAAAAGCCAAAATTACTTATATATAATTAAATATAGGTTCCACCATTCAATTTTGGGGAAAACAAAATAATAATTTCTGCTATAAGAGCTGCGCTGAAAGTAATGTTATTTCTTTAGTCACTTTCAATGATTCTCTTTTTCATATGTTCTTATATTAAAACATAAAAACGGATTAATCTTAATAATATATTACACAATATATTACATAATATAGAGCATAAATACATATATTCTTTTATTTTATTTTATTATATTTTATTTATCTCTAAACTTAACAATAAACTATTACTTTTATTACCGATTAGTACCAATAATAATAATAATGATGATGATGATGATAATGATAATGATAATGATAATGATAATGATAGTGATGATGATGATGATGATGATGATGATGATGATGATGATGATGATGATGATGATAATAATAATGATGATGATAACAATCATTTTTAATTAAAAAAATTAGTTTAAAAGATTGATTAAAAGAAACAATTTTTAATATTTATTTAATAATTATTTACTATATATTCTTACACATTTGTTAATATTTTAATAAAATGCCTAGACGAACAATAAAATATAGTATAGAAGAACAAAAGAAATTGCAACAACAACGTCGTGAAAATAAAGCACAAGCTCAATATAAACGGCGACAAATTATAAAAACAGCAGTTAATAAAAATAATGTAATAATAAATGAAATGTCTGATACTATTTGTATTGCCAGTACATCGTCTACTAATTATGTAACACAACGTACTACATGTGCGGAATATCAATCTCGTTATCGGTTACGTAAAAAAACATACCCTTTAATTATTAATAATATGGTATTAAACAATGATTTAGTTCAACATTATATTGGTCCTATGAATGTATTATGTGTTCATTGCAATGCTAAACATTTTGCTGTTGAAAAAGTTTCTAATAAAGGTAATTCGTTTCATGATTGTTGCAATCATGGAGCAGTAGATCTTGAACCTTTACCTACATTCCCTCATTTTTTACGTGCTTTATTCGATGGACATCACGCAAAATCTAATAACTTCTTTCAACATATTCGTAGTTATAATTCTTCATTTTCATTTGCGTCATTTAATGCTAATTTGATTAATTTTCAAAATGACCGACCTGGTCCATATTGTTTTAAAATACAGGGGCAAATATATTATCAAATTAATACAGCATTATACGCTGCACAAAATGAAAGTCCAACTTATGGGCAACTTTTTATTGTCGATCCAAATGAAGCTATAAATCACCGTTTTAATGAAAATTCGAATTTAGATTTCGAAATCTTACAAAATCTTGAGCATGTAATGAGAGAATGTAACATTTTTGCTAAATCATATCAAATGATGAGTGAAGAATTAGAAAATCAACAACATTTACTATCTAATGAGTCGATACCAGAATTACAATTAATATTTACTTTAAAACCTGAAATGGATCGACGTCGATATAATATCCAAAGAATAAATGAAGTTGCTGCCGTTTTTTCTACAACTGCAGATGGAGAAATCCCAGAATCATATGTTACAATACGCAATAAAAATACTAAAACTTTACAAAGCGTTAGTACTATGGATCCAAATGTTGAACCATGGATATATCCATTGTTTTATCCATATGGTACTCAAGGATGGCATTGTCATTTAAAAAAATTAAACAGTAATAGACGAATAACTAGAGGACAATATATTAAGCATCGCATGGCTATTCGTGATGACTTTAATGTTTTCTTATTAGGACGACGTTTATTCCAACAATGGCTTGTAGATAATTATGTAAAAATTGAAAAAGATAGAATGAATTTTTGTAGAGCTCATCAAAAAGAATTACGCTCTGAAACATATCAGGGTTTAATTGATTATATGCAAAATATGGCAAATAATTTAAATGGGCATATTGGGAAAATGGTTATACTTCCTTCTACATTTATCGGTTTACCACGTAATATGTTACAAAATTATCAAGATGCAATGGCAATTGTTGCTAAATTTGGTAAACCAGATCTTTTTATCACAATGACTTGTAATCCAAAATGGCGTGAAATTGAAGAAAATCTCTTGTATGATCAACAAGCTTCTGATAGACCTGATATTTGTACACGTGTTTTTAATATTAAAAAAGATTATTTAATAAACTTGATTACTAAACAAAATTTTTTTGGTGAAGTAGCAGCATATGTATATGTCATTGAATTCCAGAAACGAGGTTTGCCTCATATGCATATGTTAATAACTTTAAAACATAATTTTAAAATAACAACTCCACAAATTGTCGATAAATATATATCTGCAGAAATTCCTGATCCAACAGAAAATTGTAATTTACATAATATAGTTATGAAACATATGATACACGGACCTTGTGCCAATTGGTGTTTAGTAAATGGACAATGCTCAAAGCGTTATCCGAGAAATTTTCTGGAGGAAACCAAGATGGATGAAGATGGTTATCCTTACTATCGTCGACGAAATACTGGTACAACTTTTGAACGTCCCGGCGGATATACAGTTGATAATCGTAACGTTGTTCCATATTGTCCTATTTTGTCGATTATATTCAATTGCCATATTAATGTTGAAATAGTTTCCAGCATTAAGTCGGTTAAATATTTATATAAGTATATATATAAAGGTCATGATGCTGCTGCTATAACAATTGAACCAATAACAAATAATACAGTTATTAATCATGATGAAATACATGATTACATCGAAGCTCGTTACGTAGGACCTGTAGAAGCTAGCTGGCGTATACTCGGTAAAAAGTTACAAGATAAAAGTCATTCTATAATTCGTTTACCAGTTCATTTGCCAAATGAACAAAATGTAATTATTGAAAATGATTCCATTGAAGAAGCAATGACTACTGCTGTAAATCAAGTCACTATGTTAATTGATTATTTCGCACTAAATTTACGTGACACAGAAGCAAGAAAATATTTATATACAGAAATTCCACACTATTATACTTTCAAAAAAGAAAAAATTAACGGCAAAAATGTATCACACTGGGTAAAACGGCATAATTATTTTAATTGCATAGGTCGTATGTATTCTGTGAGTCCAACACAAATAGAATTATTTCATTTACGATTATTATTACTAACTATTAAAGGAGCTACAAGTTTTAATAATTTAAGAACTGTAAATGGAGAAACTTATCAAACATTTTCAGAGACATGTTTAGCTTTAGGTTTAATTGAAGATGATGATGAATGGATACGAGCTATGAATGAAGCTGTTGAGTGGATGATGCCACGACAATTACGTAAATTATTTGTACGCATTTTATTACATTGTCAACCATTACATCCTGAACAACTTTGGAAAAGTTTTAAGGTAGCAATATCGGAAGATTATATAAGACATCTCGGTACACTACAAGGACAAAGAAAAGCTTACGAACAAATTAATGCTATGCTTTTAGCTGAAGGAAAAAGCTTTGCTGATTTTCCACAAATGGAACAATTAGCAGAAAATAACGAAGAGGAGGATTACGTGACATTAGAACAAGCTATGGAAATTGGTACTAGACAATATAATCAATTAAATGAAAAGCAAAAAGATATAGTTGACTTAATTTTAAACAAATTAGATAATTATAGTTATAATAATGATAATTGTTATTATATTGATGGTCCAGGAGGAACTGGTAAAACATTTATATATACAACCATTTATTATTTAGCTCAAATTAAAAATAAACGTGTATGTACAATGGCTTTCACAGGCATTGCAGCAACGTTACTTCCTGCTGGAAAAACCATTCATAAAACTTTTGGATTACCAGTTCCATTATTTGCCGATTCATCATCTGCCATTAAAATTCAATCTAAAGAAGCTCAGTATTTAAAAAAAATAGATGTCTTTATTTGGGATGAAGCTCCCATGGCACCACGATATGCTCTAGATATTATGGATCGAACACTCCGTGATATTATGAATAATGATTTACCATTTGGTGGAAAAATTGTTATATTGGGTGGTGATTTTAGACAACTTCTTCCAATTAAAGTACGAGGTACTCGAAGTGAAATTATAAATCTTTCTATTAAATTTAGTAACATATGGAAATATTTTAAAAAGTTTTCTTTAATACAAAACATGCGAGTTTCTCTAAATGAAATTGAATTTGCAAAATTTTTAATAGAAATGGGTGATGGGAAATTGAATGATTCTAATGACAATATTCAAATTCCTGAATGTTGCATAGCTCCATCTGATGCAGATATTGTTACAGATATATATGGTGATTTAATACAAAAAAGAGATTTTAATAAGATAGCTAAATGTGCGATACTTTCAGCGAGAAATATTGATGTAGACGAAATTAATAAACGAGTTGTTGAATTACTAAATGTAACAGAAGAACGAATTTATACAAGTGTAGATAGTGCTGTAAACTGCGGTGATAATGGTGATATTGGTGAATCTTTATTACCAGAATATTTAAATAGTTTGTCTCCATCATGTCTTTCTCCTCATGAATTACGTTTAAATATTTAATCTTAAGATTAAATTGTATTATTATGTTAATAAGAAACCTTAACATCAATGAAGGACTTTGTAATGGTACTAGATTAATGATCATAGAACTTGGCGATCATTTATTGAAATGCAAGATTTTAACTGGTGATAAAACAGGAGATATTGTTTTTTTAAATCGTATAACATTATACTGTGAAAATGTATATCCTTTTACATTTAAAAGAAGACAATTTCCGATAAAAATAGCCTTTGCTATGACAATTAATAAATCTCAAGGACAAACATTTGATAGAGTAGGAATAGATCTTCGCAAAGATGTTTTTAATCATGGACAACTTTATGTTGCTTTTTCGCGAGTTCGTTCTTGGCAAGCATTAAAAATTTATCTAGGTAAACAACGAGATAATAATAATGTTAAAAATTATGTATATAAAGAAATATATTTATAACATTTATTATTTTTTCGTTTTTAACTATTTGTATTATTAAGAACGTAGATAAAAACTATAGATACATAAGAAATAAACTGATTAATAAAGATAGATACATGGGAAATAAGAAAAATAAATAGATTAAAAATAAATCAATAACATAGATTAAGTAGATAGACGATAATTGAATAGATATTTATAACGCGAAGTACTTAACGGGGATAAAAATTGACATCATTGTCGACTTCGTTTCTCTTGAGATGTATACAACGATAATGAACGGGAAAGTGATTCACTGGTTCCTTTTCTTCAACCAGGTTTTTTTCCACATTCCTGGTGACGGAACTATCAATAGAATAGTTCTGTGCAACTTAAAAGTTTAGTAGGATGGTGTCCCTACTTTACTACATATAAGAATTTCCTTTTTCTTGAAAATCATTCAAGAAAAAACCAGATTTTCTTCCACATACTTGGTGACAGAACTTCTAACAGAATAGTTCTATACAAAAAGATACCCTGGAAATAACCCATTATGATTTCCAAGGTATTCCCAAGCGTTAAAACAAAGACACCCGAGGGGGTTTTAGTCGGTAAGAGTCCGGCATAACCTTCACTGAAAGTCGTAGGTTATCCATGAGGATTTCCCCCCCGATATCAAAAAAAAAAAAAACCTAGATGGCTGGAAAACTGATAAACAAATAATAAACAGATGGGTAGTTAGAAAATTAATAAATAGATAAAAATAAATAAAAAAATAAAATAAATAAATAGAAATAGAAATAGAAATATATATTTATTTATATATCTCGTATACATATAAATATATATGCATACTTATATACATATAATGTATATAAGCATATATGTATACACACAGAAAAAAATGTAATATAGCCAATAACATAAGTGATTGCGAGCTACGAACTACATAAAATACTCAATACAATAATATTTACTATTAATGCAAGTACAATGTTGATACTGCAATAGCATATATTATTGTATAGAGTATATCTGTAGTTGGCAGCCCGCAATAACATATCTTATTGAATATGTTATTTTTCTTTCAGTGTACGTATACATATAAATTGAACAAATGGCGCGCGCGTAGCGCGCGCCTGTCTTGTTCTAGTACAATAAAAAATTGGATGTTAAAGTTTTTTAGTTGATTGAGAAAATACAGATTTTAATTTTCAACTAAAAATACAGATTAGAGAATTTTAATGCTTGATTTTTTTCAATTAAACGTTAATTTAAATTAATGTTTTAATTTTTATTGGATATTTATATTACATTTTATACTTGTGTTGTATGCTGCGGAACAAGTTTCACAATTTTATTGCATTTAATTAAAAAAATTATTTTTTAATAAGCCAACGTATTTGTTTCTTTATTTTGTAGACAACATTTTTAACTCTTTTAATTTTAAATTTTAATTCTTAATTTTAACTAGACATTTTTGAAATACATAAACTTTAACTTGTTAACTTTTTTCCAAACTTTTAAAAATTTATCTGTGTAAAAGAAAAAATTCTATAAAAGAAACAATTATTAAAAAAGATACGTTTTTACATAAACGACAAATATTTCTTTGTTATTCCATACATGTAAATTTAATTTACAAATAAAATGTTAAATATATTTGCCGCCCAAGCAGAAGGCAAACTTCACGCTCGTTTAAAAAATGTCGCTTTCGCCGCTAGATACACAATATATTATTCTTGCAGTATGTACAGTATATATACTCTTACGTTCTCTTTGTCATTAACACAATTCGAATAAAAATTAAAATGTATTTAAATTACACACAAATGTAATTAAATTGAGTAGGAATAGGAGGGTGGTTCTGACTACGGGGCTCCGAGGGGGGTGAGGGGCGGGGGGTATTTGCGGGGAGGGGTATGACGTCACGGGGGGTATGACGTCACGCGGGGGAGGGGGATGACATCACACAAACGGGTGCGGCCGCTTATCAGTATAAACATTTGTGTAAACGACATACTAGTTGTAACTTGATATAAACAAATACCAGTCGATCGCAGCTTATCAGTATAAACATTTATGTAAACTACAAGTCAGTTGTAACTTGATATAAACAAATACCAGTCGGTAGCCGTTTATCAGTATAAACTTTTATGTAATCTCAGTTGTAACCAGATATAAACAATTACTTGCCGGTCACTGCTTATCAGTATAAACATTTCTAAGTAAAACTATATGCGAATTGCAACGTGATATAAACAATTAGGCCCTGCGGCTAGAAGTAGTAATAAGGTATAAACAATTTTTATTTATGGGTATGGGTCTTTCTGTCGCTTACTTGTATAAACATTTCTAAATAAAATAATATGCGAGTTGCAACCTGATATAAACAAATTTCTAAGAATATTTATCGTACGGAGCGCCGAATCGTCGGTAGCTGATAAATTTATTCGACAGCTCTTAGAATAGCTATAAACAAAAATCGCTGACCATATCCGGTAGCGGTTTGTTATAAACAAATTTTTTATCGCGATAAGGAGCGCCGAACCGTCGGCAGCTAATAATTCGACACGTTTCTTCCTGTCGCGGTGTTATTTCCCTGCTTAGCGCTCTTGTTAGAGGTAGCGGCTCGTTATAAACAAATTAGCGAATGTTTATCGTACGGAGCGCCGAACCGTCGGCAGCTTAAATTTCTAGATAATAAATCGGTAGTGAACACCGGCAGCTAAAATATCTAAACATTTGATCGACATTTATCGCCCGGCAGCTCTAAGCGGGAAACTATGCATAACTATAAACAAATGCACGAGACAAAGGGCTAAGAGTGAAATATAATTGGTCCGGAAGAGCACGGTGCCACAGTAAGCGTAAAGTCTCCAACCCGACCGAGTCAAAGTGAATTAATTCCTAAGTATCATGAATTATAACTTGAACAATGGCTAATCAGTTAAATGAAGTGGACATTATAGATGTCGCGGACGATATAGAAATTGTGAATATCGCGGACGATGAACAAATTGTTGATATCGTAGACGATACAGAAATTGTGGATATCGCGGACGATATAGAAATTGTGAATATCGCGGACGATATAGAAATTGTGAATATCGCGGACGATAAAGAAGATATTGATATCGCAGGCAGTGATTACGAAAACTCCAACGATGAAGACATGATAGTTGATGATTTCAAAAATTCCTACGAGGATGATGAAGACAGTTTAGTCTTCCGATGTTAGTGATTCTACGAGCTATTCCATTGACGTTGTCGATCGCGTGGAAAAATTTGTTTCACACGAAGATTTTCTCAACTTGAACGAATGTTCCGAACATTGCGATATTTTTCTTTTGTTCTACGGGTGGTGCTCTAGCTTTCTGTGCCGAGTGTATGATTGACATGTGGGACGTTAGAGAAGGGATGAGTGCTGTTAGGGAGCATCAAACGGATTGGCTGGAAAATTTGGATCATCGGGCTTGCTCGAATTGCCGTCAATCCATGTACGTGATAATTCCACGCAACATGTGCCCAGTGTGCGGCTTGTAAAGACTTTAAATACATAACCGTACAACATGGATGAGAAGGATATTGAAGATATCAAATATGTTCTTAACAATAAACGAATATCACCAGTGCAATTTATACGCGATCGAGAACTTGGTATACGTGGAACGCTTGAACGCGTTGCGATACATAGAATGTGTATAAAGAATGAATCTATTTATCCCTGGCCTTATCACGTGAGACAGGAAATATATACCATGATATTGAATCAGTGTCCGAATGATGAAATCGCTAAAAAGATGCTACGTGTATACGATACTATGTACATTAAAATTCCTGCTGGTATTGGAAAGTGTATCAAATTGTTGATAAATAATATGGTTAAAGTGTTCTTAAAAAATCCTAATATAACAAATATGTTGCACATATACAAGGATTTTCTAAATGCTTGCAATCGTTATGATTATAAAGACGATGAGAATAATGATAATTTTGAGCATATAATGAGAGCGTGTGTTTTCATTCTGCGTGAAAAAGAATGCAAGAAAATGCACTATGAAGTGCAAGATTCGGTGCAACACTGCAAATCATGTAGACGTGTCACGTGCAAGTGCTTCGTTGAAGAATGTAACGTGATTTAAAAAGTGCGAGAAGACGCTAAAACATGGAACAATTCGATTTAGAGGAACGCGAGCTCTTGGAGCAAGCGAACAGAGTCGCTACTTTGGGCGAGTGTTTTACGTGGTTGCAGCGATGTGATAAGTGTATACAACGGCTCGAGGAACATAGCCGCGTCAAGCGTCCTCGGCTCGCCGTCGGGTATAAACAATCGTTAGTGGCGAGAATTGCGCGACTCGAGGGTGAAAAGACAAGATTACAAAGACGTTTCGTGCCCGTCGGCGGTGATTACGCGAATGATAACGCGGAAAGACTCGTGTGGCGCGAGATAGATACCGCGTTCGAGAATCGCGTTCTGACCGGTGCGGTTATTAATACTAACTATATCGAGCCGCGACAGTTTCTCGAAGACGCCGGAGGTATAGTGCTCGAGAGTGTGCGAGACGCTCTACAAAGACACAACTGTGTAAAAGTGTACACCGCGTTCAACGGTGTATTTGTGACTGGTGAAAAAAGCGCTAATAAGAGTATCACCACAAAAAATTGTGAACTCTTTCAAACGTCGGATTTAGACGAATGGTACAAGCGGCGTGTCATCGAGCCCACGTTAGCGTCGCTTGAAGAGTTCCAAGAACGCGATAGCGGGTGGGCGCTTTCACGAATTCTCAATTTAACTGTAAATGTGAACAAGTTTAATCCTGTACACGCGGGATGTTACGTGACATTGCCGCGAGAAATAATGTTGAAAAAAACAGTTGTGAACGTTAAATCAAAGGACAATGCATGCTTTGCATGGTCAGTGGTCGCCGCTCTGCATCCTGTAGAAAGAAACACAGGGCTGGAGTCGTCGTACCCTCATTATACGACGGTCTTAAAGTTCGACGACATCAAGTTTCCCGTTACATTAAAAGACATTGGGAAATTTGAGAGACTCAACGACGTGTCGGTCAACGTGTACGGGATTGAAGAGGATAACAAAAGGGAGAAGCATGTCAATCTTTTGTATGTGCAAGATCCAGGGAATAACAACGTGGGTCACTTTACATGGATCAAAAATCTGTCCCGCCTGGTGGGATCGCAATTGAGCAAACATGTATGCAAGAAATACATTTGCGATCGGTAAGTAATAATTCTTCATGAATGTGTTTATAAATTGTTTCAAATAGCAGTAAACATATATGTTTTTTTTGTTATTTACAGATGTCTACATTACTTCAGTTCCGATGAAAAGTTACAATTGCACAATGTAGACTGCCAAAAGTTAAATGACTGTGCTGACGAACTACCAAATGAAAAGAATAAGTGGCTGAGCTTCCGCAACTTACACAACAAGGAACGAGTGCCCTTCGTCGTATACGCCGATCTCGAGTGTGTGCTGCGGAAGATGCAACCTGACACGGAGCCGACGACATACGCCTACCAACAACACGAGGTATTTAGCATAGCGTATTATGTGCGATGCTCATATGATAATGCGTTATCCATGTATCGGTTTCGTCGCGATAAAGATTGTGTCACGTGGTTCGCTAAGCAACTCGAACATTTAGCACATAACGTTAAGATTCGATTATGCGCCAATGTCCCCATGGGGACGTTATCGAAAGAATAATTAGAGGCATACCGTAGCGCGACACATTGTCATATTTGCGAAAAACCGTTCGCGCCGGATGATAAGCGGGTGCGCGATCATTGCCATCTGACCGGTCGTTACCGCGCATTCGCTTTGTAACTTATATTATCAAAATGTGTTGTACATACCGGTAGTCTTCCATAATTTATCCGGATACGATTCTCATTTTATTATCAAGGAAATAGCCACAGCGTTCAAAGGGAAAATTGACTTATTACTCATCAAGAAAGAAAAATATATTTCTTTTACAAAACATGTCATTAGTACCGCCGATAAATTAGACCCACACAATCACATAAAGTTACGATTTATAGATTCATATAAATTTTTTAATACTAGTCTCGAAAAATTAGTATCATTTCTGGGTAAAGAAAATCTAAAAATTGTACGTTCCGAATTTTCACACTTATCCGACGCAGAATTTGATTTATTGACACGAAAAGGCGTATTTCCATACGAGTACGTTGACCGCGTCGAAAAATTGGAAGACACATGTTTACCACGACTCAAATCCTTTTATAGTTTTCTGACCTCCGACACAGTATCCGAGAGCGATTACGCACACGCCGTCAACGTCTGGCATCGGTTCTCAATTCGAACGTTGGGTGAATACAGCGATCTATATTTGAAAACGGATGTCTTGTTGTTAGCCGAGATTTTTGAAAATTTCCGTGATAAATGTTTAGAAAGTTACGGTCTCGATCCCGCGCATTATTACACTCTCCCTGGATACACGTGGGACGCTATGTTAAAATATACCGACATTACTTTTGAATTGCTTACGGACATAGACATGGTAATGTTTATCGAACGCAGTATACGCGGTGGTCTGAGTCAATGTTCAGGCAGATACGCACAGGTTAACAACAAGTACATGCAGACGTACGACCCATCGAAACCATCGTCGTACCTTATATACTTTGACGTTAATAATTTGTACGGCTGGGCGATGTGTCAGCCGTTACCCTACACTGAATTTCAATAGGTCGAGTACGTTTCAAATTTCGATGTGAACGCTATCGCTCCGGATTCAACCACGGGATACATTCTGGAGGTCGATCTCAAATATCCTCGAGACCTTCATGATCGGCACACTGACCTACCTTTCTGCCCGACGCGCGATAAACCACCCGGCAAGCGAGAATGTAAACTTCTCGCCACGCTCTACGATAAAGAGCGTTACATCATACATTACCGAAACCTACAGCAGTGTATGCGTCACAGTCTTTGTATCGCGAAGATACACCGCGTATTAAAATTCGCACAATCTCCATGGCTCTGTAAATACATAGAATTAAACACGCAATTCCGAACTCGCGCCAAAAATGATTTTGAAAAAAACTTGTATAAATTAATGAACAACGCGGTATTCCGGAAAACCATGGAGAATGTGCGTAATCACGTTGACGTTAAATTATTGACGAAATGGAAGGGTCAGTACGGTGCGGAGGCAATGATCGCGAAACCAAATTTTCATAGTCGTAGCTTTTTTTCAGAGAATCTTATTGCCGTCGAACTAAAAAAACTCAAGGTGAAATTCAACAAACCGATATATGTAGGCATGTGCATTTTAGATATTTCTAAGACTGTACGAATTTCATCATGAGTATATGGTACCTTTGTATCGCGACAAATGTAAAGTCATGTACACTGACACCGACAGTCTTGTATACGACGATCGAGTGCGATGATGTTTATGAGACGATGAAACGCGATATTGCTAGGTTCGACACGAGCGATTATCCAGTCGACAACGGTATGCCTCTTAAAAATAAAAAAATACCAGGTCTAATGAAAGATGAAAACAATGGTGCGATAAGGACTGAATTCGTCGGACTTAGAGCAAAAATGTACGCGTTGAAGGTGAACGGGAAAAAGGACACCAAAAAAGCGAAAGGTGTCAAGAATAACGTAATAGCGCGAGCCATAACGTTCGAAGATTACACCCGCTGTTTGAGAGATGAGATCGAGATGACGCGTCGCCAGTCGTGTATACGATCCAAGTTACACGAAGTATACACGGTGTCCGAAACGAAAATTGCTCTAAGTCCGTACGACGACAAGAGATATCTCATACCCGATTCGATCGAAACGTTACCGTGGGGACATTATCGGATATCCCTATAATATATTTGTATATATTTTGCGCCTGATGTACTTGTAATTTATATTCCATGTATTTTATGGTATATTTTACATATATTTGTTAATTTTACATCTAGCGTTTCATATATTTTATAGTTTATATTTTTTATTTTTTACATTTTATACTTATTTTATAATTTTACATTTAGCGCTTCATGTATTTTATATTATACACATATATTACATTTTATGTATTTTTGTGAGTCTTTTTATACTATTGTAATTTGTATTTTATAGTATGCATTTTATATGTTAATTTTCTATTAAAAATTAATTAAAGTTGATTACATTATACATTTTATAATACGTATTAATAAGAAAATGTATTAAGGATGATGAATGGATGGATAGGTAATAAAGAAGTCTCGTATATACTTATAAAAAAACTGTATTTTTATTTTTATAAGTTTACATTACACTTTTATATGATTATAATAAAGAAAATATTCTTAGATGACTTTGTCTTTGTGAATCCACGAATTATGTGATCCATCGAATCCCAACCACTTGACGTAAACCTTGTCACCCTTTCTGCACAATACTTTCTCCACGAGATACACGTCCGGGTGAATCGCACGATGCAACTCGTACTCGTATAACACTCCAACTATAGATGTTCCGCGATAATCCTCTAGTAAATAAGTTACGGGATTGGTATGCTGTACTTTAATAATTTTAAACATCTCGATTGTCCAATTCGGTGTGTAACCCTTTTCAAATACTGTCTTGAATTTGCTCACGCGTACAGAATCACCGACTTTAAATTTCGCTCGGCCAGCAATCTTTATCGAGCTGTACACCATATTCAAGAGTCTTTCAGCCACAGCAGGGGTTACGTCGACGGGTCGCATACCGATGTTTCTGAGAGTTGTAATTTGACACGAGATCCGGTAACAGGTCAATCCACTTGTAATTGCTATTGAGTGTAAACTTCTTCCACATGTCGTTTTTCAGCGTACGGTTAAACCGTTCGACGACCAATGCCTTCATTACCGAGTACGTGGAATAATGATTGATATCATGTTTTTTCAATATTTTCTGCACATCGGCATTGTAAAACTCTTTTCCTTTATCAGTCGGTAAATTTTTCGGGCATCTTGCGCTCTCTCGAATTATCTCGACGATAGTATCAGCTGTGTCCTTTGTTCTTGAGCGGAACGGCCCACGCGTGCTTGCTTAACACATCGATGACGGTGAGTATGTAGTGGTAGCCTCCGTTGAAACGTGAGTACGGAATCATCTCGACGATATCAGCCTGCCATAGATCGTCGTAGCCTCGAACTATGACGTGTCTTCGTTGAAAATTTCTTCTCGTCGGAGCATGCAGTTCCTCGACGAGTCGTCGCCTTTCGGAACTAATATTGGATTTTAACGGTTTCATGGATCGTTCCTGTTTTTTCTATTCCGTTTCCGTTCTTTGTCTGTTCTGTTCCCGTTTTTTTCTGTTCAGTTCTGTTCCGTTTCTGTTCTTTTCCCTTTCTGATACTGTTTTTTTCTGTTCCGTTTCCGTTCTGTACCCGTTCCGTTCTTGTTTTTTTCTGTTCTGTTCTGTTCCGTTTGTTCTTTTCCCGTTTTAATCCTGTTTTTTTTTCGTTTTGTTTCCGTTCTGTACCCGTTCTGTTCCTGTTTTTTGTATTCCGTTTCTGTTCTTTCCCTGTTCCATTCCTGTTTTTTCTGTTCTTTTCCTGTTTTTTTCTCTTCCGTTTCTGTTCTGCACCCGTTCTTCCGCATTCGTTTCACGTTTGAATTATCTTTTATTACTGCTTTCTATCGTCTTTCAGCAGTGATTCTTTGTCTTCCGGTACCGATCGATCAGACAATCGTTCGTAACTATTCCTGACTTGATTTACAACCGTTCGATAACCGTCCGACAATCGTTCCCGAGTCGTTTGATAGCGATCCTGCATCGTTCGATAGCTATCCGACAACCGTTCCTGAACCGTCCGCTGTTGATTCAGGAACCGCTCAAAATTGTTCGTTAAACGTTCGTAACCGTCTTTTCGCCGTTCGTTATTACTCATTGTTTTTAATTTTGATACGATATGGGTGACATCGATCAATCGACTGACACGTTTCGCGATTACGCAGGTTAATTTATAATAAGACCCGCTTCGCGAAGTTCCTCGATGATGGACAGAATCTCGTTGTCGTGTGCGTTGTGACCGGCTCGACGCGATGCTTCGAGTAATTGCAGACGATCTACCAGTTCATTGGAATTGTCCCAGTGCACGTAATCGATCGCGTTATCATTTAACGTCATAGCGTGAGGTAATCCCTTTCCAGATTTCTTCTTTTTCGGCGTAGGTTCGATCGACATCAACGGTGCGATCAGGTGTTTGTACTTGTATCCTCTGTTGCTCCGTAATTGACTGTCCTTGGTGTAATTGCGTCTATGCACGTTTGTAGCAAACAATATGCTTTTGTACTTTTGTAAATCATCATCTGTGTAGATGTCATCGGCGGGGATTTTCTTGAAGATCAATTCGTAAAGACCAGGTGTACCAGCGTAACGTACATTGTCGATAATTATGTTATTCTCGTTGTCCACATCGAAATGTTTATTACCGAGCATCATTCCATTATTCTCAAGACGAACACTGTATATATTGTCTACATCGCTCTCTCAGTTACCGCTCAGAACAGTCACGACATATTTTTGACCCAGCGGACCAAATTGAGCTTGCAACGCTTTTCGTCCTTGCGACGTCTGTAACTGATTTCGAACAATCGTCGCAAGCGAGTCATCCGTCGTTTCGAAAACATTCTCAAGCGATTCTATCGGTTGTACGGTTGTGGGACGCGGTGTGGAGGTTATCATTGGTACGTCGTTTGAAATTTGTAAATGATTAGATTTTTGCGGTGTCGCGGAGATATCGAACGAGACGTTCGACCGTTTTCTCTTACTGGCATATTCTTCCCCCTCTTCTTTCTCACGTTTACGGGTGAACGAAACGTTATCAATCGGCTCCTCTTTTATCGCGCGTACGCCGGAATTGTCAATAATCTTTTGCAGCGGTTCGATCAACGGTTCAAAGTGTCCCTTAGTCGCGATATCCTCTTCGATCCTGCTGGTTTTTAGAGCACGATGTTTCTTTCGAATTGATTCGCTCGTTTTTTCAATCTCCTTCGCGATTTTCTCGCGCTCACGCATATCTTTGTTCTCAGCCATGTTAACAGAGAGTGTTGATCGCACGTTTCACCCCGACAAGGTATCAATAACGACTAACCGTTCCGCGGTATTGCAAACTCGTTAAATCCTCTTCTGTATCGCCCGTTAGCAAATGCACTGTCCTTGTCTATCATCAAAAATCCATAATCACGCTGCCAACAATCGCGACATAATTCACTAAAATCATCATACGACATGTCGGTGTTTACGTGATCGTTGTACACATGTTTCAAGTTGATACTGTCTTGCTTAAACAGGATCAGCAGGTTGGCGTTGTCGCGTATAAGATGTTTAGGTATTCTCGCGTACGACTGACAGAGATAAAAGCAGTCGACGTTCGAGTGTCTACCCATTGAAAAATATTCTCTCACGACATCCACGTGCTTATCGCACGCAACGTCATCGAAGACGAAAATCGAGTTTGGACGCGCCTTGCTCGGTGGAATGACGTCACTGTTATTGGAAAACGTAAAGTAACCGATCTCGTCCATCGACGACAACAAATTCTCCAGATACCGATATTTCGGCTGTTGTAGCGATTTCGAGTACACGTACACGTTCTCGAAATGTACACCGTGCTGACATTCCAACAAATTTATCAGAACGTTGGTTTTACCGCAATTTGACGGACCGCAAATGATGGCGCGTATAATATTCGGCAGCATCGCACCATGCTTACGCCTCACCCCGCCGTCTCCCATCGATTGTAATTTATCGTCGTAATTCGTAACGCAAATCGTCAAAGTTTGCCGCACGAATCTCATGTTTTCTGAATCTGACTACGTAGCGGAATCGAACGTCCTATTTATAGGTGTGTGAGTGCAGTGTGCGCTCTATGGGAATGCGCCTTTGTACATGTGCACGTGCGTGATAGAGAAGGTGTGTGTTTGTGAACGCAGCGCACGGAGAAAGAAACGTATGCGTGCCCCCTGTGCATGCTAGAAAAGGTGCTTGCTAGAGAAAGATGTGTGTGTGGAAACGCAGCGTACGGAGAAAGAAACGTATGCGTGCCTGCGTGCGTGCGTGCTAGAGAAGGCGCTTGCGCATGTGTATACGTAATAGAGAAGACGGTTATGCGAGAAGGTGCTTACACGCGTGTGCATGCTAGAGAAAGCGTGAGTATGTGCGCCTATGTGTGAACACAGCGTGTAGAGAAAGAAGCGTATCGACGGTTGTATGCTAGAGAAGGTGTGTGTGTGCGTGCGTGCGTGCGTGTGTGTGTGTAAACGCAGTGAGAAAAGGAATATATCGACGGTCGCGCGAGTGAGACCAAAGAGAATAGCATGCAGGATGAATAAAATGATTGAGGGATGAATAAATAAAAATATATGTGATATATATATCTATTTTATATATTTTAAAATATTAATAAAATTATACAATGATATATATCCAAAATAAAAAAAGTAAAAAAATGTAAAAAAATATAAAATATAAAATATAAAATATAAAGCTAATCTATAAAAATATAATTCTTAATCTTTATCGTAAATCATATCAATCCATTTTACTAAACTTTTCGCGAACATATCGTATTCCCAGTCGCGTTCCATCTCTATTTCTTCAACCCTCTCTTCTCCAAAGAGATGTCGCAGATCGAACAGATCGAACAAATCGTCCTCTTCGTTCTCATTTTTTCCATTTTCGCGCCATAACCAATTATTATAAAGTTGATTCATGCCTCGCTTGCTCTGTATTTTAAATTTATGATATGCCAGGTCCACGTAACCGCGGACGTGGACGATCGTGCGTGTGATTATGATTCCGCAACGGTAACACTGAAACAAATAATGATTCAAAAAATTACATATATAATAACATATAATTACATATATAAAAACACTGAAAAATACATATATAAATATAAAATTATCAATTATAAAAAACCACAATGTATTTGTAGAAAAAGAGGTACTTACGATGTTTGCTGATAAGGGCACGTAGGCATTTCTGTTGAGGCGTGGAAATGTATCGGGGTAGTGCTGCGCTGTGCGCAGCGCCTGCCGGCTTCTTATATGAATAAAGCCCAACGCTGGCATGTTGGGCAGCATTAATCTTGTCTCTGGTTTAGATAAACACTGTAAAAAAATATATTAATATAAATTAGTACAAAATTATATATATAATATAAAAATCAAAATGATATAAAAATACTTACAATCCGTGCCGTTTTATTTGACGTCCACATTTTTAATTTTTTAACCAGTGTCTACGAGTGAATGCTTCACAGTTGAAACTCAAACTGACGGTGCAGTCCGGCTTCGAAGGCATTGTTTATGATTTTGGTACTTATCCCCAAGCTGTAGAGATGCCACTTGAGCTTATCATCGATGCTCAAGTAAACTATTGCCCTTTGACGTTTCACTCGTGGCTTGAAAACTATTTTTCATAATAGTACTCGCACTGTTTTTTAAAGTAAGTAATAAAAAATTACTAGGCAACAAAAACCCCGCGAAACTATTTATAGGCATGTAAAATTGCGCATCGCTTAGTAACAAACATGTATCTTATACTGTCACATCCATCTGACATTATAAATTTGAGTGTTGAGCAGTTACAATTCGTACCAAAGATCGTTCTGTTACACGAGTGCGGCAACTATATCGAACACGTGGGACAAGCTTCCGGACCATATAAAAGTTGATTTCGAAATTCAGCAATACCGTCGCTGCAACGAACATTATAATCAGCCGTAGCAGCAAACGCACATCGACGGACCCGCGCCGTTGATCAAGAATTGTAGCGAATGCCAGTTGTCGCAAAAGTAAAAAGGGGCTGCGGTCATTTTGAATCGCGTGATAAACGCGCTTCCCTTCGAGCTACATATCCCCGGTTATCAATTTTACGGACTGGGAACCCACTTGGAAAAACGATTAGCTAAAGGCGATAGAGATAAAAATCCGCTGGATGCAGCGTGCCGCGAACACGACATTGTGTATTCTCGGAGCAACGCTGACACACGCGGCGGACGAGATTCTCGCCGCGAAAGCATGAAAACGCGTAATCGCGAAAGACTCGGCTCTCGGAGAAAGAGCAGCCGCTGCTGTCGTCTGGGCAGTCATGAGAGCCAAGGCAAAGATAGGTATGGATATGAAGAAGAAAAAAAAGGTAACGAAAAAAAAAACGTATATTTCCAACAGTGAGACAAGGCAATATGTTACCAATTTTATCGATGTTGGGCGCGCTCGGATCATTGATCGGCGGCGCGGCCGGTGTGACAAAGGTGGTAAACGACAGCAAAGCTGCGCGACGTCAGCTCGAGGAGCTGCAACGTCACAATCGCGCGATGGAAGGGCGCGGAGTATCTTGCCCCGATGTATCTCGCCCCGTACAGAGGCGGACGAGGGTTGTATCTCGCCCCGTTCAAGTACGGAAAAGGTGTAAAAGCGAAACGAAAAAATATGTCAAAGAGGCGTTAAGAATACCCGCGGGTGTGACGACGAACATGCAACTACATCAATTGACAAGACGATTGTGTATCCCGTATTTTAGAGGAGTGTTTATGCGTAACGCGCTACCGACGAGCGGTGCGCGTCAAAATGAAAGCTGTATCGTAAATTTGGACGATGGAGGGTCTCGGTACTCACTGGGTAGCGTACGCAAAGAGGAAAAATCACGTAGCGTATTTCGACAGTTTCGGCAATCTGCGGCCACCCAGAGAACTCATACGATATTTTGGGGACGATGTGACAAAGATAGAGTACAATCGAACGTCGTATCAAACTTACGATCAAAGAAATTGCGGACAACTTTGTCTGCTATTTTTACACTCGATTTAAAGACCGACGTTGCGCTGTTTAATCTCAGTATTCGTTCAAACATGTCGCTGACACTTACGCTGAGCGGTAAGAGCAGCATTCTCGCGGCAAGCTACTCTCCGGCTATAGATTTGAGCGATGACGATTACGAGCTCGGTCTAGCGATCTTTGAAACATATAACACGATACCGAAAGTGAATGCTTCAAACAATAAGTTTTACTTTGGCAAAGACAACGCGGAGATTACGATTCCCGAGGGATCGTACGAGTTGCATGCCATTAATGAGTTTTTGAAACGTGAAATTTCGCAAATACGTCCGCGACGTGATGTCACGACTGAAAGCAGTAATGGCGGGGATAAAGATCCGATAACGATCCGCGCAAACTATAATACGATGAGATGCGAGATCAAATGCGCACACAAAATAAATTTTGGCAAACCAAACAACATCGGCTCGCTCCTGGGATTCACATCGAAGCGTATACTAGAACCGCGAATATGGCATGAATCGGACGTGTCGATCAACATAATGAACGTAAACATTATCCGCGTAGAGTGCAACGTGACCGCGGGCGCGTACAGCAACGACAAAAGCGTGCACGCGATACACGAGTTTTCACCGAACGTGCCACCTGGATATAAGATCTCGGAAAGGCCGTCGCAGATCATTTACCTGCCGATCATCGTGCGGAGCGTTACGAATCTGACGATACGCGTGGTTGACCAGAACGGACGATTGCTCGATTTTCGAGGAGAAGAAATTACCGTCAGATTGCATGTGCGACGACGGCTGCAACGATAACGCGAACGTGAGATGCTCGTACTAAACGCGTCGGAACGCGCTAGAAAAATAAACATCTTTACGACGAAAACACCAACGTTACAGCAGTCATCAGATACTTTTGCGACGACATTCGATAATATTCGATCATCCGACTGTTCCAAGAAAAAGAGGCTCACCGCGTCGAACGTTGAATATCTACAATCTCTGGGATTTGCTGTGCGACAATGACGGATATTTTAAATATCGAGGACGAGCCGATCTTTGACGATCGCATCGTCAAGATCGAGACTCACACGTACAATCCGTTCGCCAACACGACGTTTGAATACAACGATGAGATAAGAATTCCTATACAACAGCAGAATCTTTACACGTTACCGTACGAAAGTTTTTTATACATTGAAGGAAAACTTATAATAAAGAAACCAGTTGCGGGATCTGATGTGACATTGGCAAATAATTGCATCGCGTTCACGTTCGATGAGATTCGATACGAGCTCGACGGTGTGGAGATTGATCGAAACAAAAACGTCGGAATAACCAGCACCCTCAAGAACTATGTAACTATGTCAGCTGCCAGAAGCGTAATCGCGAGAAACGCCGGCTGGGATCCGTGGAATCCTCCGAACGGATACTTTAATTTTTGCGTACCGCTCAACATGCTGTTGGGATTTTGTGAAGATTACAGACGCGTGGTGATCAACGCTCGCCATGAGCTGATTTTAATACGCGCGCGTAACGATAACAATTGTCTGATGGGAAGTTCAGAATTGGAGCCGAAGATTGAATTACTCAAAGTTCAGTGGCGAATGCCACATGTGTTACTGAACGAGATAAATAAACTGTCGATGCTGCGTGCTCTGGAAAGCGGGCGATACCTCAGCATGGCATTTCGTTCTTGGGATCTATATGAGTATCCTTTATTGCAAAGCACAACCAAACATTCGTGGGCCATCAAGACCGCTACTCAGCTCGAGAAGCCTCGATACGTCGTTTTCGCTCTGCAGGCTGGTCGGAAGAATAACATGTCTGAAAACATGAGTCGATTCGATCATTGCAAATTAATCAACGCAAAACTCTATTTAAACTCGGAATGTTATCCGTACGATGATTTGAATCTAGATTTTGATAAAAATAAATGGTCGATTCTGTACGACACGTACGCACATTTCTGTAAAAACTATTACGGATATGATTATCTCGAACCGAATCAATCCGTCATGTTTCGACATAATGGTCCATTCGTGATTATCGATTGCTCTCGACAAAACGAATCGATCAAGAGCGCAACCGTGGACGTACGCTTAGAATTTGAATGCAGAGAAAACGTGTCCGCGAACACTACCGCGTACTGTCTCATTATACACGATCGTGTGATTCAGTACAACCCGTTGACCAACGTTGTGCGCAAAATTACCTAAGTGCGGCGCCACTTTTTCTCCAAAACAATATCAAGATGATATAAAAATTTATAACGCGTCGAGACGGATCACAGTATTCTCAACGACAGCTGTCATGTCTGTACCAACGTTCGTGGATCTGCAAGGTTTCATCGTTGGTGGAGAATTTATCGTTAAGGAATTTGCCTCTCTCAAAGATGGATTTGAACTCACCCACTACATGTTTACACCCACCTATCCATGGGAATACCTTACCAAGGCAGAAAAACGTCAGGTGGTGTGGTTGAAAGTGAATCATCACGGAATATCATGGGAGGATGGATTGATTCCGCACAGCATGGCTAGAGATTTAATTACAAAGGCCGTGATGGGTACAACTGCAACCAATGATGAAATTATCGTGTACGTAAAGGGATGCGAGAAACGAGAATGGCTGCAGGACTTACTCCTGGACAAGGCGAAAGAGGAAGCTAATGTCGAAAATATCGAGGTGCATTACGAAGACATAAAACCTCTAAACAAGTTAGACATTACGTACACCTTACGTTGTCGGAATCATGTGAACAATTGCGCTTTACAGAATGTATTTAAACTGTTTAACTGGTGGTCTAGCAATAAAAAATAATTTTTTATGTGTTGTGTATTTTTTATATTTCCATTACCCGTTTATATTTCCTCTTCCCCGTTTATTAATTAAAATAGTTTTTAAGTTAGGATAATTAGTAGGAAAAAATATTTCTAAAACGTTTATACAAATACATATTTATTTATTATTCAAAGCATTATATACAATATTGTCTGATGCATAAACCATCAGTTCGCAATCTATGAGCGAAGTTTTTACACATATTTCATCTAATAGCTTTACAGCATCGCACTTATTATTAATGTTATTTCGCTGCAAGCAGTTTACAAATCGATTATATTTTTCTTTTACTACGTGCATATCATCCCACAACTTAAAGTAGACATTATTGATAACATCTTCAAGATTTAATAAAAATTGCACGGTCAAAGGTTTCATATACAAAGCTTTGTTATTTAATGTAAATTTTATGACAATTTCATTACGTAATTTGACGAGTTCGATGAAAAGATCATTAATCCACAACGATGTAGCGATGGTTGACTGCAGGAGTCGCTCGATATCCATGCGTTTCTCGATCATTATTACCCAGGTATCACGTGACAGCTGTATCTGATTGCTTTTGTTGTCGCCAAGAATCATCTCCACAAAAGGTTCACGTCCCACACTGACACCGATATCCAAATATTTCTAGGCAGTGGCGGTTAAAGCGAATCGCCTTCCCAGGATGCGAGGAGTATAGCGTGGCTGTGATAATGTTCTGTAAAAAGTAATATAGTTCTGTAATATAAATGCATATATATAACAAAAGTAGTATACATATACGTATGTGCCTACGTACATTTTCATTGTTACAAATGCGAATATAAATTAATATGAAGCAAAATATTTTTTAACATTTAAAACTGCAAATACAATATAACGAAATATATAATATCAAGAGAAAAATATAAAACATAAACTGCAATAACTATTTGCATAATTATATTATTTACACTATATGCACGTAGCACGCTCTGATAATAAAGATAATATAAGTATATAAGTATATAATTTAATTTTTAATTTGAAGTTTGAAAATACATTTATACGGATGTATATATACATTTTGCATATGACACGGACAAATAACTTTAATATCAGTGTTGATAGAGGGACCGGTTGTTTTCGCGCAAGCGCATCATGAGGCTTCAATAAAATATCCATTAGTAATAGGAAGAAGATCTTTGATCGTACATCTTGCACACGACACCAACGTATAAATATAGTAACAGTGATAGACGGATCGGTTGTTCTCGCGCAGGCGTGAGGCTTCAATAAAGTATTTATTAGTAATAGGAAGGAAATATTTGATCCCCATACAATTTTTTTGCAAATTTATAAAAATGTGAACACATTTCACATATTAAACACGCATGTATATTTTCTCGTATTAAATAGAATAATTTATAAATATTGTATTTTATTTGATAAATACTGGTAAGATTTTTTGCAAAATTGTATGGGGACCAAACATCTCCTTCCTATTACTAATGGATATTTTATTGAAGCCTCACGTAATGCGCTTGCGCGAAAACAATCGGTCCCTCTATCAACACTGATATTAAAGTTATTTGTCCGTGTCATATGCAAAATGTATATATACATCCGTATAAATGTATTTTCAAACTTCAAATTAAAAATTAAATTATATACTTATATACTTATATTATCTTTATTATCAGAGCGTGCTACGTGCATATAGTGTAAATAATATAATTATGCAAATAGTTATTACAGTTTATGTTTTATATTTTTCTCTTGATATTATATATTTCGTTATATTGTATTTGCAGTTTTAAATGTTAAAAAATATTTTGCTTCATATTAATTTATATTCGCATTTGTAACAATGAAAATGTACGTAGGCACATACGTATATATATGCTACTTTTGTTATATATATGCATTTATGCTTTATATCGTGTAATACGTTGCGTATTATATAATTAAGATTAATCCATTTTTATGTTTTAATATAAAAATATACGCAGAAGAGACAGTTATTGAGTGTGACGCGACTAAAGAAATAACGCAACACTACTTCTAGCGCGGCACCTACAGCGCGAGATTACTATCTCGTTTTGCTAATAATTGAGAATGATGGAACCCATATGTTATTATATATGGGTAGATTCGGCTTTTAATGCTCTTTAATTTTTGTCCTTACAAAATTTTTAAAATGTTGAAAAAAAAGGGTGGGGGGTGGGATAAATTAAAAAATTTAAAATTTTTTAAAAATATAAATATACTATTGTAAAGAGTATAAAATACCATAAAACTTTTGTATAGAACATTTTTTTATAAATCTTATATTTTCAAAGATATTCGCAAAAAACGAAAAAATGCGTTATTTTCGAGGGGTGGTTTCAACCCCTAAACGTCAAGATACGCAGATAAAAAAAGATATGGGTCTAATAATTTCTTATGTTCTACAACATACCCAAAGCTCATTAAAATCGGTGAGGGACAGTTCTGTCCGTTCCCTTGTTAGAAATGTTTATACAGATAAGCAACAGAAAGACTCATACCCATAGATAAAAATTGTTTATACCTAATTACTACTTCTAGCCGCAGGGCCTAATTGTTTATATCACGTTGTAACTCGCATATAGTTTTACTTAGAAATGTTTATACTGATAAGCAGTGACCGGCAAGTAATTGTTTATATCGGGTTACAACTGAGATTACCCTGCTCAAAAAATCCGATAGAATCAGATAAGAAAAAGTTCTATCTAATTGAATCGTGTTTATGGTTCGTAAATATTAGATCGGTTATCTGAAATATACGATAGGCTTTCTATATTTCTGTATCGTATTTTTCATATAGTTACCTATCGTTTTTAATCAATTTCTATCGTCATTTTTTATATAAATTAATCGTGTTCTATCGTGTTTTTGGTTCGTAAATATTAGATCGGTTATCTGAAATATATGATAGGCTTTCTATATTTCTGTATCGTATTTTTCATATAGTTACCTATCGTTTTTAATCAATTTCTATCGTCATTTTTTATATAAATTAATCGTGTTCTATCGTGTCTTTGGTTCGTAAATATTAGATCGGTTATCTGAAATATACGATAGGCTTTCTATATTTCTGTATCGTATTTTTCATATAGTTACCTATCGTTTTTAATCAATTTCTATCGTCATTTTTTATATAAATTAATCGTGTTCTATCGTGTTTTTGGTTCGTAAATATTAGATCGGTTATCTGAAATATACGATAGGCTTTCTATATTTCTGTATCGTATTTTTCATATAGTTACCTATCGGTTTTAATCAATTTCTATCGTCATGTTTTATATAAATTAATCGTATTCTATCGTGTTTTTGGTTCGTAAATATTAGATTGGTTATCTGAAATATACGATAGGCTTTCTATATTTCTGTATCGTATTTTT
Source organism: Monomorium pharaonis (assembly GCF_013373865.1). Taxonomy (NCBI): domain Eukaryota; kingdom Metazoa; phylum Arthropoda; class Insecta; order Hymenoptera; family Formicidae; genus Monomorium; species Monomorium pharaonis. The sequence continues at coordinate 17,566,854 of NC_050469.1, forward strand.
CGTATAGATTACCTATCGTTTTTAATCAATTTCTATCGTCATGTTTTATATAAATTAATCGCATTCTATCGTGTTTTTGGTTTGCAAATATTAGATTGCTTATCTGAAACTTATGATAGACTTTTTATCTTTCTGTATCATATTTTTCGTATAGATTACCTATCGTAAATCTAGTTCAAAAAATGTAAACGTTTTACTTTTCTTGTACAGAATCGTTTACTCAATTAAAATGAGTAAATTATAAAAGTAATGTGGCAGTTGTCTTCCACATCGTCCTCTCGTAGCGAAAGAAACAGATTATTGCTTGTCTTAATCGTGTTGCGGGTGGTCTTTATATAGCGGGTCGGCTGCATTTGACTCACGAGAGAGTAATCGTCTACCAGCCTATCGGCGGCGCCGCGTACTAACTAAAAAGTTGGATAGAAAATGATAGAAACATATAGAAATTTGATAGAAAATTTATAAAATTCTATTGTTCTTTATCGTATCTCAATTAAACGATTAAAACTTTATCTGAATATGGATAATTTCCTATATGATCTTACCTAATTATCTTACTGAATAGAAAAATTACGATTTAAAGTCTATACAAATTAATCTGAAATTGTCCCTATCCCAGGTAGCAAGGTGACGTCTAATTGACGGCATTTTTTGGTCATTTTATGACGAACCAGACGTCATAATGTCGAGATAAAATGACGTCTAAATGTCGTAAAACTGACGTACATTTGTCTCATCTTAACGACGTCATATATTGAAAAAATACGTCATTATTTTTATATTATTGACGTCATTTTCAAGAAGCTAGTATCGTACATTTGACGGTATTTTATTGTTATTTTTATGAAAAAACATGGGTTTTTAGGTTACATTTAATAAAGACGACATTTTAACGTCATTTTTATGACTATCCCAGGTAGTAAAAGCCGTTATTTTGACGTTTTAGAAAATATTTCGGGTACATGTCTTATATATGCAGTACTTGCATTATGAAAATATCGAAATAACATAATTATAATGTAAAAAAAAATCTACGTTGTTTCTCAACAAGCATCACGACCCACCACACCATAGTCACGTTTGGAATTCCCTAACTTCCGCGGTCACCCATCCAACTCTGAACCGCCGTCAACGTTGCTTGACTTCGAAGATCGTACGCTACTTAGCCCTTTGTGATGATCCATGAACACTTGATGATCATGAATACATATTTGTTATAGATCAGTTCAATAGATGCGAGAAACATGAAACTTGTAGTTAACTAATATTTTTATAAATAAATATAAATTTACAGTTTTTTTTCTTGATTTTTACATATGCGAAATAACATGTGGAATAACTTATAAAAATATGTTTTTGCTCTGTTCTTTTGATAAAGCTAAATTATACCTCAGACGGCACGCAATATTTACAATATTTATTTAAATATTTTATAAATATTTTTGTGGTCTTAGATTTGACAAATCATAAAGATCTATCATAAATATTATAAAAACATTTATGAAATATTTATAAATATTTACAAAATATTTCTTATACAAATCTTTATCTTTTATTTATCATAAATATTATATAAAATATTTAATTTATATTTTAATATGTTGAATAAAGATTTTTTTTTCGTATATATAAAATATGTGTAAAATATTTATATAATATTTTGAAAAAATAAATATTAATAAATATTAATAAATATTTATCATAAATATTATGTGCTGCCTGGGATGATTCTAAAATATTGATAGTATTAATTATATAAAATATTATATTAATTTTAATAATGTTGTTTATTAACCAATCTTTAAATGATGATAGTTATAGGTAGCAAGATGTCGTCCACTAGACCTCAATAATTTGTCATTTGAGGTCAAATCGTCAATTATTACAAAGAATTATAGTTAACGTCAGTAATTAGTCACTAATAAAATCTTATTAATACGTCGTAAAATGATCAATTAACTGACGTTATTAATTAGTCAAGAATATGACGTCGGAAATACGTTGTAGGATGGATAAATGACTGACGTAATTAATAGGTCAAAAAATGACGTTACTATTACGTCTTAATTTGGTAACATGACGTCTGCGACCTTAAATGACGAATTATTGACGTCGTATTAACGTCACCTTGCTACCTGGGATGTTTCTATCAAATATATGTTATGGAACAATAATCGTTTTCTATCATTGTCTTTATAATAGGAGATATTTCAAGGAGGAACAATTATTACAGGCACACAAAAAAGTGATCCGGCGGACCAGACTAGTCAATCCTTATGTATTTTGACTAACTGAATCCAAATTCAAGGTCAGAATTGTAAAGTTAGCATTTTCTAACCTCAAAAAAAATTTTTTTTTAATGTTGGTCTGGCGGACCAGACTATATCCCACACAGCACACTTTATCTTAGGGATGTCCCTGGGATGTCATTTTGGGATATCGCAATATCGTTAGATATCCATGGACCGTCTGCGATATCCAAGGGATATCCAAGGGATGCACAAATGTCCACCGATTTGACATCCTGTAGATGTCTCAAACGATATCCAGAGGATATCCAAGGGATTTCCTGAGATATCGTAATATACCCTAGTGAAAAAATTTGTCAGGATTAAAAAAATTTTTTTCAGGATTTCTGATAAATATTCCGATTTTTTATAAGAATTAAAACGTTTTTCGGAAAAACTTTAAAAATGAAAAATTTTGATTAATTTAGAAAATTTTTGAATATTTTTAAGTATTTTTAGGAGTTTCTAAGAATTGAAAAAAACTTGGCAAAATATAAAAAATTCTAATTATTTTTACGGTAATCTTGTAAGAGGAAGAAGACTATAACAACATGTTTCAGCCAAGTCACTGCAGTCGTACCCGTTAAAGCATGTTTAATCTCTATATCTGAAAAAACGGTCACCCATCCAAGTGTCAACCATCGCCGACGTTGCTTGACTTCGAAGACCGTACACATTCTAACGCCACGTGATAATCCATGAACACTTCTTGTCTATGCATACATATTTGTTATGCATACATATCATTACAATATATGTTATCAGAAGGATGAAATTATGTATAGTTAATTTATATTTTTATGAATAAATATAAAGTTTTAGTTTTTTATTCATTTTTACATATGAGTGCAAAATAACATGTGGAATAACTTATTAAAAAGTTTGTTTTTGCTCTGTTTGTATAAAATTAAAAAAAATTTTTAATGTCATTTTTTATAATTTTTTAGTATTATTAATATATACCACATTGTTTCGATAAGTGTGCTTTCTTTATGTTCTGTTTTAATTTACGTTTCTTAAAGATTTAATTAACGCTTTTGTCACTTTTTTATTACATTATAATTCACTTTTCCTTTTACACTTGATTTACGCTCTATTAATTAATTGTAGAGATAAAAGATATGATGGAATATTATTTGGATGTAATAGGATATCGTAAGATATTATAGCATATCTTACAATATCTTATAATATTTTAAAATATTTTTTTGGGATATCGAAATATATTAATGGGACATTATATGATATCTTAAGATATTTTACGATATTTTAAGATATTTTTGTAGGATATCCCGGGAGCTACTCATTGAGATATCCGTGGGATCGCCTTCGTCTGTCTGGGATAATTTAGGATATCCTCAGGATAAAGTGTGCTGTGTGGGATCAGTCAATCCTTATGTATTTTGACCCGCTGAATCCAAATCCAAGGTCAGAATTACTAAATTTGCTCATTTTTTCTAACCTCAAAAAAATTTTTTTTAATGTTGGTCCGGCGAACCAAAGTAGTCTATCCTTATGTATTTTGACCCGCTGAATCCAAATCCAAGGTCAGAATTATTAAATTTGCTCATTTTTTCTAACCTTAAAAAAAATTTTTTTAAATGTTGGTCCGGCGGACCAGAGTAGTCTATCCTTATGTATTTTGACCCGCTGAATCGAAATTCAAGGTCAGATTTGCTGAAATGGCTTATTTTATTCTAACCTCAAAAAAACACCTTGTAAAAGCAGCTTGGATCTTAAATGTATAATTCGGAGCGTGCAAGCTTGCGTAAGCACATTATCCGGGGAAAATTCAATACTTGTAACGAGCCGTTCCTCCGCCACGTTAAGGCATATAGATACGAGGCCGTTACCCTCCTACCTCGTGTAGTCCCCTCCGCTTATCTCGGTCTCCCCGCACATCTCCGCTCCTCTTGTCACCAAACGGGGGCTATAAAAGCCCTCCGCTGGTGATAAGGAATCAGATCTCCCCGGTCTAGCGTACTGAGCCGACCAATCCTCTCAGCGAATTGAGCTGAGTATCCAAAGCACGCACTGAGTGCCAAACTTAACCTCAAACCGGCTTCCTAACTAGCGCGCACTGAGCGCTTCCTCGCGCCACGCTGTGAGTGGCAAAACACCGCCCCGCTCGACACCCGGATCCCGGTACGCGTATTGAGCTACCAATCCCGACCGCACACGGGGGACCCCGTACTGAGGGGAAACCGCCGACGCGGAGGACCATCCACGCGGGATGATCCTCGACGATAATAACAGCTGATCGTCGAACAGCTGATCACCGTGGCTGTCGAGCCGAGCTCCGCGCCGCACCGCGCAGTCGCGCACCGCCGCGACCAGTCATAACGCCGCACCGACCGACTCGGCGAATGCGAACGCCGCACCGTACCGCGCAGCCGCGACCGTAACACCGCAGACAATCCGACTACCGCCGCGACTGACACGAACGCCGCCATACATTACACCGCCGCGATTACACCGCCACGAGCATTGTAGTCCGTAAGACCGGCCGCTACCGCCGATCGACGCACCGACCGATACACGGGCCGTACGCCCGCCGCAGCCAATCCGGCACCGAATACCCAACGCGCACATGCGCTACGCGACACACGTCGCCATAACCAATCGCCCGCGACTCGCATAGCGAGATCTTAGTTGTAAGTTATTAGAGCAGGGAACCTGTATATATTAGATAGGCATATATTAGAATAAATCATAGTTGTAAATATATACCGCTTGCCTCCGTTATTCATTCAACCAGCCCGCCGCCCGAACCCTGAATTACCCGCGGCTATCCGTAGCACATCATAATCAAAAGTTCACGGTTACAAAATGGCGCCCGAACAGGGACTGGTTGAATGAATAGGCAAAATACCGCGATAATGCCGACCACGAGCGATAAATTCCGCACCGACGGACCAGCCAAACGGGAGATGATGGACGGAGGGACCACGGCCGACGACAGCAGCGCGGACAAGATAGAGACTGTCCGAGGGACCCCCCGAACACGACGCCGGGGTACCTTTTCGGACACCGCCGCACTACTAGATACCGTCCGCAAGTGGGGTTGCCAGTTTGACGGGAAGGACGGCGTCGCCTTCCTAGAGCGCCTTGAGGATCTACGCCTTAGTTACGGGCTGACACAGGCTCAATTACAACGGTGCCTCCCGCTGCTTTTTAAAGACCAGGCGCTACTCTGGTATCGGAACAACCGGGACGACTAGAGGAGCTGGGCGGACTTCGAAAAAGATTTCCGGCGATACTTCGTGCCCACCAAGACCCGCTTCGAACTAGAGGCCGAAATCGCCCGCAGGACTCAGGGGCCGAACGAGACCGCACGGGAGTACGTGACAGCACTCCAGACCTTGATGCGCCGCCACGGAGGAATAACCACGGAGGACCGCCTGGAGCGCATCTATCATAACTTGCGGCCGGAATACCACCTATATGCGCGCCGCAATGATTTCCTCGACCTCCCGGGACTACTGCAGCTCACCGATGACTACGAGCGCGCCAGGCGCTATGAACGGGACTACCAACCACCGAAGGGCAAGGAGAAGCCGAAGACCGCCGCCGCCGCCATCATCCCTGCATACGACTCCCGCGAGTGCTGCTGGGGGTGCGGGCAACGAGGACATACCCGCCGCTTCTGTAAGAGACCCCCGAAATTATTCTTCTCACAGTGCGGGAAGGAGGGGGTACTCACCCGGAACTGCCACGGCACGCCGGGAAACGCCAAGCAGGCCGAGGAGAACCAGGGGGCCTCCCGGTCTACCGCCAGCCCGGACACCGGCGCGTAAGAGCCCAGCTGCCGAGCATCAGCCCCCGAAACGAAACGACCGATCCGCGACCATGGGGGACGATCGAGATCGCCGGGCAGCAACACGACGCCCTGCTGGATTGCGGCGCCATCCTTTCATACGTGGCCGAGGATACCGCCGAACGCATACGACCGTACGCCCAAGTCCGCCGCATCACCGCCGCCGTACAACTGGCCGATGGACGAACCGGCCGAATCGACGAGGAGATGCGCGTCCAAATACGCCTGGGGCACTACCGCGGACTACAGACCTTTCACGTGCTGCCAGGGCTGACCTCCACCGTAATCGCCGGCGTCCACCTGCTGCGCAAAGCCGGTTTCCGCTGGAGCCTTCCGACGATCGCCACCTTGCGGCCCACCGAAACACCTACCGCTGAACCAACCGCCGGACTCACCGCCTGCTCCAAGGAACAAAACACAAAACTACAAGCGCTACTGGACGAGTTCCTGCCCAGATTCACGCAACTCCGAGGTATCACTCCGCTTACCGAACATCGCATCCGCCGGAAGGACGACCGAGAACCGATACGGCAGCGGTACCGAACATTCAACCCCGCTCTACAGGGGATCATCGACAAGGAAATCGATGATATGCTCCGCGAGGGCCACATCGAGCCCACCAGCAGCCCATGGAATTCCGGCGTGGTCCTGGCCAAGAAGAAGGACGGACGATACCGTTTTTGCATCGACTTCCGCAAGATTAACGAGGTTATCGTACGAGATGCATACCCACTACCACCAGTGCAACACATCCTCGACCAGCTGCGGGAAGCCCGTTTTTTATCCACTATCGACCTTAAAAACGGGTACTGACAAGTCGCCTTGCATCCAGATAGCCGACCGATGACCGCCTTTGCCATACCGGGAAGAGGACAATTCCGGTTCACCGTGATGCCCTTTGGGCTACACGCCGCGCCAGCCACGTTCCAACGGTTACTGGACCGCGTCATCGGGCCAGACATGGAGCCGCGAGCCTTCGCCTACCTCGATGACATCGTGGTGCTCGGGAGAACGTTCGACGAACACCTCCGCAATCTCCGAGAGGTATTACAACGGTTACTAGACGCGAACCTAAAAATCAACCCAGACAAGTGTCACTTCGCACGATCCAGTCTAAAATACTTCGGACACGTCGTCGATCGGGAAGGACTGAGGACCGACCCGGACAAAGTCAAGGCCATTATGGAGATCCCGCCACCCACCTCCCTGCCGGCCCTCCGACGATTTCTTGGAATGACGTCATGGTACCGCAGATTTATACCCGGGATAGCAACACTGGCCGCACCGCTGAATGAACTCCTACGGAAGAACAGACGATGGGAGTGGACTGCCAGCCAGCAGCAGGCTTTCGAAAGTATTCGGAACAGCCTTGCCTCCGCACCAGTACTGCACTGTCCAGACTTTTCGGCCACCTTCGTCTTACAGACAGATGCCAGCGACGCCGGACTAGGGGCAGTCCTAACCCAAACGATCGAGGGACAAGAACGCGTAATTGCATACGCAAGCAGAGCACTACGGCAACCCGAACGACATTATTCCGCAACGGAAAAGGAGTGCCTCGCGGTCGTATGGGGCATAGAGAAGATGCGGCCATACTTGGAGGGATACCGATTCCGCGTCATCACCGACCACTTCTCTCTCCGCTGGCTCCGCTCCTTGGACAACCCAACCGGCCGTCTAGCGCGTTGGGCAGTGGCCCTGCAGCAGCACGATTTCGAGGTGGAATACCGGAAAGGCGCTCTGAATTATGTGCCCGACGCCCTGTCACGTCAGCCTGGAGGAGGGGGAGGATGAAGAAGATACCGACACGGCGGGACAGGATCTAGCGGTCATTACACCGACGTGCAAGTGGCACCAGCGCACAACGCAAACCGTCCAAGAACAACCGCAAGCTACCGGACTATACAATACAGAATGGCCACTTATACCGCCACTTCCACGAGCGCCATTCTACCGACGATAACGACGATCCATCTGCATGGAAGCTGTGTGTACCACTACAGCAGAGACAGGAAGTACTAAAGGAGTGCCACGACGCCCCCACCGCCAGCCACCTCGGAATCGCCAAGACACTGGCCCGACTGGCACAAAAATATTATTGGCCAGGGATGTTCCGACAGGCAACCAAATATGTCCGTCGCTGTACGAACTGCCGGGAACACAAACCGTCGCAACAGCAAACGGCCGGACGAATGCATCACGCCAGTGTGGACGCGCCTAACATGGTCATAGCAATCGACCTCATAGGACCACTGCCGAGATCCTCCGAGGGGCACACCTGGATCCTGGTATGTCAGGATGCCTTCACGAAATGGCTAACAACGAAACCGCTACGACAAGCCACCGCCACCGCCGTGACAAGGGCGGTCGAAGAAAAAATCATCCTCCAGCACGGATGCCCTCGCCGGATCATCACCGACAACGGCCGCCAATTTATCAGCCGCGAATTCACCGAGTTACTTGCGCAGGCCGGCATCGACCATCGGAAAACGCCGCCATACTCGCCGCAATGCAATCCGGTCGAACGAGCCAATAGGACGCTCAAGACCATGGTTTCGCAATTCATCGACCGAGATCACCGCCACTGGGACCGCCATCTACCGCAACTAACGTTCGCCGCCAACACCGCCGTTCACGAAAGTACCGGGTATACGCCAGCGATGCTCACGTATGGCCACGAACTCACCGCACCTGGCACACTACGAGGGAGAACCGAACAAACCTTGGATGTGGCCATACCAGCCGGCCGGCCCACAGCGCGGGCGCAGAAGATTCAAAAACTGCGCGAACGATTTGAAATTGCCACGCGCCGCCAGGAAGAAGCAACCGCAAAGCAAGCCAAATATTACGACCTGCGAAGGCGCGACTGGAGACCCGAGATCGGCCAACAGGTCTACCGCCGCGAACATCCGCTCTCCAACGCGCAGAAAAACTTCGCGGGAAAACTGGCGCCTTGATACACCGGGCCATATACAGTCGACCGCCACATGTCGCCTGTCATCGTACGACTCCGCGACAACAACAACAAGATCATGGGAACCGTACACGTGAAGGACTTGAAGGAGAGTCCGGACACCGAATAACAACAGAAACGAAGGGTATAAAAAGGCACGATGAGCCCACCAGATCAGAAAGTGAGCGATAGCAGCAGCAGGATGCCAAAGTCCAAGAGCTCTCTTCGAGACCGCCTCGCCCGTGCCATCGCCGGACCTCCACGGATCCCAACAAGCAGCCAACCCTTCGAGGCCTCCGTCCGGACACCAGGGCGCAGCCAACGGCGCGAGAACGAGCCGCCTAGCACCGCCGCGCCAGCTTCAACACCAGCTCCGGCGCCGCCATCCGGACCCCGTCGGCCCGCAGTGGCACGCCAGAGGACGACGCGCTCCCGCCAGGAACGGCTGTACGCCGAGGCTTCGCCAGCCGCCGACAACGGGCGGAGCGTATTGCTCGCCACGTTCGGGTCCACATTGTCCTGGACCTGGACGACGACGACGACGACAACAACGGTGGAATAACCGCAACGCCGGAGGAACGTCCGACGCCTGCACCGATGCCGGACATCGCGTCCTTGCACATCACGGGACCTGCCGCGCCACCACCAGCGGCAATACCAGAGCCCGCGCCGCCACCCTCCGTCGTCGAGATGCATCGACAGGTCGTCGCACCACCGCCACCGGCCCGACCACCATCTGCCGCTGCCGAGACCGCCACCGCTGAGCTGGCGCAGTCGCCGCCGCCGACGCCGAACCGCCTCACCCGGGTACTTCACCCGGCCGCAACCAACGCCGGCACCGACACCGCCTCCGACCGGGTACTTTACCCAGCCAGCGCCGCCACCATCATCACCCGCGCCGTCACCATCGCCGCCAGCCCCCGGACCATCCGCTATTCCCAGCGAAGTCCTGCGGACCATACCGTGGGAGCGCATACTGCCAGGCCGCCGCTACCGTCACCAGGCCCTCGGGCACCGCATCGTGGTGAAACACCAGCTCGACGGGTCCTGGTATATCCGCTAATAAAGAGAATTTTTTTCATTGTACATAGGGACGGGGTCTGCCGAGGGGGAGGTGTAACGAGCCGTTCCTCCGCCACGTTAAGGCATATAGATACGAGGCCGTTACCCTCCTACCTCGTGTAGTCCCCTCCGCTTATCTCGGTCTCCCCGCACATCTCCGCTCCTCTTGTCACCAAACGGGGGCTATAAAAGCCCTCCGCTGGTGATAAGGAATCAGATCTCCCCGGTCTAGCGTACTGAGCCGACCAATCCTCTCAGCGAATTGAGCTGAGTATCCAAAGCACGCACTGAGTGCCAAACTTAACCTCAAACCGGCTTCCTAACTAGCGCGCACTGAGCGCTTCCTCGCGCCACGCTGTGAGTGGCAAAACACCGCCCCGCTCGACACCCGGATCCCGGTACGCGTATTGAGCTACCAATCCCGACCGCACACGGGGGACCCCGTACTGAGGGGAAACCGCCGACGCGGAGGACCATCCACGCGGGATGATCCTCGACGATAATAACAGCTGATCGTCGAACAGCTGATCACCGTGGCTGTCGAGCCGAGCTCCGCGCCGCACCGCGCAGTCGCGCACCGCCGCGACCAGTCATAACGCCGCACCGACCGACTCGGCGAATGCGAACGCCGCACCGTACCGCGCAGCCGCGACCGTAACACCGCAGACAATCCGACTACCGCCGCGACTGACACGAACGCCGCCACACATTACACCGCCGCGATTACACCGCCACGAGCATTGTAGTCCGTAAGACCGGCCGCTACCGCCGATCGACGCACTGACCGATACACGGGCCGTACGCCCGCCGCAGCCAATCCGGCACCGAATACCCAACGCGCACATGCGCTACGCGACACACGTCGCCATAACCAATCGCCCGCGACTCGCATAGCGAGATCTTAGTTGTAAGTTATTAGAGCAGGGAACCTGTATATATTAGATAGGCATATATTAGAATAAATCATAGTTGTAAATATATACCGCTTGCCTCCGTTATTCATTCAACCAGCCCGCCGCCCGAACCCTGAATTACCCGCGGCTATCCGTAGCACATCATAATCAAAAATTCACGGTTACAAAATGCCGAGGGGGAAATTATACTTATAACAAGTCTGAGCTTCTGTGAATGAATAGCGTAGAAAATTTACTCTCTTTTCCTATTATATTTAACTCTTTCATTCTGGACCTTGGATTTGGATTCAGCGGGTCAAAATACATAAGGATTGACTGATTATATAGTCTGGTCCGCCAGACCAACATTTTAAAAAAATTTTTTTTGAGGTTAGGAAATGCGAGCTAACTTTGCAATTTTGACTTTGGATTCGTATTCAGCGGGTCAAAATACATAAGGATTGACTAGTCTAGTCCGCCGGACCAACCTTTTTTTTGTGTGTCTATGTTATTTTATAATTCCGCCGGACAGAACATTCTGTTGTTCTTTATGGTATCCGAATTAAACGATTAAAACTTTATCTGAATATGGATACTTTCCTATATTATCTTATCTGGTTATCTTATTGAATAAACAAATTACGACTTAAAATCTATATAAATTATTCAGATAATTCTATATTCAGATAAAGTTTTAATCGTTTGATTCAGACACGATAAAGAATGATAAAATGTTATGTTCGGCAAAATTGCGAAATAATTTTTTCCTGTTTAAAATATCTCCAATTATATAGACAATGATAGAAAACTATTATAGTATATAACATATTTTTGATAAAAACGTATAGGGACAATTTCAGATTAATTCATATAGAGTCTTATAGATCTTGAATCGTAAATTTCATATTCAGAACGATAAGTAGATAGGATCATATATAAAAGTAGTCGTATTCAGATAAAGTTTTAATCGTTTATTTCAGATACAATAAGAAACGATAGTACTTTATGTCCGCCGAAATTGGAATACATCTGATAGAAACGTATAGGAACAATTCCAGATTAATTCATATAGAGTCTTATAGACCTTGAATCGTAATTTTTATATTCAGAACGATAAGTAGATAGGATCATATATAAAAGTAGTCGTATTCAGATAAAGTTTTAATCGTTTATTTCAGATACGATAAGAAACGATAGTACTTTATGTCCGCCGAAATTGGAATACATCTGATAGAAACGTATAGGAACAATTCCAGATTAATTCATATAGAGTCTTATAGACCTTGAATCGTAATTTTCATATTCAGAACGATAAGTAGATAGGATCATATATAAAAGTAGTCGTATTCAGATAAAGTTTTAATCGTTTATTTCAGATACGATAAGAAACGATAGTACTTTATGTCCGCCGAAATTGGAATACATCTGATAGAAACGTATAGGAATAATTTCAGATTAATTCATATAGAGTCTTATAGACCTTGAATCGTAATTTTCATATTCAGTACGATAAGTAGATAGGATCATATAGAAAAGTAGTCGTATTCAGATAAAGTTTTAATCGTTTATTTCAGATACGATAAGAAACGATAGAATTTTATAACTTTTCTATCTGGCAGGAAATCTAGTGTCCGATAGAAACGATAGATTCAGATAAAATTATATTAAATTTCTATCAAATTTCTATATGTTTCTATCAGTTTCTATCGTACTTTTTGAACAGGGTACATAAAAGTTTATACTGATAAACAGCTACCGACTGGTATTTGTTTATATCAAGTTACAACTGACTTGTAGTTTACATAAATGTTTATACTGATAAGCGGCGATCGACTGGTATTTGTTTATATCAGGTTACAACTAGCATGTTGTTTACATAAATGTTTATACTGATAAGCGGCGGCACCCGTTTGTGTAACGTCATCCCCCCTCCACCGCGTGACGCCATACCCCCTGTGACGTCATACCCCTCCCCACAAATACCCCCCCCCCCCCGCCCCTCACCCCCTCCCCCTCGGAGCTCCGTAGTCAAAATCACCCTCCTATTCCTACTAAATTACACAAATGTAATTACATAACAATAGTGTAATTTAATTACTTTGGACATTCATTACAAATGCTCAAACAAATTAGTAATTCAATGGTGTTTAATTACAAATGTTCAAAATAATGTGTAATTAAATCACATTTAATTATTCGTTGTTTTGAGCATTTTTAATTTGGTAATAGTCAATTACAAATTCGCCCATCTCTGATCAGAAATCGATCTTTTTATCTAATTCAACAAAATATTAAATATTATTTGAATTTGTGATAACGAGATAATTTTTTATAATGACAGCAAATTTTGTATAAATAAAGAACTAATAACTATTGTTAGTTAATATATATGTTTATATCTTATGTTTTATAAATATTTATTTGTACATATATAGTACATATATATACATATACATATATATTGCAGTATTTCATTACATATATTTTATATCCATCATTGCAATTTTTTTATCATAAACTGTATCATAAACGAAAGACTTAGGGTGCTGTCCCATGGCTTCGCAAAACGGAATCTGAAAGGCGGAATGGAGGGGATTAGTCAATTGCAAACTTTTCGTTCCGATTTTAAACACTGGGGCTCCCCATGGAATGATTTTTGACGGAATCGGAAGGCTATGGCTAACTTTATAACTTAACATAACATACGTATTTATACTTTGACCAAAAAAAGGGAATAGTAATCATATGTAGTTATAAATTATAAGTAATTATAATGCGACAACAATATTTATTACAGTACGTTGTAATATTATAACACTCACCTTATCAATTGTGTTACATAAAATCATGTAAGTTCAGGTTCAGGTTCCGTTTTCCGATTTTCCATAGCCTTCCGATTCCGTCAAAAATCACTCCACGGGGAGCCCCATGATTGAAAATCGGAACGGAAAGCTTCCAATTGGTTGATCCCCTCCATTGCGTCTTTCCGATTCCGTTTTCCGAGACCCATGGGACAGCACCCTAATGCCCCTATACATTATTTTAATATAGTTTAACATTCAGTGAACAGGATCGATCTCGGATTTCAAGAATCGATTCACTGGATTGATCGAAGCTGTGAGATCGGTTAAAAAAGATCGATATTCGGATACAAAGAAATCGATTTTTCAAAATATCGATTCAATATCGCCCATTCCTACATTGTAGTATTAACAGGAACAAATTATTACTATCCAGTACTAGTAGCTTTGTCAATAACATTGTAGAACTAGTAGCTTTGTAAGTAATGTTGTAGAATTAGTGATTTTGTACGCTTCCTGCTAATCTTCCGTCAACTTCAGCTTCTTTAAAATTGGCTCAAGTCTAAGATACACCTTGATAGTGTAAGATTTGTAATTCTTCTTCTTTCTTTTAAAACTAAAAAAAGAAAAATAACACAAAGTATTGATCTTATGTAATGGTGAACAAAAGTGGCTGTCACGGAAACTTCTCAAGTTTGCCAAGCCAGCATATGATTATATGTTTCAAGAGCATTAATTAAACAATAACTAAAATTTTGAATGTGATCTTTGTGAATGTATGATGAAAATTTTTCTTACCATATAGAAATTTTGACTGGAACAAATCATTACTATCCAATACTAGTAGCTTTGTAAATAACGTAGAACTAGTAGCTTTGTAAGTAAGGTTAGTATTAATGATTTTATACGTTTCTTGCTGCTATTCCGTCAACTTCAGCTTCTTTGGAATTGTCTAAAATACACCTTGACAGTGTAAGATTTGTAATTCTTCCTCTTTCTTTTAAAACTTAAAAAGGAAACAACACAAAGTATCAATTTTATCTCAGAATAGTTTATTCTATACAAAAATGAAAATTCTGTATAACTTATCTGATTATGCAAGGTATATTTCCCTCTACAATGTAATCCACAATGTACTCCACGATGTAATATGCATAATTATGTATAACACTAATAAAAACTAACTCGCCGCTAACCTCGCACACGTCAACACGTCTGTAACCTCGAACTGTCACTCGATCGACACGCGACGGCGCGGACTCGATCATCACCAATCACGATACACAGGGTGCGTTTCGTTTCATGGCGCATGGTGCATCGTTCATTCTTGTTGTCAAATATTTGAGCACAAAAGATAAAGGAGGATACAACAGTACAAGTCCCCACCATTCGTCCTAGGCGCCGGGCGACGACGATGATGATAATAATGACTACGACGTTTCTTAAACCAAATTTACTCTTGAGCGAAAAATTCTAATCGCGATATCTCCGCTCGTAAGTCATATAGCGGAAAAATAAAAACACTTTTATTATATGAATCGTATGTAAGCTATCCATTAAGCCTATTTAGAAATCAATCAATTCAGTCGTTATTGAGATCCGATAACTACGGTCTTCTGACAAATGACGTCTCGCGTAAAAGAAGCACAGTGGTGTTTCGCTGCGCGTACACTTGGCGCGAGGCATTTGCCTCTTGATATGTGTAAAATATTTATATAATATTTTGAAAAAATAAATATTAATAAATATTAATAAATATTTATCATAAATATTATGTGCTGTCTGGGATGATTCTAAAATATTGATAGTATTAATTAAATAAAATATTATATTTATTATTAATAATGTTGTTTATTAGCCAATCTTTAAATAATAATTAATAGTAGTTATAGGTAGCAAGGTGTCATCCACTAGACCTCAATAATTCGTCATTTGAGGTCAAATCGTCAATTATTACAAAGAATTATATAACATCAGTAATTAATCACTAATAAAACCTTATTAATATGTCGTAAAATGATCAATTAACTGACGTTATTAATTAGTCAAGAACCGGAAATATAGGATGGATAAATGACTGACGTAATTAATAAGTCAAAAATGACGTTACTATTACGTCTTAATAATTGGTAACGTGACGTCGGCGATCTTAAATGACGAATTATTGACGTCCAGTGGACATCATCCTGCTACCTAGGAAATCAATATATCTTGCAACAATTATATATATATATATAATATATATATATATATAATATATATATATAATATATATATATATATATATAATATATATATATAATATATATATATATATATATATATATATATATATATATGTCAGGAGCGTATAATGGGGACACAATTTCTAGCGTATGTATACTTTGGGGACATTTGTATACTTTGGAGACAGGCCTCAAAATAATACATATTATATGTATAATTCGGGGACAATTTTATTTATATGTCAAATGCATAGTTTGAGCCCAGGCTAAATTGAAATCAGTCACTAAGAGATGGCGCCACTATAACCGTTTTAAGAATATTCTGAGGTCGGATTGAGATTTCATACCTTCAACAATATGTCATTTTTAGATAAATGTACATACGTAAATTTGTTGTAATTAAATAAGTTCTAAACAATAAAAATATTGATTTTAAAGAAATTTCATATACTTATATATAAGGTGACCTCAATATATGCGTTTCATATACATGTGGTGTAAAAGTTTTAAAATTACAAATTATTTCAGAAAATATTAATTTAATTGAAAAATGTTTGAAACAAAAGTTATAAGTCTTTAAAAAATTCATTAATTCGTGATAATGACTTGAATTTTCGGTGAGCTTGAAGGCTCAAGGTTAAAAACCGTGAATGGAACATTATAATTTTTCAATAAATATTCTTGTAGTTTATAAATAAATAAAATCTTTTAATTATGGCATATAGTAACATAATTATAACAGATTAAAATAATAATAAAATTGATCATATAATTAAAATTGCAATTCCATTTTTTAATTTTTTATTTCTGTATGTCTATTTATCTGCTAAAATTTAAATAGACATAAGAGGTGAAGAGAAACTGCTAAAGATTAAAATAATAAAAATTCCAGAAAAAAACTTTGTTTTATATATATAATTATGTCGAGCGTATTAAACAAATTTTTATTATTAAAAAATTTAATGTATAATAATGTTAATTAACATATTTATTATATATTTATTTAATGCACCTAGCAACAATTTGTGACAAGATTTACAGAAAATGCATGATTTTCGATTTTCGATAAAACGCTATATTGTCAGCTGATCGGTGAGACATGCCGATGCATTGACCTTGAGACTGCTTGACCTTGACGCGTGAGCAAGCGAGGAGCATAGACCGCGCGTAGAAAGTATATATCGGATTCTCATTTTTGCAGCCGATCATAATAATAATATATAATATAATATAATAATATAATAATAATAAATCATATAATAAATGTAATAAAAATAGCATTGATTTTGCTTCTATTTAATTAATTTTTAAGTTACTATTTATGTTAATCACACTTTTTGTGCTTGGTTAAATAATAACAAATAATTTACAAATGCGATTAATCAATGAGTTTAACAAATAAACAAATAATATATAAATGTTATTTAAAAATCGTATAATACTAAAATATATATATCAAATACTTCCACATTATATACATATAAAGTAATAATTTTTCTCGTTAATTTCTATAATAACAAAAACTATATAAATAAATTAATAATACATACATTAATATATTAAATATTTGTAATTATTCTAAAAGCTTACTTTTGTTGTACATTAATATTGATATTAACTCATTCAAATACATTGTATAATGTTGGTTAATAACAAAGCAATCAAAAGGAATTCACATTGTCATAACCAAGTATAAATTTTAGGTCAAATTTTTGGGCGCTGGACTGTTTGATGTAAAACACCACTTGCACAGCAATATTTACTTCGGCGAGTTTGCTCTCTTTCTATTTCGTGCGTTCTTCGTCGAATGCGGGCGTGATCTTTCACGTCGAACTATCTAGTGCTCAGAAACTTTCTTTAAAATTTTATATTTATGTAATATGAATTCTATGACAGTATGAATACTTTATCATATTGTGATTACATTACACAATATATACAGAATGACTGGAAATTTTTAACGCATCGCTTGCACAGAGGTAGAATGGACTAAACTGATTGTGAGTAAAAAAGTCCTCTACTACTTTGCGATTTCTGCAATAGTTAACGAGTTATTAATTTTGAATAAGTAGTTGATTCGTCCGGCCTATCGCTAAATGCCGACAAGCGGGCAGCGAGATAATAACACCGCTCAGCGAGACACGCGTCCGCGATCGCTAGACATGTAGGGAGTTGTTTACAAATTCGGCGTAGCATTGCCGTTTGTAAATAACAACTCTGCGTGCCTAGCGACCGCGGATGCACATCTCACTGGATGATATTAACTTGCCGCATGCTTACTGGCATTTGGCGGTAGGCCGGGCAAATCGGCTATTTCTCTTTTAATTAGTAACTTGTTAATTACTTCAAAAATTGCAAAATGATAGAGGATTTTTCTACTCAGTTTAATTCGTTCTACCTATATACACAAATATGTAATGTGTAATACGATAATTATTAGTTCATATTTTTATATATATATATTTTTAAATCTTTTCTTATATATTGGAAAGCTCAGCTTAACAAATAAGATTCTGATCTCACCACACATTAAAAAATAAAAAACGCCACAATTGAAAAACCGATTATGTTTAAATTTGTTGCTATTTCGTTGCTCTAATATAACGTTAACAAATTTTTATAATACAAAATTGTTTAAATAATACCATTTTATATTAACGAACACCATATATGTGACATAAGTAACTATGGTACTATAAAAAATATTTTATTACGCGAATAATCGCGGTCTTAAAATGTTCTGTGGACAATTGATGTTCTGTGCTCTTTCAAAACTTGCAACGTTCGATTCTGTTGCACGTCTCTAAACGCAAGTAAATAAACAATTTGTCTACGCGGCCGCCGCGCAGCATTGAGACCGCGATTACAAAATCTTATAACTATGTGTTGGGGAGAGATATCTGAGATAATGCCGCGCGCGGCGGTCACATAGACAAATTGTTTATTTTCTTGCCTTTAGAGACGTGCAACCTGTATACCAATACTTCCTAGATATGGATATATCTTAAACAATAGTATAATTTCAAAATGTTTTTGCGCTATCTTAGAGCAACAAAGCAAAAAAATTTTTTGTGTAATTACTTTTTTGGTTTGAGCACTCTGAATTTATTTTTTTATTATGGGGTGAGCCAACTTGATGCCAAGCCCTATCCCTTTCAATCCTTGTTTCTTGCTAAACGGCTTGAGCAACAAAATTTAGAATAGGGTAACAAATTAGCACATAAATAACACTAAATTTTAAAATAGGTACGGGTTTTATTTGCATTGGTGAAGAGAGGGGGCTAACTTGAAAGGGATAGCTCACTGAATCAGCTGACAATATACCGTTTTATCGGAAATCAAATATCAAGCATTGTAACTCTCGTCGTAGACTTTCGCTAAATGTATAAAACATATGTTAAATTAAGAGTACGATATATTAAACATTTTAATAATAAAATGTTTAATATGTCCGACGTAATTATATATAATATACTCATTTTATTTCTGAAACTTTTATTATTTTATTTCTACGTGATTTTTCCTTCTTATCCCTCTCCCCCCCCTTCTCTCTTTTTCTCTCTCTCTCTCTCTCTCTCTCTCTCTCTCTCTCTCTTCTACATCGACAGCGTGAACTATGCCTGAGTCACCCCTTCCCGAGAGTCGCGACGATAATTTCTTCACACATCACTCTCTTCTCCTACAGCTCATATTTACAAATTTGATAACGATTACTGTATGCTTTCTTACTATTGTTATCTTGCTATTATTCGTCTTTGCTTTTATCGTTATATTGCTTACGTCGTTATTTTTGTTAAATACTTTACTTTATGAACGGCTCACAAGAAGTTTGTAATTTATCTCCCTCAATATACCCTCACACTGTCAACTGCGAACTCTTTGCGTTAACATTCGCTTTTGAATATATGCTCTACTGCTGCTTACTCTACTGTAATTCATTGTTCTTTTTAATTCATCGCGCATTCACTCTTGTAATATTATCCATGTAAGTTCTTAGAGGGCCTCGCCCTAGAACTAAAATAAACACTTTTGTTTGTCTGTCTGTCTCTCTCTCTCTCTCTCTTTCTCTTCTCGATGCAACTCATAAAGTGCCATTAATAGCGCGTTAAATTTCTTCATGTGGACCTTTTTGCCTTTAACTCTTTACACTACATTATATTAACTTTATATATTTGCAATAGGGAGCTATACATATATATCTCATATCTTTCGTAGACAATTTAGATAGACAGATATGCAGAAATGAAAAAATAAAAAAATAAAATCCAGTAATTATGGTATATTGTAAAATAAATATAACAAAAAACAATAATAATGCAATTGATCATATAATTAAAATCGCAATTCCATTTTTTAATTTTTTATTTCTGTATGTCTATTTATCTGCTAAAATTTAAATAGACATAAGAGGTGAAGAGAAACTGCTAAAGATTAAAATAATAAAAATTCCAGAAAAAAACTTTGTTTTATATATATAATTATGTCGAGCATATTAAACAAATTTTTATTATTAAAAAATTTAATGTATAATAATGTTAATTATCATATTTTTTATATATTTATGTAATGCATCTAGCAACAATTTGTGACAAGATTTACAGAAAATGCATGATTTTCGATTTCCGATAAAACGCTATATTGTCAGCTGATCGGTGAGACGTGCCGACTGCTTGACCTTGACGCGCGAGCAAGCGGGGAGCATAGACCGCGCGTCGGAAGTAAATATCGGATTCTCATTTTTGCAGCCGATCATAATAATAATATATAATATGATATAATAATATAATAATAATAATGAATTGTATAATAAATGTTATAAAAATAGCATTGATTTTGCTTCTATTTAATTAATTTTTAAGTTACTATTTATATTAATCACACTTTTTGTGCTTGGTTAAATAATAACAAATAATTTACAAATGCGATTAAACAATGAGTTTAACAAATAAACAAATAATTTATAAATGTTATTTAAAAAACGTATAATACTAACATATATATATCAAACTTTCACATTATGTACATATAAAGTAATAATTTTTCACGTTAATTTCTATAACAAAAACTATATAAATAAATTAATAATATATACATTAATATTGTTGCGCGCCGCGCGTTGCCCGATACATCCCTGAAGCGCCAGTCAGCTGACCGACCGATCGATATTATCGATCGGCCGGTTGCCGGGAGAAAATCGTAATAAATAAATGAATTAAACGGCTGGTTGCCGGGAAATGTTTGTAAATAAACTTCTTTAACAGTTTAGAAAACACGCGTGTTCTCTGTTTGAGCCCGTTTCCATTAATAAAGTTGTTAAAACCAGATTACAGTTTGTCTTTCTTTCGGGACGACTCGGCGCGAGTGAGAATGAGTGCGTGTGTGCTTTCCGGAGCTTCGGCGCAACAATATATTGAATATTTGTAATTATTCTAAAAGTTTACTTTTGTTGTACATTAATATTGATATTAACTCATTCAAATACATACAATGTATTTGAATGAGTTAATATCAATATTAATGTACAACAAAAGTAAACTTTTAGAATAATTACAAATATTTAATATATTAATGTATATATTATTAATTTATTTATATAATTTTTGTTATTATAGAAATTAACGAGAAAAATTATTACTTTATGTATACATAATGTGGAAGTATTTGATATATATATTTTAGTATTATACGATTTTTAAATAACATTCATAAATTATTTGTTTATTGTAATGTTGGTTAATAACAAAGCAATCAAAAGGATATCACATTGTCATAACCAAGTATAAATTTTAGGTCAAATTTTTTGGCGCTAGACTGCTCGATGTAAAACACCACTTGCACAGCAATATTTACTTCGGCGAGTTTGCTCTCTTTCTATTTCGTGCGTTCTTCCGTCGAATGCGGGCGTGATCCTTCACGTCGAACTATCTAGTGCTCAGAAATTTTCCTCAAAATTTTATATTTAATATGAATTCTATGACAGTATGAATACTTTATCATATTGTGATTGCATTACACAATATATACAGAATGGCTGAAAATTTTTAACGCAGCACTTGTACAGAGGTAGAACGGACTAAACTGATGACTTGTGAGTAGAAAAGTCCTTTACCACTTTACGATTTCTGCAATAGTTAACGAGTTATTAATTTTAAATAAATAGCTGATTCGCCTGGCCTATCGCCAAATACCGACAAGCGTGCAGCGAGATAATAAGACCGCTCAGCGAAACACGCGTCCGATTTTGTTGCTCGTCTCTAAGCGCAAGTAAATAAACAATTTGCTTACGCGGCCGCTGCGCGGCATTGAAACCACGATCATTCGAGTAACAAAATCTTATAACTATATGTTGGGGAAAGATAGCTGAGATATCGCCGCGCGCAGCGGCCGCGTAGACAAATTGTTTATTTTCTTGCCTTTACGCGCAACAAAATCGAGCATTGCATATTTTGTAAGAGCATTGTCCACAGTACATTATAAAACCGCGATCTTTCGAGTAACAAAATATTTTTTATCATACCTATAGTTACTTATGTCACATACATGGTGTCTGTTAAAATGGTATTATTTAAACAATTTTGTATTATCGAAACTTGTTAATTCTATATTAGAGCAACAAATTCAAGCATAATCAATTTTTCTATCGTGGCATTCTTTATTGGTTTTCTAGTGCGGTGGGGCCAGAACCTTATTTGTTTTAAACTGGGCTCCCCTGAATATAAAAAAATATATTCAGACTGTTAAAAAAATGTATATATCTGAATTTGTTACTAATTTGTTGCTCTAAGATGACGCGAAAGTATTTTAGAAATGCAACGTTTTTTGGAAGATATCTGTATACCAATACTTCGTATATATGAGTATATCTTAAACAATAGTATAATTTCAAAATGTTTTTGCACCACCTTAGAGCAACAAAGTAGCAAAAATTTTCGTGTATTTATTTTTTCGGTTTGAGCACTCTGAATTTATTCTTTTTTATTATGGGTGAGCTAACTTGATGCCAAGCTTCCATCCATTTCAATCGCCGTTTTTTGCTAAACGGTTCGAGCAACAAAATTTAGAATAGGGTAACAAATTAGATGACAAAAATCAATAACATGGCTTTTTTTAAAGCCAATTTTATTCTTAAGTGCTTTTTTTTCATTTTTTTGTATGCAACTTAAATTTTAGCACTGAGCTAGTTAAAAAGATATGAAGAAATCAAAAAATTGAAAAAAATGGTATTGCGATTTATATAATATGATCAATTGCATAGATGATTATTGTATTCTGTTATAATTATAAAATACACGGTCGGCTTTACTACACATGAACTTGGCGCGAGGCACGGCCGTGTCTTTTTTATTATTATATTCTACAATTGCTAAATTTCATTTTTTGGTTTTTAATTTTTATATTTGTTTATTTAAATTGTCAACAAAATACATGAGACATATATTTATACATTATATTTTTTCATTGCAAATATACACTGAGCAATAAAATTAGTGCAAAAAAAATTTATACCAAAATTTTACTCAACTTTAAATAATCGTAACTTCGCAATGTCGTATTGAAAAGTTTTTTTTTATTTTAAAGCTCGAAATCTCTACTTTAAAAATTATTTGTCAGATTTTGATTTTCTTTTCCCTTTACCCATCTCTTCAAAAGTGAGATGTTTTGTCTTAAAAAATTGTCATACTTTGATGCGCTCCACGGTGTGCAATGAATTTTTCTCGTAAACTTTATAAGAATTATCGTAAAATATGGATTTTTTCCTATAAATTAGAAACAATTAAACATTGTACGATTTTTTGGGCGGAATTATAACATATCAAAGTCACCTATGCATTTTAGTCTGTTTATGCCTGCTACCGCTGGCATTAGAATTATCCGATGCGCACCACAAGAAGGTTGCTGGTCAGATTTTGCGCATTGTGTGTACGTGTGTGTGTGTGTGTGTGGCGTGTTGAATGAACAAAATAGTACAATATTGCCCGGAAGAAATACATGTGTTTTACTTCTTCGTCTTTGAATGACTTTTTGAAGATGTAGGATGCAGAATCTAAGGGCATCCTAAGAAATTTTATGCAATCTCTTCGTAGTGCGCATCGAGAAATGCTGACGATAGCCATAAACAGACTAAAATGCATAGGTAACTTTGATATATCATAACTCCGGCAAAAAAATCATACAGACTTCAATTTTTTTTCAATTTGTAGGGAAAAATTTATATTTTACGATAATTTTTATAAAGTTTACGAAAAAAATTCCTTGGAGCACCCCGTGGAACGCGTAAAAATATCAGTTTTTTAAAACAAACACGTTCTTAATTTCGAAGAGATGCCAAAAAAGGAAAAAGAGAGAATCAAAATTTGATAAATAATCCTTTTTAAAGTAGAGACTTCAAGTTTTAAAATAAAAAAAAAAAAAACTTTCCAATACAATAAGTTTTTGTAAAATTACGATTTTTTGAAGTTGAATGAAATTTTGATATAAATTTTTGTTGCGCTAATTTTATTGCTCAGCATATAAAGTAAAATGTAATTTAAAAGGGTTTTAAAAAAAGACAAAAGGATCCACTTGAAGAAATCTAACACGCTATTAGTGAGACTTTAGAGATAGTATCGAGAGACAAAGAAAGAAAGAAAGAAAGAAAGAAAGAAAGAAAGAAAGAAAGAGAGAAAGAGAAAGAGGAGAGCGGGGGGCTAAAAAGGAAAAACCACTTGAGAATAAAATAATAAAAATTTCAAGAAGAAAATAATTTTATATTATATATAATTATGTCAGACATACTAAACGTTTTATTATTAAAAAGTTAATATACGATAATGTCAATTTAACATATTTTTTATACATTTAGCGAATGTCTGTAACAAAAGTTGCAGAACATGCATGATATTTGATTTTCGATAAAACGCTATATTGCAGCTGAGCTAGGAGAATAGACCGCCTGACAAGCGATCCTTCAGATGCTCACGCTAGTACGGCTGCGCGAACGGTGAGAGATCTGCTGCCTCTTTTACTCTCTAGTGACAACTCGAAACGGAAAGAAACAGCAGATCTGAACTGCATCGCTGCGCACTTCTTAAACGGCCGCGTTCAGCAAAACAATATTTTATTAATACTCGACATTGATTCTTTGATTTTTAAAGTAAGAGCCAAAATAACAAAACGAGCGGTTTGTTCCGCTCCACGCTCATGCAATCTTGCAGGCCTGCGTGTAACCCCATAGTATAACTTGTATTACTACGCCTCTAGAAAAGCCTACCGCCCCTACCGGTACCGAGTACCGAGCCTACGCAGTCAGTGAGTGTTCTTCGCGCCTCGCGGTACGACGGTACCTCGCGACTCGCGATCTTCGCTTGGCCACAGTTACATTGTGGCTTGGCTCTCACTCGTTTTTCGCGTTTTGTTAGTGGTTACATTGTATATGTGTAGCATATATATTTTATATAAAATATTAATTGTGGGATTAACAATCAACACATCATTATTGCAAGGTATGTAATATTAATTCACATTATGCTTTTAACCCTTAGGCCCGTTTCTACCAACGTAGATTAACTTTAATCTCGGTTTAATTTACTTGTTATCTCATTCTAGTTCCAAAAATTAGAAAGAGATAAAGAATAAGTTAATCCGAGATTAAAATTAATCTACGTTTTTTAACCTATGTATGCAGATAGCCAGTATGAGATACAAGAAAGATTTTAGCATCTTGCTCTACATTTATGTTCCTTGTGCTGTTGTTTACTAGCATTCGATGTGAGAAATAAAATGTTTGCATGTTTCAAACATTATGCTAGCATTAAATGCTTAGCTATCATTGACTCTTATAAGATCAGTGTCATGCTAGCAAATAACAGCACAAAGGACGACAAATGTATAACAAGATGCTAACACATTTTTACTAGCAACATGAAAACAATTTGTGTTCATACTGGCTATCTGGGTAGTGAAGTAGAATGTTCTATTTTTATGTATTTATACATTTATTTGTGAAATATCTATTTAAATTTAATATGCATAACATATGTGTAAGCAATTTTTAATAAAACTTTCTTTTCATTTAATTTATGTAATACATAATACAAATCGTTAATTTTTTTGATAATTTTTTATTTATTTATTTATTTAAATATATCTTTTTCATGTACTTAAGTATTTAGTTTAATAAATTTTTTGATATTCTTAAACATATGTATATTTTTGATAATAGTAACAATATCAATAATAGTAATAATTACGTAAATTATCAAAGAATTTAATCTAAATTTTTTTGCAGCATTTGAATTTTATATTTTGTTCTTAATAATTTTTAAATTAAAGTTATAAAATACTTGGTAATTTTTTTTAAATATATGGTGATATAAAATGTTTTTTTATCATATGCATTGCATTTATTTTTTTAAAATTTATTTAAATTTAATGTGTAATTTATCTATATATATACAATGTATACAATTTTATATATATATATATATATATAATGATATATTCTTTTACATTATAGTTATGCTATGCATGTAACAAAAGCCTACGCAGTCAGGGAGCATTCTTTGCAGTCTTCGCTTGGTCACAGTTGTACTATGGCTTGGCTCTCATTCAGAACGTTTCTCGCTTTTTGTTAAAGGTTGTGAATATGTATATAATATACATTTTATATAAATTATTAATCGTGAAATTAACGGTCATCATCATTGCAAGGTATGTAAGATTAATTCATTATGTTTTTAACTCTTAGGTCCATTTCTACCAACGTAGATTAACTTTAATTTTGATTTAATTTATTTGTTATCTCATTCTAGTTCCAAAAATTAGAAAAAGATAAAGAATAAGTTAATCCGAGATTAAAGTTAATCTACGTTGGTCGAAATGAACGTTAGAGGACCGATATAACACAATGTGGGTTTTGACATGTACATATTTTTCCTTGCTTGGGCCTTGAGGGGAGCCTCAGAACTCATTTCAGTATGATACGAGAAAGATTTTAGCATCTTGCTATGCATTTATGTCTCTTGTGCTGTTGTTTACTAGCATTCGACGTGGGAAATAAAATATTTGCATGTTTCAAACATTATGCTAACATTAAATGCTTAGTTACATCACTGACTCTTATAAGATCAGTGTCAAATGCTAGCAAAAAACAGCGCAAAGGACGACATAAATGTGTAGCAAGATGCTAACACATTTTTACTAGCAACATAAAAATAATTTGTGTTTATACTGGCTATCTGGGTAGTGAAGTAGAATGTTCTATTTTTTTATGTATTTATACATTTATTTGTGAAATATCTATTTATTTAAATTTAATATGCATAACATATGTGTAAGCAATTTTTAATAAAACTTTCTTTTCATTTAATTTGTGTAATACATAATACAAATCATTATTTTTTTGGATAATTTTTTATTTATTTATTTATTTATTTATTTAAATAAGTCTTTCTCATGCACTTGAGTATCCAGTTTAATTAATTTTTTTATATTCTTAAATATATGTATATTCTTTATAATAGTAATAATATCAATAATAATAATAATTTTGTAATCATCACAGAATCTAATCTAAACTTTTTTGCAACATTTAAATTTCGTAATATTTTGTTTTTAATATTTTTTTAATTAAAGTTATAAACTACTTGTTAAATTTTCTTGAATATGTCTGTGGTGATAAGAAATGTCTATACATTGCGTTTATTTTTTAAATGTTTATTTATTTAAATGTAATTTATGTAATTTATATATATATATATACAATGTATACAATTATATATATTTATATATTGTTTTGAGTATTTTTTTATATTTTAATTTAAATATATGTTTCTGGTGTGTTTAAATATTTACATTAATGTGAACTTTTCAATGTTACTAAATAAAGATTTATAATAATAGTAATAACTTTAACAATAATCATAATGTTGTAAATTATAATAAAATCTAATTTAAACGTTTTCAAAGAATTTGGATTGTTGAATTTTTGCTTTTTCCGAGTATTTTTTAACACCACTGCACAGTGGTCCAGAGACCCCTAAAATGTGGCCAAAAGTCAAGATTTTGTCGGATTTTAATAAAACTTTATATATAGGAATTTTTGAGATCGCTAATAGCAAATATAAGGCGATTTTTGGCGATCGTTTGATACATGTATCAAACTGTACCAGAACCAATAAGATAAAAGTTTACTTATATCCCATTGGTTCTGGTTTGGTATGCTTTGGTACATGTACCAAACAATCGCCAAAAATCACCTATAATGTCAAAATTAAAAAATTAAAAATGGCGGATACAATATGGCGACTAAAATTAATAAAAATTGGTTTGTTTTAATAAATCTGGATATATGGCGGTTTTGGAGGTCGCTAACAACAAATATGATGTCAAAATCTAAAAATTCAAAGTGGCGGATCCAATATGGCGGATCAAAGTTACAAAAAATGGTCTGATTTTTATGAAATTTGGTACCCTTATGTTTTTTGGGTCTCTGAATCCGAATATGACATCAAAATTAAAAAATGGCGGCTGCAATTATAGAAGCTCTAGTGTCAGAATGTACTTACTGATTTATTTTGATCAAATGTGAAATCAAATGTAAAATTTCTTTCTTATTAATTATTTTGAATATATTAATTCTAATGTTAAATTTAGATTCAGATCTAAATAACTTTGAAATAATAATAATAAAGTTCCATCTATTTTTTGTAATTTTGATCTGCTGTATTGGACCCGCCATTTTGAATTTTGTAAATCTGACATCATTCAGATTTAGAAACCCAAAAAACATAAGGGTACTCAGTTTCATAATAATCCAATGAACTTTTTTTTCAACACACTTTTGGCCCAAATAGTAAAATTCTCTTACACAGCCAATGGGTTAATCTGGAATCACAGTCAAATAAGTCACGCGCGGACTCGTGTAAACTTTGAATTGATATATCTTCTTGGAATCAAAAGTGGCAGCAAATCTAAAAGTTTACTAATATACAAGAATGGTATCCGTAGAATTTAAATCTGAAGTGGAGCTTCGGGGAGATTTGAATTGAAATATTGCCATATTTGCGAAAATCGAAAAAAATATAGAACAAAACCTTTTGTTTAAAGTCTTGTGCGTTTTCTAAGTGAATTATAACTTATGACTTAAATTCTACACACTTTTATCTTGAAGAATACGTAGTTAAAATATTGGGGTATGGAAATATATAGCACAAGAAAAATAATTTAACTTAAGTGACTGGTCATAATTTTTATCTAATTTACAGGTTTCAGCGTCTCGTAAAGTCAAAAATAATAATCGCTTTAAAAATTTGTGCATATCTACATTTATTTATTCTGATAATAAAAACGTAGTATTACAAACTGAATGTGATAGGTGACTTTTGGCCACATTTTAGGGGTCTCTGGATCACTGTGCGCTATCGCTATTAAATCATTAATTTTTTTTTGTATTGTAACTTGTTCTAATTTATATTTGTTCAAATCATTGTTTCAAATTTTTTCTTACTTATGTAATTTATTGATTTTATAGCATGTTTTCTCTTGTACAATTTGATGGCAATGGTGAATATTATATTCTACCATCGAAACGAGTCAAAGTCGTTGAAGAAAAGAATTGCATTGTCAAGTATACTGGTGGTGGAATGTACAATGCTCATTTAATAGATTCTTCTGGTGAGTTAAATTTACATGATTTTGAATAATTGTAAAACTTTTTTAAATTTTTGAATACAACAGGCAACAAGAAGTTTGTTAATACTTTTGCTTAACTTAATATTATTATTTGATAATATCACGTGAAATTAATTAATTTGTTTAAAAGTATTTATAAAATTAAATAACTAAAAAATAAAGGCAATAAGAATTGTGCGCAGATGACGTTTGTTTTTTATTATACTTAAAATTTAAAATAATGAACGTTTTGACTGATTCTTCGGGTCATCTTTAATGTGAGACAAATGAAATACAAAATTTACGTAGTTGTTCAAGTGCAAGTTTAAAGTGAAAATGTAGTTTATACTTCACTTGAACTTTAGTAACCGCCCAAAACGCATATATATATCAAACGCACAGTAAATTATATTTTATGAACAAAATTAATATAAATAAATAACATAACTGATCAAAAATATATTAATTAAATAATCAGTCGCAATAAATATGTAATCTATCAAATAATAAAATAAAGAATTTAACAGATCATTTTATGGATAATTCATTACATAATTTAATTACATTTTTTTACTTATTTTTTATTTATTTTCATTTTTTATTTCTTCTCTCAAAACACGTCTATTAAGCTGGCACAGCCACTTTAGCACAATCGAATAAAACTTACACAGAAATTTAGTGCTCTTTAATTGCTAATTTGTTACTTAAGTCTCAATTTTTTTGCTCCAGCCGTTTGGGAGAAAATGGTGGCTGTGTTAACTCAAGATTAAAGTTAGCACAGCCACAGAAAAAAAAATTTTTTTTTTATTTAAAAAACGGTAGTTTTTTATAGAACTAATTTTTTGCTAATTATTTACCCTAATGCCAATTTATTTGTTCTATTTTTAAACTCCAAAAACCACCCCTAAAGTTACTCTCTAGTAAAAAAACATTCTAAAATTAAAATAATAAGATTTTTCGATTAATGACGCTTCTGAGATTTTGTTGCTCACCGTTTATAATAAATTTAATTTTGTTGCTCCAGCCTTAACCCTTAAAAACCACCCCTAGTCACTGTATATTAGCACAATACTTAAAAATGATAAACTAATGAGACGTATCGATGGACAGCGTTTCTTAGAATTTATTTCTTGCAAAATACACCAAATAAAAATTTATTGCTAATTGTTTATTGCAAAATTCCGTGGCTGTGCTAGACTCGACTCAAGAGTAAAGTACCCTCAAAAAATTTGTTACCCAACGGATTTCTTCTCCAAAGTGTTTCTAGATTTTGTTGCTCGCAAAATAGACCAAACAAAAATTTATTGCTAATTGTTTATTGTAAAATTCCGTGGCTGTGCTAGATTCCACTCAAGAGTAAAGTACCCTTAAAAAATTTGTTACTCAGCAGATTTCTTCTCCAAAGTGTTTCTAGATTTTGTTGCTCGCGAAATACACCGAACAAAAATTTATTGCTAATTGTTTATTGTAAAATTCCGTGGCTGTGCTAGATTCTACTCAAGAGTAAAGTACCCTTAAAAAATTTGTTACTCAGCAGATTTCTTCTCCAAAGTGTTTCTAGATTTTGTTGCTCACAAAATACATCGAATAAAAATTAATTGCTAATTGTTTATTGCAAAATTCTATGGCTGTGCTAGATTCGATTGAAGAGTAAAGTACCCTTAAAAAATTTGTTACTCAGCGGATTTCTTCTCCAAAGTGTTTCTAGATTTTGTTGCTCGCGAAATACACCGAACAAAAATTTATTGCTAATTGTTTATTGTAAAATTCCGTGGCTGTGCTAGATTCTACTCAAGAGTAAAGTACCCTTAAAAAATTTGTTACTCAGCAGATTTCTTCTCCAAAGTGTTTCTAGATTTTGTTGCTCACAAAATACATCGAATAAAAATTAATTGCTAATTGTTTATTGCAAAATTCTATGGCTGTGCTAGATTCGATTGAAGAGTAAAGTACCCTTAAAAAATTTGTTACTCAGCGGATTTCTTCTCCAAAGTGTTTCTAGATTTTGTTGCTCGCGAAATACACCAAATAAAAATTTATTGCCAATTGTTTATTGTAAAATTCCGTGGCTGTGCTAGATTCCACTCAAGAGTAAAGTACCCTTAAAAAAACGGATCATCAAAATTAAATACAATTTTTTAACATTTTTGAACAGTAATAACTCAGCCAAAAACCAACGAATCGGGATGAAACAAAGCTCACTTAGCAACTTCTTAACCGGCATATTTTGCAAGCAACAAAATCTAGAAACACTTTGGAGAAGAAATCCGCTGAGTAACAAATTTTTTAAGGGTACTTTACTCTTCAATCGAATCTAGCACAGCCATAGAATTTTGCAATAAACAATTAGCAATAAATTTTTATTAGGTGTATTTCGCGAGCAATAAAATCTAGAAACACTTTGGAGAAGAAATCCGCTGAGTAACAAATTTTTTAAGGGTACTTTACCCTTCAATCGAATCTAGCACAGCCATAGAATTTTGCAATAAACAATTAGCAATAAATTTTTGTTCGGTGTATTTCGCGAGCAACAAAATCTAGAAACACTTTGGAGAAGAAATCCGTTGGGTAACAAATTTTTTGAGGGTACTTTACTCTTGAGTCGAGTCTAGCACAGCCACGGAATTTTGCAATAAACAATTAACAATAAATTTTTATTTGGTGCATTTTGCAAGAAATAAATTCTAAGAAACGCTGTCCATCAATACGTCTCATTAATTTACCATTTTTAAGTATTGTGCTAATGTACAGTGACTAGGGGTGGTTTTTAAGGGTTAAGGCTGGAGCAACAAAATTAAATTTATTATAAACGGTGAGCAACAAAATCTCAGAAGCGTCATTAATTGAAAAATCTTATTATTTTAAATTTTAGAATGTTTTTTTACTAGAGAGTAACTTTAGGGGTGGTTTTTGGAGTTTAAAAATAGAACAAATAAATTGGCATTAAAGTAAATAATTAGCAAAAAATTAGTTCTATAAAAAACTACCGTTTTTTAAACAAAAAAAAAAAAATTTTTTTCTGTGGCTGTGCTAACTTTAATCTTGAGTTAACACAGCCACCATTTTCTCCCAAACGGCTGGAGCAAAAAAATTGAGACTTAAGTAACAAATTAGCAATTAAAGAGCACTAAATTTCTGTGTAAGTTTTATTCGATTGTGCTAAAGTGGCTGTGCCAGCTTAATAGACGTCTCTAAAACTCTTTCTCACTCGCTGTGCCTCTTAATTACTTGCCAAACTCTCTTGCTCTATATTTTCATGTTGTTCAATATTAGTCTCACACATTTTACCATGTTTAATCTCTCTCTTTCTCTCTCTCTCTCTCTCTCTCTCTCTCTCTCTCTCTCTCTCTCTCTCTCTCTCTCTCTCCCCCCCCCCCTCTCTCTCTCTTTATCTTTAAATCAATCTATCTATCTATTTCTTTCCTTTTCTACTTCTTTCTTTCTAAAAGATTTTAAAATTTAAAAGATATTATCATTATGTAATATATTATGAGATATTTTAAAATTTTTAATTAAATTATAAATTATATTATATTTTCATGTTGTTCCAAATTTCTATCTCTTTTTCTATTTATATATCTATTTAACAATATCTCTTTCCTGAGAAGTACGCGAAATGTTAATTTATTTAAAACTCCATATATAAGCGTACATATACAAATAATATTGAATAATGTTATTAAAAGCTTAAATATTACTTGCTATTTTTTCTTATTACTTCTTTTTAACACTCTATCTATCCCTTACGCTTTCTCTTTTGCACTCTCTTACTATTCCTTCTATGTACAAAAATTGTTTCTCCTAATTATGTCATATTTTAATGTGTTCTTCCCTATTTCTCTCTCCCTTTATCTATCTATTTATCTATATATCCATCTATTTATCTTCTTTTTTTTCTACAAAAATTTACAACTAAAAATTTTATAATTAAAAAATTTTAAAGATATATTTAAAAGAGAAATGTATATATAAACATATATTAGAAACGTCACTGTGCAATGTTATTTCTTTATTTTATTACCTGATATTTTTCCTTTATTTTTCTCTTTTAAACTCTCTTTCTCTTTCCATTCCTTTTTTCTGCATAAGTCACTGTTTGTCTTTCTAATTTCTTGTCTTCCGTAATTTCTCTTTCTATCTCTCTTTTTCTATCTCTTTATCTATTTACCTATTTCTTTTTTTTCCTTCTTTTTTTTTCTGAAAGATTAAAAAATTTTAAACATATTGTCATACAATATATTTTATATACTACTTTAAAGTAAAATGTTTAATTAAATTATAAATTATATATTATATTTTAATGTTGTTCCCTATTTCTCTGTCTCTATCTATTTATCTATTTATTTATTTTTTTCTTATAATTACCCTCTCACTTTTTCTCTCTCTCCTTCTCTTTTTTAACTCTTAGTCCATCTTCTTTCTACAAAAGAACGTACATATACAGACATTATTGTGCAACGTTATTTCCTATTTTATTATTACCTGATATTTCTCATAATATCTTTTCTTTTAAACTCTCTTTCTCTCTCCGTTTCTTTTTTCTTCAAAAATTGCTGTTTCTCCTTCTAATTTCTTGTTTTTCGTAATCTTTCTCTCTATCTCTCTATTTCTTGATCTATTTATCCACCTATCTTTTTCCTTTCTTACTTTTTTATTTATACAAATTTGACAGCTGTCAAAATTCAATCGCAATGACAGCTACTCTTTCAACACGAAATAAACGCAACGATAGAACCAATCAGCATCGCGGAAAAGCGACAACAATACACTTCGATAGATTCGAGTATCGATGACATGTTCTTTTTCGAAATGGATTCAATTCAAAATGTTTTTATAAGCGACTGAAGATGACTGAGTGAAGTCGAAACGTTTCGCGATTTCAAATCTAATTTACATTAATGTGTTTAGAATAAAACTACTATTTTCTCGCTACATTTTAATTTACTCGTTTTTTTGACCCTTATTGATATATTGTTTTAATTACGATTGTTTAATTTTTTGTGTTATTTTTATTTTAGTACTGATTTTAATTTAGTACTGATAAGAAAATGTTTTTTTAGATGTTAAGAATAATTTAATTATTCTAAAAACAAAACTGAAAAAAAACGAGATCTTGATTGCAGAAGATAATTCTATTTCACCTCACTTCTCAAATGGGAAAAATAGTCTGCTATCTGATTCTTTAGAGAGTCAGCGGATAAATAAAAGAGGATTTTCTACGCCGATAAATAATAACTTATCAAATATTTCGAATTTAGAAATCTCAAATATTTCTCCAAATAATTCATCCACTGTTTCAATTAATAATGTAATATTAGAAAATAGTACTCCACCTCCTAGTGGATTCACGGATGAATTGGAATTACTCGAACCGAACTGGCCTGATATATATAGTGAAAAAAACCTTCAAGATGTCAATTGTAATGATAAAAATTATAATTCTAAAATTATACATAATAATTCGAGTGAAGTCAATGAAAATATGAGTCAAAATGATAATAATGAAAATAATTCAAGTTATAATAATAACGATGAAAATGATCCAAGTTATAATAATAATAATGATGAAAATGATTTAACTTGTGATAATTATGATGAAAATGATCCAAGTCATATTATATCTAAGTCTTTTGAAGAATGTTCAGTAAAAGAAAAGTCTTCTTCATTGGATAATGGCTGCCCACTTGATATTCGTGAATTAAAAATTCCGGTAACTACTTCTGAAAAAGGAAAGGTAAAAAAACACTTCTGTCCATTTTGTAAAACTTTGCAAACAAAATTTGCAAGACATCTCCAGCTAAAACATAAGAATGAAGAAGAAGTGAAAAAATTTACTTACTTACCAAAAAACAATAAAGAACGAATTAAAATTATTGACACTTTACGTAAAAAGGGGGACTTTTTTCATAATACAAGACCTGAATTAAATTCTGGTATTTTAATAGTACCAAGACGGCGTCAAAAAAAATCAAGAAACTCTGTAGAAGATTATGTGTGTTGCAAAACATGTAAAGGATTTTTTGCAAAAAACACTATTCGTATTCATTTCACAAAATGTAATAAATTTCATAAAAAAGGAGCTCGTAACATTCTTACTTCAGGTCGACGTGTAAGTGGATACATTCACCCTTGTGCTAATAATACATTGCGTCGATGTATCTTTCCAATTCTAAGAAATGATGAAGTTTCAAGATGTATCAGATATGACGAACTTATTATACAGTTTGGTAATAAATTATGTGATAAATACACTCTGAATCATCAACACGATATGATTAGAGCACAACTCCGTTTATTGGGACGCTTTAAACTAGAAATAATGGCACTTGACAATGAAATCTGTGAATTTAAAGATATATTTAAACCACAAAATTTTGATAAAGCTATAGATAGCTTAAGAAAAGTAGCTCATTGGGATTTAAATATTATGTGGTTTCGAACACCAGCTGTTGCTCAAAATCTAACAACTTTAATTAAGAAATGTGCGTATAAGCTCAGATCTGAATGTATCAAGAATCAAGATTATGAGAGGAAAAAGTCCGTCGAAGATTTTTTATTATTATGGGAAGAAGAAGTTCCTACGCTTATCAACAAAAAAGCTCTTGAAGATCAAATAAATCAGAAACGCCAGAAAAAAATAATTCTTCCGTCTAAACAAGATATCAAATTGTTGTATGATTATTTGAAAAATGAGTGTAGTACTTGTCTTAAAATTTTAAATAGTAGATTCAATTTAAATGCATGGATTCTTTTAACTCAATGTACGCTCACTTTTATTCAAATCTTTAATCGTCGTCGAGCTGGCGAGATTGAGCGATTGACATTGATTAATTTTCAGAATAAGGAGGCATTGGATGAAAATGTCGATCAAGAAATTTATAAAAAATTATCCGATTCTACAAAAGAATTTGCTAAGCAATTTGTTCGATTAATACTTCGAGGAAAGTTGGGTAGAACTGTTTCTGTATTGCTTAGTCCATTTGTAGTTCAATGTATTGAGACTATTCTTAAATTTCGAAAACGTGCAGGAGTAAGTTCTGATAACGAGTATATATTCAGTGTACCTCATACTAACAGTTTATCTAAAAAATATCTGAGAGCATGTCCTTTAATGCGTCGGTTTGCTAATGAATGCGGTGCACTTATTCCAAGTACATTACGTGGTACTACGTTAAGAAAGCACATCGCAACATATACTTCAATGTTAAATGTCGAAGAATGTCAAATTGATCGTCTCGCTAATTTTATGGGTCATCATAAGGATATTCATAAAAATATATACAGAATACCGATATCAGTAGCTGAAATGACTGACGTTTCACGATTATTGATGGCAGCCATTGGTGATAATAATAAAGAGGATGATGAAGAATCTGATGAAAACAGTGATAGCAGCGATGAAGAAAACAATCATGTTACTTCAGCAATAATAGAACGTACTAATACTAATATGGATTATACTGATCACACATCTACATTTGACAGTAGAAGCAGTTCGGCTTCTTCATCCTTAAATAATTCTGCAAATCTTAAATGTCGCAATAGTAAGATTAAGAAAAGCTTAGCTATTATTTTAACATTTTATTTTTATTATAGTAAAATACTAAATTTTACCATAATAAAAATACTAATATTTGATCTGTGTTAATATCTATACTATTATTATTTACAATTAGCCTCGCCCTTTGGAAAAACAAAGAGAACTAAATGGACTAATCAAGAAAGGAAGGCTATAATTGCATATTTTGGAAACCTAGAAAAACTATCAAGATTGCCGTCTTTAGAAGAATGCAGAAAAGCCACTCTTAAATACAAAGAGTTGAATGCAAGAACACCCCAGCAAGTTAAAACGTGGATAGATAATCAAAGACGAGCCAAAGATCGTAAACAGGCCTACACTGTTAGAAAAAATTTGTGTATATCACATGTTTGATTTGGATGTGTGTATTTTAACATTTTATTTTTATTATAGTAAAATACTAAATTTTACCATAATAAAAATACTAATATTTGATCTGTGTTAATATCTGTACTATTATTATTTACAATTTCAGCCTCGCCCTTTGGAAAAACAAAGAGAACTAAATGGACTAATCAAGAAAGGAAGGCTATAATTGCATATTTTGGAAACCTAGAAAAACTATCAAGATTGCCGTCTTTAGAAGAATGCAGAAAAGCCACTCTTAAATACAAAGAGTTGAATGCAAGAACACCCCAGCAAGTTAAAACGTGGATAGATAATCAAAGACGAGCCAAAGATCGTAAACAGGCCTACACTGTTAGAAAAAATTTGTGTATATCACATGTTTGATTCGGATGTGTGTATTAATAGTGCTAGTAGAATCAAACACCTATTCATGTGTGAAAAATTTACACACTTACAGATGTCTTTGAAAGGGGGACACACATCACACGCGAAAACGTTCTAACATTACACTGTTACAAGCAATATTCACTCTCTGTCGAGACGGGTACGTCGAATAACTTTTGTCGTGAATTTCTTTTGTCGTGAATTGCTTCTGTCGTATAAAATCGCTTCTGTTGTAGTCGTGTTCTAGTCGTGTCAAACTTGCCGATCTGTACCAATTTGACTGTGATATTAAATATATTACACCACGCTGTTAAACTGCACTTTTGTCGAAAGTGTCTTTTTAAGTCGACCGTTACGTATTTAAATAATCGCCATCCATGAAGCCATATTGAAGAAAATATCGAAATAATAATATTATCGAACCTTTCTTTCAACATTACATTAACGTTTTACAAATCTAAGACCCTATTCTAATAAATAAGAATCTTAAATTAATAGGGTCTTAGATTTGTAAAACGTTAATTGTATTTTGCTCTTACACTACTCATGCTCGAAATGGCACAAATGCTATTAACAGACGAACTGACGATCGACGCCGCGACGATCGATAGACAGGTTATTGTAGGCTATAGAAGCTGAGTGCATGTGTGAACTCATAAAATGTGTTATTCTTATATAGTGTATGACTTTTTTCCACTATTGGTTGTTTGACTAAATTTATACAGTAAATGTGCGCTTTTTACACATTTTTAAAGAAGATTTCACACATGCACTTGAAGCATAAGTGTATGACATAAAAATTAATTTCTCAAACTTAGAGTGAAAATACTGCCACTACAATTTTTCGCACAATAATTTTACATTCCAATAAGGGTTATTTTTCCAGTAATTTTAGCTCAATAAGAGTTAAAATTAATTCTAATAGAGTGAATTTTTAACTTTTATTAGAGTGGAAAATCACTCGAAAAATTGTAGTGGCAGGATTTTTACTCTAAAAAATTTAGAGAGTACATTGAAGTACTCCTTAAAGTATTACGAAAGTATTTTAAATATAGTTAAGTTTCTTAAGTTTCTTAACATTGTGTAAGATATACACAAGCTGCGTACTAATTTTTTGTAATTCTTAAAAATTAATTTGTGAAATTATTATAAAGACTGTTCTATTGTTTGAATATACAACCCATTCATAATTTTTTAGATAAAATGTATGTTTTAACAAGAAAATAATTATATGTTATAAAATTATTTGGAATTTGTTATCAAATCAAAAGAATGTTTTTGTTAGACTTAAGCTAAAGTAACAATTCTACCAGAGTAGATTTTGAAATATCTTTACATTTAATTATGTAAAAATTTATGTTCACAAATGAAATCTATTTTAAGTTTGCAGGCAGTTCATTTTATGTATGATCCAAATATCAATTTTTTTGCAATAATGTAACACAATTACGATGTTATTTTCTAATTTTTTAAAATAAAAAGTATATATATAAATTTTTATATATAATGTAACCTGTTACGTATTAATATATATAATATAAATGTTTTTAAATAAAATAAATAATACATCTGACTTGATTCTATATTTATATAAATTACAATATCTTTTAATAAATGTCCTCTCACTATTTCAGAAATATGCGTAGAAAACCCATTTCACTAAAATTGACGTGTTTTAAATAAACCAATCCAAATAAATACTTAATACTGTAATTATTACCTCTACATTCTCTATTATTTCTTTTTTGCTGTTTTCTATCTTTATTTTCTCTTTGTTTTTTGCAAACTTTTTTTCTATTTTTTTCTCTAATTTCTTTTTATTTAAAAAAATAATCACAAAATACTTAGTCCTTTAAAAAACATTAAAACGATTTATAATTAGCATTTGATATAAGTATAATACTAAATTTTATAGCGTCAAAATAGCATTTTGACATCAATTTATAAGAATTTGAGCTTCAAGGTAAGTGTTCTAAGTTTTATTTTTGTAAAAGTTGGTTCGTATAACCACTAAGAATATTAAAGTAAAAGTAAAATTTTAACTCTTTTAACCGGAATTCTGTTTTCAAACTATGTTTTAAATATTTTGTATATCCTCAAAGTATACGTAGTTTATATATTTTTGTAATCTGTTAAGTTTTAATATAAATGTTTATAAATAAAATAAATAATATATATTTAGCTTGTTTCTATATTTATATGACCAAAATATCCAAAATATCAAATTTTCAAAGCAAATATTACACTTTTCAATTATACAACGTTTTGATATTTTGTTTAAACGGGAGAACTATTTTTTTATATTTCTGATTTATTTGTTTTTCAAAAATTTTTTTATTGAATGTAAGAACTTCATGCTATAAAAATATGTAGAAATATGTAAATTTAGTTAGAAATAATCTTCGAAGTTTTGCTATAATATTCAATATTCTATGTCTAAATTATATTAATTTAGACTTTATTAAATACATTTTTCATGTCCTCAAAGTATACATAAGTTACATACTTTTATACAAAAACTTTTTTAATACCCCATTTTTTTAATTGTAAATTGTGTTAAATAAACTCTAACTTTAGATAATCGCGTTTTTTATTTATAAGGCAATATTTCGAGGGTAAGTGTAGCAGTTTTTATACTCAAAGTTTACTACAAGAACTTGTACATGCAATGTATTTTTTAAGAACAACATGTCCTCAAGTTATATACTGAACATATTAAAGTGAAGTGTCCCGAAATAATACGTTAAATTTTACGTAGTTCATATATCTTAAGCTTACTTTGAGGTCTTTTTATATAACTTATGTATACTTTGAGGACATAAAAAATATATTTAATGTATAATTTAAAGACACAATATTATAGTTAAAATATATCGCAAAAATTATTTTTAACTAGGTTTATATGTTTCTATGTATCTTTTGAAATAGTAAAAAAATATTTACAAGGAGAAAATTTGGTTTGTATAAATATAGAAGCAAATTATATAAATTATATAATTTGCTTCTATATTTATATGAACCGAAATTTCTCTCTATAAATGTTCTTTTACTATTTCAAATTATACGCAAAAACATGTTAACCCAGTTAGAAACAATCTTCGCAGTATATTTTAATTATAATATTTTGTCTTTAAATTATACATTAAATATATTTTTTATGTCCTCAAATTATATGTTGAACATATTAAAGTGTCCCGAAATAATACGTTAAATTTTACGTAGTTCATATATCTTAAGCTTACTTTGAGGTCTTTTTATATAACTTATGTATACTTTGAGGACATAAAAAATATATTTAATGTATAATTTAAAGACACAATATTATAGTTAAAATATATCGCAAAAATTATTTTTAACTAGGTTTATATGTTTCTATGTATCTTTTGAAATAGTGAAAAAATATTTACAAGGAGAAAATTTGGTTTGTATAAATATAGAAGCAAATTATATAAATTGTATAATTTGCTTCTATATTTATATGAACCAAAATTTCTCTCTATAAATGTCCTTTTACTATTTCAAATTATACGCAGAAGCATGTTAACCCAGTTAAAAACAATCTTCGCAGTATATTTTGATTATAATATTTTGTCTTTAAATTATACATTAAATATATTTTTTATGTCCTCAAATTATACGTTGAACATATTAAAGTGTCCCGAAATAATACGTTAAATTTTATGTAGTTCATATATCTTAAGCTTACTTTGAGGTCTTTTTATATAACTTATGTATACTTTGAGGACATAAAAAATATATTTAATGTATAATTTAAAGACACAATATTATAGTTAAAATATATCGCAAAGATTATTTTTAACTAGGTTTATATGTTTCTATGTATCTTTTGAAATAGTGAAAAAATATTTACAAGGAGAAAATTTGGTTTGTATAAATATAGAAGCAAATTATATAAATTATATAATTTGCTTCTATATTTATATGAACCGAAATTTCTCTCTATAAATGTTCTTTTACTATTTCAAATTATACGCAAAAACATGTTAACCCAGTTAGAAACAATCTTCGCAGTATATTTTGATTATAATACTTTGTCTTTAAATTATACATTAAATATATTTTTTATGTCCTCAAATTATATGTTGAACATATTAAAGTGTCCCGAAATAATACGTTAAATTTTACGTAGTTCATATATCTTAAGCTTACTTTGAGGTCTTTTTATATAACTTATGTATACTTTGAGGACATAAAAAATATATTTAATGTATAATTTAAAGACACAATATTATAGTTAAAATATATCGCAAAAATTATTTTTAACTAGGTTTATATGTTTCTATGTATCTTTTGAAATAGTGAAAAAATATTTACAAGGAGAAAATTTGGTTTGTATAAATATAGAAGCAAATTATATAAATTATATAATTTGCTTCTATATTTATATGAACCGAAATTTCTCTCTATAAATGTTCTTTTACTATTTCAAATTATACGCAAAAACATGTTAACCCAGTTAGAAACAATCTTCGCAGTATATTTTGATTATAATATTTTGTCTTTAAATTATACATTAAATATATTTTTTATGTCCTCAAATTATATGTTGAACATATTAAAGTGTCCCGAAATAATACGTTAAATTTTACGTAGTTCATATATCTTAAGCTTACTTTGAGGTCTTTTTATATAACTTATGTATACTTTGAGGACATAAAAAATATATTTAATGTATAATTTAAAGACACAATATTATAATTAAAATATATCGCAAAAATTATTTTTAACTAGGTTTATATGTTTCTATGTATCTTTTGAAATAGTGAAAAAATATTTACAATGAGAAAATTTGATTTGTATAAATATAGAAGCAAATTATATAAATTATATAATTTGCTTCTATATTTATATGAACCAAAATTTCTCTCTATAAATGTTCTTTTACTATTTCAAATTATACGCAAAAACATGTTAACCCAGTTAGAAACAATCTTCGCAGTATATTTTGATTATAATATTTTGTCCTTAAATTATACATTAAATATATTTTTTACGTTCTCAAAATATACATAAGTTATATAAAAGATGACCTCGAAGTAAGCTCGTGATATATGAAGTACGTAAAATTTGAACGTATTATTTGAGGACACTTATTGAGGACTTTTCTAGGTCCAATTTTAATATGTTTAATATATAATTTGAGGACATGTCCTCGAAAAATACAATGCATGCATGAGTCCTCATAGTAAACGTTGAGTATAAAAAATGCTATAACACTCGAAATATTGCCTTATAAATAAAAAACGCAATTGTCCTAAGTTAGGGAGTTTATTTAACACAATTTACAATTGAAAAAATAGGGTGTCCCAAAATATACTTTTGACATATATATATATATATATATATATATATATATGTTACATGTTACATGTTACTTGATGTTTGCTGGATATAATATTAATAATTTTGCGTTATATAAATATTACATTATGGGAGTGTAACATGCATTATGTAACAAGATTAAACAAATAATACATAACAGTTATATAATAAAATATAATACATGTTACAATAAATTAATGCTTCAATGTTATATAACTGTTGAAATATTTGTTTGCTGGATTATACATTTGTGACCCAAACTGCTTTTACAAAATGTTTTTTTGAGGTTAGGAAAAAATGAGCCAATTCAATAATTCTGACCTTAAATTTAGATTCAGCGGCAAAATACATAAAAATAGACCAGTCTGGTCCACCGGATCAACATTAAAAAAAAATTTTTTTTGAAATTAGAAAAAAATTGATCCAATTCAGCAATTATGACATTGGATTTGAATTCAGCAGGTCAAAATACATAAAAATTAACTAGTCTTGTTCGCCGAACCAACATTTAAAAAAAATTTTTTTTGACGTTAAGAAATACGAGCTAACTTTGCATTCTGACCTTGGATTCGGATTCAGCGGGTCGAAATACATAAGGATTGGCTAGTCTGGTCCGCCGGATCGGCGGACCATTTTTTTTGTGTGCCTGTGTAATT
Organism: Monomorium pharaonis; assembly: GCF_013373865.1. Lineage (NCBI taxonomy): Eukaryota > Metazoa > Arthropoda > Insecta > Hymenoptera > Formicidae > Monomorium > Monomorium pharaonis. The sequence goes on from NC_050469.1 coordinate 17,610,853, forward strand.
ATTAGAATTCGTCAGCTAATAACGGAGATAATACGAGTGACCATGTTTACAGTGATCTTAATACCACTTTCTTCTCTATTATTGTACAAACTAAAAAAATATTTACATCGCTCTCCCCATACACACACACAAAAATATATGTGCACACATATATATTCAAACTGATGCACGCACTTATATATTTTGTATAGAATTCTGCGCAGATGATATGTAAAAAATGGAAGATTCGTATTTTCGATATGCTTTATTGTTTGTGAGTCATAGCAAAATTTAGACTGAGCATTAATGAGGTGCTTTAACAATTATGTCATGTGTTCATGAACTATCAACGAACAATTTCACGTGTATGTATCTATAAGAAATGCATGTCGAATGAAGTCTGAAATATTTCAAATTGCATACATTTATTTACATGTAAGTTATATCAATAAGATGTCGACAACCGATTGATAAACAACTGATTACATATATTTTACATTAAAAACCTAGTTAAATATTTTGTCAAAAACAAAGTTTAAATATATGTATATTCAAATATACGAATATATGATACAAATATTAGGGTCATTAAAAATCATATATGATTAAAGTTGACATTTGTATATTACCAACAACGAATTGTGCATTTATAAATATTGCAATATTAAAAATAACGTAAAATACACGTATCATTATTATTATTATCTAAATAACGTAGTAGATATAATATGCTAATAGTAAAGTTTGGACGCTTTATTTAGCATAAGTTCTGTTGCATATTGACATCAGTTACGTCAACATTAATCTTTTATTCTGTCGATAGAGATTGCAGACACGATCATTATATTTTGATGTGTATAATGCGTTATTTTTTCTGTCAATTTGCCGTCTTAACAGATTAATTTTTATAATTAATCTGACAATAAATTAGAATCTTATAAACAATACTGTGAACTCTATATCAATTCTATCATCACTTAGCTTTCTACTGACTTAATAACGAACAAATCTTTTTCTTGCAAATATTTTTATAATAAATTTTATGCTATATCTTTTCCCTCGACAGAATTAATAGTGAAGAATAGCACTTAAAACTTTTAACTTATTTTTCGCAATACAGTTTTTTACAATATACTATTAATTTATACGATTAATATGCCTTTTATTTTCTTTTTTACAAAAACAAGTGCGTTTTATAATACTTTAAAGCTTAATTTCAAAAACTATTTAAAATATGATTAAATGTAAAAACAAAATTTTCTTGCCAAAATTTAACTACATTACATTAATAATGGAAAATAATACAATGCAAATATTGATTAACCATAAAACAATTTGTAAAATATAATAGATATATTTTTATGTGGCAATAACAGTAAATAACGATATCAAACATAAATATACATTGCTGGAAAAATTTTATGCCTATTACTCTTGTCTCATATACTTATTTAGATTTTATTAAAATACTTAAGATTTTCAATACTAACAGTTATACATGCTAAACATAGTTAAAATTAATAATAAAGAAAATAATAAGAAAAAAGATCCAATCACTAAAAAAAAGATTACTGCACAGAGAAAAAATTATAGTAAAAATTATTATGATAAATAGTAAGCGCGGATCAAGAAAAGAATTATGAAAAATTTTTTTGTTGAAAACTATGTTTTTCATCAAATTATCATAGTATTTACACTTATTACATAATTCTCTGAAATTTCTTCTTATGGTCTGTACTAGGGATGGGCGATCTTGTCAAACAGATCGATTTTTTAAATTGATTTAGATCGGAGACTTGAAAATCGATTCGCCAAAAAATCGACTTTCAAAGATTTGATCTGTCAGAAATCGATCTTTTTATCTAATTTAACAAAATATTAAATATTATTTGAATTTGAGATAACGAGATAATTTTTTATAATGACAGCAAAATTTTGTATAAATAAAAAACTAATAACTATTGTTAGTTAATATATATGTTTATATCTTATGTTTTATAAATATTTATTTGTACATATATAGTACATATATATATATATATATACATATACATATATATTGCATTATAGTATTGCCATTACATATATTTTATATCCATCATTGCAATTTTTTTATCATAAACTGTATCATAAACGAAAGACTTAGGGTGCTATCCCAAGCTTGCAACCAATTGCAAGCTTTCCGTTCCGATTTTCAATCATGGGGCTCCCCATGGAGTGATTTTTGACGGAATTGGAAGGCTATGGAAAATCGGAAAACGGAACCTGAACCTGAACTTACATGATTTTGCGTAACACAATTGATAAGGTGAGGGTTATAATATTACAACGTACTGTAATAAATATTGTTGTCGCATTATAATTTATAATTACATATGATTACTATTCCCTTCTTTTGGTCAAAGTATAAATACCTATGTTATGTTAGGTTATAAAGTTAGCCATAGCCTTCCAATTCCGTCAAAAATCATTCCATGGGGAACCCCAGTGTTGGAAATCGGAACGAAAAGCTTGCAATTGGTTGATCCCCTCCATTCCGCCTTTCCGATTCCGTTTTCCGAGGCCCATAGTACAGCACCCTAATGCTTCTATGCATTATTTTAACCTAATTTAACATTCAGTGAACAGGATCGATTTCGGATTTCAAGAATCGATTCACTGGATTGATCGAAGCTGTGAGATCGGTCAAAAGAGATCGATATTCGGATACAAAGAAATCGATTTTTCAAAATATCGATTCAAGATTGCTCATCCTTAGTCTGTACCTACTATCATGCATAGTAACATTTACTATAAAATTTTCTTCGTGTATGTAAAATGTAATTCCTTTATAAATTTATAATAATAATTAAAAACATATCTCTCTATGTTTTTTCAAAAAATATATTTACATTATATTACAAAAACAACTATGCGATATATTGCGCAATTTTTACGTTTATTATTATATTCTCTAAAGTATTTCATACGTAATAAGTTATATTAAATAATGTTAATGTAATGATATTTTTATAAAAAGTATTTCAGAAATTTTATAAACAAAATGTGCAGAGAGAGAGAGAGAGAGAGAGAGAGAGAGAATATATTGAGTAGCTTATAACACAAATTTCAAAGCAAGACATTTTCAAAAGATACTTGCCTCAAATGACATTTTTTTCACTCAAGATATTTGTAAGAGAGATATTGCTTTCAGATCAAAACAGAGAAATTTAATTCATTCATTTACACAAACGCTCGCGCACAATACGCGCACACATATGGAAAGTATTTGAATATGATTGCAATATACAAACTAACGAATAATAAGCAACATAAATTCTAGTGTCTCGCTACCAGAAGCATATATATATTATATATATATATATATATATATCTTGTATATTATACTCATACGCACGCGTTGAATTAAATCAACGAGCTTATATTTTCTGAAATATTTCAGGATAAATTTTACTTGTAAGTATGTAACGTCTTGCCAAAATTACTATACAATTTTGTTATGAAATTATTATATTACTGAACATACGCAAACTTGTGAGAGAATCATATTTATAAGAAATTTTAAATAAATATGTGAATTAATTCAAAATTAAATATCAATACAAAATGCTTAAAAATGCATATTATAATTGTGCTTCTCTAGTCATTTTTACTTCTTACCTAATTTTCTTGATTTGTACAACATATCACACATTTTGATACATTAATTCATATGCAGAACACCCTGTACATATGCCACATGTATGCAAATCTAAATATAATGTTGTAAGAATTATGAGCAAATCTGTACTACTAACTCTCCAAAATATAAGCTTACATTCAAAATCTTATAGCTATTGTGATAGCTCTATTGCGTGCAATAATAACGCAATATGCTCTCATTTCATTCAAAAAAATATATACATTTTTAAAAGTTTATGAACGAAACTAACATATTTTCATCTAATTCCTACAGACAAAATTGGATTTATGACAATTAATCAATTATGGGATCGAACAATATTCTACTTGCGTATTCATGCATCGCTCAATCGACCATTAGATTTCCATAATTTTAACAGACACAAAAAAAACAAATCGAATGCTTAAGTTGATATAAAAATCATCAAAGATTTTTCCGAATTATGCTATCAAGAGATCACTTTCCTTATCTTTATTTTGTTTTGTTAATCTTTAAAATAAAGCTGAAGTCGCACTGTCAGGACTTAAGCCTGTAACTAGAACTTGTTAGTTCGTATACAATGTACTAGCTTCTTTGCCCGCGCGAAGCGCGTATATAAGTACCGCGTCTGTTTGTCCGCGGACCCTAAAACTCGCACAAAAATACAGGGTGTTTCCGAAATGATAGCAATAACTTTGTTAAAAAATTCTTTTTTCAAACAACCTGTATTTCGAAATACCGCTTTTTACACCGTCAAAATGTTTTTCTTTTTTTATAACATCAATTACTCTCTACCTTTCTAGTTAAATCCTCTGAACCTTCTTTTAAATCTTAAATTTATTTATTATAATAAGATATTTTTAATCTATTTCAAAATAACATACAATATATGAAACTATCAACTTATATTTAAACTTTTTTAGTCATTTATTCACATATTTATAACTCATTTCATTTTTCAAGTAATTGTCACAGAATACGATTAAAGATTTAAATTTTCAACTCTAATCACCATTAAGTCACGCTTGTGTATGTATGCATAATTAGTTGTTTTTGAATTTTTTATCTATATATATAACACTGAAATGTAAGCCTAATCATTTCTATGTCCATCCATTTGCTTTTGGTACTCAAATTTTACATTTTTTGATCAAAAATACACACCCGTGTAAGTAGTTCGCGGAAATACAAATTAACGAACATGCGTACTTATTGTATAACACAAAATCGTTAGTGGTGCCGTTTACGGTAATTATTCACCTATACGGAGCCACCCCCGATTTCAATGTCCTTCACATATATTATCAGAGACATGACCCTGAGTAACTTTTCCTTATAACTTAATCGTCAGTTAATCATTGTTCGTTAAAGAGTTATTAACAAAAGAAGTTTGAAAAATATCTATGTAAAATAGAACAACACACAAACACACACACACACACACACACGCGCGCGCACACACACACACACATACAGGGAGGTGCAAGTGGAGGGGCCTTCAGCCTTCTCCTCCTCTCGCACCCACTCCGTTGGTAAGGATGCCCTATACAGAAATGCGCAAAAGTACGGTACTTTGTCGAGAAATAACTATGTCACACAAAATTTTGTGTGGAAAGAAAATATATTCTTAGAAATGCGTGGGCGGGGGAGGGGCAGGGCACTGCTCCTCCTCCCCTGCATCCTCTCCCCGTAATTTTTCCTAACTCTAATCCACCAATTTTACGTCCCTATTTGGTTAATCTGAAAACATTGGAAACATTGGAAACGTAGAAAGTCGCAAACTCATGTGGTACAGTACAAGCGCGGACGTTTAATCAAATACAACTGAAAAATTGAATATCCTGGAGCTCAGCATTTTTCTTGATTTTTGTCCTTTCATTGACTTTCTACACGAAGCAAACCCATTCAGCACTTTTACTGTAATATTAATAAACTTGAACATAAAGTAAACGACGTCCACGCTTGTACTGTACTACATGGGTTTGTGACTTTCCACGCTGTTTGTTTCCAATGTTTTCACATTAACCAAATAGCAACGTAAAATTGGTAGGTTAAAGTTAGGAAAAATTACGGGGAGGCGGTGCAGGGGCAGAGTCCCTCACCTGCCCACGCGTTTTCTGAGAATACATTCTCTTTCCACCAAATTTTGTGTGGAAATTTTGTGTGACAATTATTTCTCAACAAAATATCATACTTTTGCGTATTTCTGTATAAAGCACCCTTACCAACGGAGTGGGTGCAGGAGGAAGAGCTCGAAGGCTCCCCCACGTGTACTTCCTCTGTGTGCGTGTGTGTGTGTATGTGTATGCGTGTGTATGTGTATGTATGTGGTTTTATTATGGATATTTTTTAAATTTCTTTTGTTAATAACTCTTTAACGAACAATGACCGACGATTAAGTTATAAGAAAAAGTTACTCAGGGTCATGTCCCTGATAACATATGTGAAGGACATTGAAATCGGGGGTGGCTCTGTATAGGTGAATAATTACCAATGAAGATTTTGTTATATAACCCCCTCTATAATAAAAATCCGATTCAATGGATCCACATACAGGTTGTTTCGTTTAAGGACCTACATTTCTTAAAGTTACGCCATTTATTTATAAAACACTCTGTATATAGAAAATCCAAACCCATGGCAACCATCCTCGATTATTTTGGAATAAAATGAGACCATTTGCATATCGTATAATACAGAATCATTTGTGGTGCCGTTTACATCAGGTGCCGAACTCAAGCGTAATCTTATCCAATACATGTTTTTACAAAGCTTTTCATAATGAAGATCATGTTATAAAACTTTCTGTATGATAAAAATTCGACTCAATATATCCATATACAAGTTGTTTCATTTAAGGACCTACATTTCTTAAAGTTACGCCATTCATTTATGAAACACCCTTCTGTATATAGAAAATCCAAACCCATGGCTGCCATCCTCAAAGAATTTGGAATTAAATGAGATCATTTGCAAGTAGTTTGGCCACAAATGACGGTGTAGTTCGCGGTCATACAGATAAACGCATATCCGTTACTAATTTATGTAAAGAAAATTTTGGAAAAACACTGTTTATGTAACAAACAAACCCCTAATTTTAATCCGGAAGAAATTTAAAACAAAATGAGACCAATTGCATGAGGATCGGACATCAAATGACGAAAATTATCGCGGACATACAGACATACAGACAACTCAACATATATATGTATATTTTTGAAAAACCGTGTATATGTAAATAACACTTTTTTACATTGATTATTTATTTATTCATTTCCACATACAGGTTGTTATATAAATGTTTGGCGTAACTTTAAGGAATGTAAGTCCTTAAATAAAATACCTTGTATGGAAAATCCAATCCCATGGCAGCCTTACTCGTTAAATTTGGAATAAAATAAAACCATTTGGAAGAGATTCGGGCTACAAATGACGATGTTGTTCGGGGATGGCTACTATGGACTCGGATTATACCGGATTATACCGGATTATGGATTCGCGGTTATACAAACAAACGCTTATCCGTTACTAATCAATATATAGATAATTTTTGAAAAACCCTTATTTCAAAAAATCAAACCCATAGCAGCAATCCTCGTAAAATTTGGAATAAAATAAAATCTTTTGCATTAGAATCGGACTACAAATGACGGAGTAGTTCGCGGGCATAGAGTCTTCAATTATTCATACGTATATTTTGGCCTATTATTTTTAAAACACCCTGTTTTTGAAAAATTCGAGCCCATAGAAGCCTTCCCCAGAAAAATGACGGAGTAGTTCGCGGGTATACAGACTTCAATCATTCATACGTATATTTTGGTCTATCATTTTTGAAACACCCTGTTTTTGAAAAATCCGAGTCCATAGTAACCATCCCCGGAAAAAATGTTAAATTTTGAGACCAGTTGCAAGAAGATCGGACCACGAATGACGGAGGAGTTCGCGGGAATACAAACTTTATTCATAAAAACGTATATTTTTACCCATCCTTTTTGAAACAACCTGTTTTTGAAAAATTCGAGCCCGGAAAATTTGCTAAATTTTGACACCAGTGACATTAATGGGTTATACCACTGTAAAATTTTCAAAAAATCGAAAAAAATTTTTTTTGCTTAAATAATGCCTTAATGTCTTAAAAACAAGTTCCAATTAGTTTTATAGCTTAAAACATTTTTATGATGTTTTTATGAACGTACAGTCGCAGCGCTAATCTGAGCGTATCTCAGCATGGCCGCCGCGCACATTTAGGTCTTTGAATTTCATAGATACGAGTAACATACTTTTGAATAATGAGCTTCCCCAAGTAATTGTAGATGACATTAATAATTGTTTAAAAAAGAATGAGAGCTCCAATGCTACAGTTTGGAATGTAGCACTCAAGAGTTTTTCAAGCGATAAGACAACACTTGACATAGCTACTGATATTGCAGTTTATGTGTTTAATGATGGTTTATGCAGCATTATGAAAATTATAGAGCTGCTAAGTATCGTCGTTGGACCAAATTGTTATAATTATTGTGTAGAAGTTAACGAGATGCGCGTACAGCAGGCTGAACGCTCGCTCACGGACGTCGCAAAAAAGGTGCACTCGTCCTCTATATCGTCTCGCAAAGAGAAAGAGGAGAAAGATATCGCCGTAGAAAGGCAATTACTAATGATCTGGCATTGCGGACTAAAGGTAAAAAATCGGTTTTGAAATTTTTAACGCGTTTTTCTCGAAACTGTATTTTTCAAACTGGCTTGCAGCATAACTTTAACAATTTTGGTTCAATTTATTTGAAATTTTAACAGTAGCTTTAAAACGTTCCGCGAGGTACCACGTACGGATTTTTTAATTAGTTCAAAACTTTTTATGTTATGAAACGTTTTTTACGTCAATTTTTATCTAAAAACATTATTTTGACTTTAACTGTTTGCCATTTTTTTAAACAATATTTTTTAAATTCCCTACGTGGTGCACTAGGCAATTTAATGTAGATTATAAAAAATTTTTTTTGTTCATAAGTCAACAATTAAAGTTGTTAACCTGCAAGCCCCGAAGTCCCTTAAAAAAAAAATGTTTTCTTATAATAATTCCTGCGCTGCCATTTTTAAATAAAATATTATTACAAAAAAATTTTTTTGTATTTAATATGCATATTAAAAAGTACATGCACTTATTTTAAGATAAAGAAATTTTTTTAACATGAAAAAAGAATTGAATATGTATCTCATTTTCGTGCTGCTACAGTGGTATAACCCCTTAAGATCGGACCACAAATGACGAAGTAGTCCGCGGACATACGGACATACAGATATTATATATAGATGACTTATATATATAGATGTACACGCGCACGCGCCACGCACACGCACACGCACACGCACACGCACACGCACACGCACACACACACACACACACACACATACACACATTTTACATATAATCATGCTACATCTTCAGCTGTCATACATATCTGCAACATTATACATATACGTATCTTTTTCTTGTAGTTTTGCTTTTTTTTTATGTCATAGAACGATATCTTTTTTTCTATCGTTCATACCATTCAAACAACAATTCGGCAGCTATAATTTTTCTTTTTTTAAATTGTCATTCTAATAACATTTCAAATTCTTCCCACTTTGTCCTACTAATTTTTATTAACTAAAATCCCGAGTGTAAAACGTGCAAATATTTTTTTTTTATTTCACGAGTTATTTTGTTTTTTCTCTTTTTCAATTTCTCGCGCGAAATAATCGTTTTTCTCAGAGATCATTTTTTGCAAATGTCTCTTTTAATTTTCATTAAAAGAATTAGCATTCGTAACAGCATAAATTTTAAACTTTCATCTTTCATACGTAAATAATCTCATTATATTTGTAAGAATTATTATATTTCCATGAATATTTATAATGCTATGTACCTATTTTTTCAAAAAGGTAATTAATGGATTACCTCAAATTTCAAATTTATCCTTGATATTTTGTGTATCGATTATTTCGTATGAGTTATAAAATGCACGTATTTACGATAATATTCACATATTAGCAGAAAAGCACCGAATGTGGAACAGTTTCCTAAATTGCAACCCCTTATTTCTTGAAAACTAAACATCGCACCGTACAAATACCGATAAAAACATGATTAGCTCGGTTAATTAAGAATTAGAAAGATTAATTAAGAAAAAGAAAGGTTAATTAAGAAAAAGAAATAAAAATCCATATTTTATAAATCCATGCCGTTTTCTGCGTAAAATCTGCTAAAAACGAATTCGTCAAAAGCGAGAGTTTTATTTGGACAATGTTCTCTTGCAAATTACACAGTTTAAACAATAGTGAATCTATTATCAATAAGATTACCATTATTTCACATGTTTGTAATTTCCTAAAACTGTTTCTTTTTATTTTTCTTTTTTATATTCATCTTGTAGTGCAAATGTAAACATAAAATTGTTGTGTATGCGTAAATTGGAACACTCCGTGAGATAAGAGGTCTAGTAATGTTAAATAACTATTACTATATCGTGACCGTAGTATAGCTAGACCGTGATCGTAACTTTAATATATAACCTATATGTATAATAATCTAAATGTTTCGAGGCGAGATTTTACAAGAGACAATTAATAGACGTATCGAAAAATAGTACTTGTTAAAAAATATGCATTTTAGACGAACTTAACGGAATAACATAGAGTCTATAGAACTACGTAATTCAGGTAGTGAGATGTATAAATCAATAAAATGTAATTTGATATTTCAATCGTATATGGATTCCAAATTAGGCGCCCATTAGAGCAAATGCTCTTTTTGACATGTATCACAAAAACAATAATTATTTTAAAAAATACAAAAGTATTATAAAAATTATTATATTATTTGATAGAAGATACTTTCTAATTTAAATTAGTATTTTTAAAAGTGTTTTTTTAACCATTATTTAAGAAATATAATTGAAAACCGAAGTGTTCCAAATTCGGTGCCTTTTTTTTATGTACCGTGTATTAATAACATAATTTGAACAATAAACCTAATATAAGCATATATATATATATATTGCTAATTTATTAATGATTCATGCAAATCAATTATTTTTAACACAAAAAATTATTAAGAAGGAAAACATTAAAAATATAATGCTCCTTCACGCTCATGACTTTTAAACTTTAGCGCATTTGTATCAGAAACTATCACGCCACGCCGCATCGCACTTACCTCCAATATTTTATCCAAAAAATAGTTTGAGACGTCATCTGCAATAAAACGAATAAATTAGGTGATTAATTCCGGATCTTCTTTCGACACTCTCGATGAGTCATGATTCATAAGTAGAATCACATCGATCGAACTACTTAATCACACACCCAAACATGCAATTTGAAATAGTTCTCGACAACAAATGCGCAAAGTTAAAATTTTCGATCTGCATAAAACTGAAAAATGATACCAAAAACCAAATTTACCTTATAATCTGGAGTCAAGTTCCACTTCAGTATTTATTATAGAATTTTCAGACTATTTCAACATAATGATACACAATAGATAAATTTGCCCAATTCTGCACAACAAGTAACATATATGTATTTTTCAAAAATCAACATTTAAAGAGATTTGCAGAGATATATCTTTGTTCATATTATTTTTCAACTGAAAATTAAGCAAAGTGCACGTAGGTCTTGTTTGCTTTTTTCAAGAGATACTCTTTAATTTTACGGAGCATGGAGCTACTTCAGTGTTGAATTACACAATTTTTAATATTTTATCGAGATTATCTTGGGCAAGAGCGCTTATTGAAATCAAAACGATCAACTCCGGGAAACTAACGGTCAGATACGACATTGTAATTTGTTTTGATAAGGGTAGTAGACAGTATTGTAGACATTGTTCGTTTCTTCTTATGATAGCTATATCATATATTCCAAATGATCCACCAAGAGATTGGATATCTTCACTGATTCAATCATGCGAACTGATTAAATTAATATCAGATTGATACTAAATTGTTATAATTATTGAGTAATTGAAAGTTTTATACGATAAATATTGATTTTGCTCTTAAACATACATTACGTTTATAAACAACGTTCTTATGTTAGCATTATTTTTCATAATTTTTTTATTCAGTTTTAAAATATATTTTAATGTGGTAAACGATTTATAATTTTATAGCGACTTATAATGGTGATGCATTATATGATTCATGATTTATGAAGAATGAAATATGAAAATCTTTACAAAGTCTCAAAGAGTCGGATGATTTTCTCATCTTTCATACAAGATATACTTATTATAACAATGGTTTACATTAGTGTGATGATAATGATGATGATGATTATTTAGAAATTGACAATTTTGCAATTTCATTTTTATTGCATTATATATACATATTTTATTTGCTTAATTTTGGATTGTATTATTCTTTTATTCTTGCAGAGAAAAGTCTTTCGTGTACCCATACGCACGTACGCGGTATGAAACTTTACAGTAACTCATTGTGTAATAATTTCTAGAGAGCAAAATGAAATTTTTTACAAAATCGTTAAATAATTGGATAAAAACACAGTTTTTCATGTAAAATATATCAATTGACTTGACCTTACCAATCTAGACTGTTTATTCGAAAACGGCCATGCTCCAATTTTGTCAAAATTTTATAAATAGCTTTCATTTGGATAGAAAAAAAAGTATACTAAAAGGATTATTGTCGACTCAAAAGTTAAGCCACTTTTTAAATTACTTTTTATATTTTCTATATATTTTAATATACGTTTTGATGATGTTTATTTTGACATATGTTGACGGAGGTTGAGAAAGAGTAGTTCCCCGATAGGGGCTGGGGGCACGCGCGCGCGCGTGTGTGTATGTGCGTGCGTGCGTGCGTGCGTGCGTGCGTGCGTGCGTGCGTGCGTGCGCGCGCGCGCGCGCGCGCGCGTGTGTGTGTGTGTGTGTGTGTGTGTGTGTGTGTGTAGCCACAGTGAAGAAGTGTCCACGCTTCGTACTATACCAGGGAGCGTCTCAGATGCGCAGTAATAAATGGACACAGCAGGCTGAGTGAAACGGACACAGGCCATACGGACATAGTGGCTTAGTTTACATCGTGCATTTGATACGCGTATCAGGTACCATATTCGTATCAAATTCGTACTAAATATTTAGTACGCACGATGTAAACGCTGCCGGATCAATTTGGTACGAGCGTATCAAGTAGGAGTATTGTACTAAACTGATACGCGTACCAAGTGATGCAAATGTCGATGTAAACGCATAAAACGCATTTTAGAGAGAATTTAGCAATTGAGCATAACCTCAGTGCTAAAATCTAAAAACCGGTGTGAAAATGTCTTAGTAGGAGACATCAACATGAATTAAATTTGTATTATATTTTTCACAGTACATGCTTAGTACATTCGATGTAAACGCGCCCGTACTAAGGCTTTCGTGCGCACCAAACTTAATACGCGTACTAAGGTTTTGACGATGTAAACTAAGCCAGTAACAAATGCGCACGGACCAAATGCACACGGACCAAATGCGCACGGACCAAATGCGCACGGACCAAATGCGCATGGACCGAATGCGCACAGACCAAACGGACACAGTAACCAACAGACTTACCACATGGGTTACGACTTGTCAGGGTACCCCTACCGACAGGGTGGGTGCGAGAGGGAGGGCTAAGCCCCCCTTGCACCGCCGTGTGTGTGTGTGTGTGTGTGTGTGTGTGTGTGTGTGTGTGTGTGTGTGTGGTGTGTGTGCAAAGCATTCTCTGCACCACATGGATTTGCGATTGTGCGCATTTGGTCCGTGCGCATTTGGTCTGTGCGCATTTGTTCCTGTGTCCGTTTCACTCAGCCTGCTGTGTCCGTTTATTACTGTGCGCATCTGGGACTCACTCCTATACCACATCAGTTTGTGACTTTCTACGCGTAGCAAAGTCCACCCACACTCCCTTCCCCTCCCATTTACAGAGCAAAATAACGTTCACGCTTGTACTATACTACATGCGTTTGCAATTTCAGATTTGAAATTGTGGCTAAATAGCAGCTTAAAATTAGTTGGGTTAGAGTTAGCAAATAATATGGGAAAGGGGGCTCCGCCTTTTTCCCCACGCATTCTTTGCACTATATTTATATTAATATGTGTAAAAATAAACATCACCAAACGTTGTATATTAAAATATAAAGAAAATATAAAAAATAGTTTAAAAGGTGGCTTAACTTTTGAGTGGCCAAAAATCCTAGTACCTCTTTTCTATCCAAATGGAAGCTATATATAAAATTTGAACAAAATTGGAACATGGCCGCTTTCGGAAGAATAGCCTTAATCTATTGTTATTAATTTTATTAAGCTTAAAATTAATTAAATTAAAAAATAAATATAATAAACTAAATTAAATTACAAATTTAAATTGCCAAGAAACAATTTTTAAATCCGATAATTTATGCAATCAGTTACGATCAGATTATCATTATTAATATTATTATTAATTATTATTATTATTATCTATTAGGTTTTCAAGTAATTTTTTAAAAGTTTTAAAAATAATTTATTGTTAATTTGTTGAAATAATACTGTCATTCTTCCTAAAATAATTATTGAAAACAAAGTTTTAATTAATAATGATACACCATCCATTCTTTGTAGTGTTTAAAAAGTTAATTACGTTAATTACACAGGCACACAAAAAAGTGATCCGGCGGACTAGACTAGCCAATCCTTATGTATTTCGATCCACTGAATTCGAATCCAAGGTCAGAATGCAAAGTTAGCTCGCATTTCTTAACCCCTAAAAAAATTTTTTTTTAATGTTGGTCCAACGGACCAGACTAGTCTATCCTTATGTATTTTGACCCGCTGAATCCAAATCCAAGGTCAGAATTGCTGAATTAGCTCATTTTTTCCTAACCTCAAAAACACTTTGTAAAAGCAGTTTGGATCACAAATGTATAATCCGGAACGTGCAGGCTTGCGTAACCACATTAACCGGGAAAATTTTCTAGGAAACAACAAAAGTGAAGATTACAAAAAAAGGTAGCGGAAATGATGGAGAACTATAGAAAACTAGGTTGCTTAATGAATCGTAAGTTGTATTTCTTAGATTCTTATATCGACTATTTCCCAGAAAATCTAGGTGATTATAGTGAAGAACAGGAAGAAAGATTTCATCAGGACATCAAGGAGATGAAGTATCGATATCAAGGCAAGTGGGATGTGAATATGATGGCTGATTTTTACTAGACGCTCAAACGTGATGTCTCTGGGAAAGGAAAAAAACGTAAGAGAAAGCCATTGTACAGAACCTTCAAGAATAAAAGAGATATAATAGAAAAAGGGAGTGAATTTTCTACGCTATTCACAGAAGCTCAAACTTGTCATACGTATTGAATTTTCTCCGGGTAATGTGGTTACGCAAGCCTGCACGTTCCGGATTATACATTTGTGACTCAAACTGCTTTTACGAGGTGTTTTTTTTTTTGAGGTTAGAAAAAAATGATCCAATTCAACAATTCTGACCTTGGATTTGGATTCAGCAGGTCAAAATACATAAAGATAGACTAGTCTGATCCGCCGGACCAATGTTAAAAAAATTTTTTTTTTTGAAGTTAGGAAATATGAGCTAACTTTCTAACCTTGGATTCGAATTCACCGGGTCAAAGTACATAAGGATTGACTAGTCTGGTCCGCCGCACACTTTTTTGTGTGCTTGTGTTATTTGCTTTCTAGCTTACTAAATTCAAAATTAATAACCGCGTCTCCCATACCAGTCAATCTATACATGCTACATTTATTTACTGTCCTTGTTCTCTCTCATATTTTATTTTCTGCCCTGATATTCCATATATAAATCTTGACTGATTACATGGTAAACTAATTATAAGAGATCAATTACAAGATGTTGCACCGATTGCAGCTGGTTTCTTACAATTTATAATCAGATTGATCGCGTCACTGTTACAGATTATTTCATGAATCTGTTATAAATATATTATCGAGTTTATTGCCGTCCACATGTGATCGAAATTGGATCTTTGCGTTTAATCCGATTCATGAGGACTTGGCAAATCTTGAAAGTGTATATCACGCTTAATCGTCAATTACACAATTCATCAAAAGTTACATAAAATTAACCGCAAGATCGAGATAGGTCGCCATTTACTTTTCTCATATCTGTTGAATAACAAATAAGGGTTATCCATTTAATCATCGCTGTGATATAATTCTCTTTTCGAACGCATACAAAATTTATATCGTTCCTTTCACTTATTTGCGTTGTATTTTTGTCACTTGCAATTGCCATTTTTACGATCAATCGAGCAACGACTTTTAAGTTGATCACCACAAGTAGTTTAGACTATTGTTTGTAAAACAGCTTTCAAATTTTTTCATTATTTCGGAAATATTTGTAACGAGATTGCAAAATAAATTCACACGTGTTTATCGATAACTATGTATATGTCACGAGACATATCTTAGATTATCAATCAGATGTAAAAATAGAATCGATCGAATCGAAAGATGAAAATCGATAAGAGCGAATTTTAGAAGATAACGAAAATGAAGAAAAAATTAAAATCTAAGCCAGGGCAAAATTGATAAAGCTACATGGAGTGTGCACAAATGCGAATTATCGAAATTAAACTTTGACTCCTACCGGAGCCGATCGTCGGGATCCATTTTAAGCTCTTGCCGAGTATCTTTTATCTTCAGTTGCGGATCGCAAATTGCAGATTGCGGCACATAAATCTACGGCTATCTCGGAACAACGAATGTACCACGTTAAGACATGGAACATCTGATTATCATTCGCAAACATCGCGGTATGCTATCAGTGTCGGTGACATAACGACACAGCAAAAACGGACTATTGCTATACGATAGCATATGTCCTACGGCGACCTATCGATCTACGAATAGTTGACAACCGCTAATCCATCCTTGAAGCGTAAACAACGCTCATTGTAGACCTGTTCGTCGGACGGTAGCACTGATTGAACTTTTCTGCCCAGTCAGGTACCTGCCAGTCATGAAAAAGATTTGTCGACATGAATGAGTAACCGCTTATATGAATCTATATACTGTTAGCAACGGAAGTAACAGAATGGATGCGATTGGTGAACCACGCAATTCGCCGACACCCGCAGAAACGCTTGATGCCATTGCGCTCTTACATGCTTCGGGAGTAGGATCTGCAAAGTAATAAAAAAAAGAATATAAAGTTAATAAAGACTGAAAATGCATCTCTCTCTTGTTCCTTCCCTCTCCACCCCCCCCCCCCCCCATACTGTAATTAAACATACAACTTGTCAATGTATCTAACTTTAATTAGTCAGAAAAGAGTATCTTATTTTTGTGTTATTTTGTTACTTGCCAGGAACCCCTTTTAGGCGTGGTAGAAACTCGTTCCAAAATGCACAAGCTGTTGTGCGAGGACCTCTACCAAAGTCATTTTTTTCTGCATTCCAAATAAAATACTTTGGATGATCTCTTGTATAAGGTGGCCATTCAGATTCGGTTACTGTTGGCATCCTGAAAGACAAATTAAAAAATTATAAAGATGGCTACGTCACTAGTGAATTATATTGTATATTTCAGAACAAACAAAGGGTGTACTTCCAAAAAGGTGAAACCTCCGATCGCGCTGAAATTTCAACCAAAGCTTACCCTTGATTAGAGAAGAAAGTCCCTAAAAGGATTTTCACCGACAAAGCTTTATTTGCCCTTTATCACTTCCTAAAAGTGCAAACATTTTTACTGTATATCTCTGAAAGTATTAATTTTAGAGAAAAAAGTTTCAAACAAAAAATGAAGCTCATAAAAGGCTCTACAAAAAAGGTTATATACATTTTTTACGTACCCCTATTATTTTGGCAGTTATAATAACTGTTATGAAATAAAATAATTTTAATTTTGGATTAACAGGATTTTACTCGTATAAACACACGCGCGTGGATGGGTCTATTGTAGGCACTCTCCTGGTTTATGAATATCCAATTGACATTGTAACATGGTCAATTGGATATTCATAAACTTAAATAATGACTTAAAATTGATTGGGTTAGAGTTAGGATTACAGTAACAAATGCGCACGGACCAAATGCATACGGATCAAATGCGCACGAACTTACCACATGGGTTGCAACTTTTCATGGCACCCCTACCGACGGGGTGGGTGCGGAAGGGGGGGGGGGCGAAGCCCCCCCTGCACCCCCGTGTGTGTGTGTGTGTGTGCGTGTGCGTGCGTGCGTGTGTGTGTGTGTGTGTGTGTGTGTGTGTGTGCGCGTGCGCGCGCGCGTGTGTGTGTGTGTGTGTGTGTGTGTGTGTGTGTGCAAAGCATTCTCTGCACCACATGGGTTTGCGACTGTGTCCGTTTCGCACTGTGCGTATTTGGTCTGTGCGCATTTGAAACGAGATTCTTATTATATACGTATTCATTTGAATTTTGCGCATTTCTATTCAGGGTATCTCTATTAGCGGGGTACGGAAGGGAGAGAGCCAAAGGCTCTTTTTGCACCCCCGCGCGCGCACGTGTGTGTGTGTGTGTGTGTGTGTGTGTGTGTGTGTGTGTTCTTTACAGTACGCATTTTCTATACCTATTTTTTACGCTAATCTTTTCTGAGATACATAATGAAAGCTTTTAAAATGTTGAGGGAAAAAAAGCTTTTTTTCTTCATGATAGCCAAAATAATAGGTTTACGTAAAAAATGTATATAACCTTTTTTGTAGAGCTTTTTATGAGCTTCATTTTTTGTTTAAAACTTTTTTCTCTAAAATCAATATTTTCAGAGATATACAGTAAAAATATTTGCAACTTTAGGAAGTGATAAAGGGCAAACAAAGCTTTGTCGGCGAAAATCCTTTTAGGGACTTTTTTCTCTAATCAAGGGTAAGCTTTGGTTAAAATTTCAGCGTGATCGGAGGTTTCACCTTTTCGGAAGTTTATTCCAAACAAATAGTAATCTAGTAATTCTTGGAAATTTTGCTGCAAATAAAAAAGTTAACAATTTTTTTTTAAATTTACGTCAATTATCTTTTTAAAGTAACTTCGATATTTACGCTGCGCAAGAATTTACACCACAAAAGTAAAACAAATGTAGAAGAAGTGGTAATAATTTACTCCCAATTATTTTGTTACATGCTCTTATGTTATATTAGTATTGTGTTGTAATTTCATTCAAATTGTGTTTTTACAGTTAATATTAATAAAACCACGATGAATAGAATCGATTTCGCAATGCAGTAAGTAGCGCGACCCTGTATTACGACCTATATAAAATGATTACTGTAGTACAAAAGGCTTAATAATTATTTCACAATACATATGTTTAGACTGTTTAGAGAAACAGTAAAGGACGAAATGTAACAAAGTGTTTATCTTTTGTATTCTTTGTTTACATATACATATATGTATATTACAGATTTCTATAATAAGAGAAAAATTTTTGGAACTTTATTTTCAAATTGAAATTCTATCTCTTCCCTTTTTTACAAAATTGTTTCTTTGATTATTTTTCCTTGTAAAATAGTAATAAATATGGTATACATATTTGCATGGCATACATTTTCATGTAACTCGATTTTTTCATTAAAAAATTAGTAACAATTATTCCAGACTTAACATTCATGTATTCATCTTTTGAATTTTATACTTTTGGTGGCTAGGTTTATTTAAATTTCCAAATTTTAAAGTAAATAAAAGGTATCTTTATTATTATAAATATCTTTTGCATTATTCTAGAGTTTTTTTTCTATTTCAAGAATTAGCTATTCAAATGAAACTTAATTTAATTTGTTGCCATTCTTTTGACAACAAGTTTTATCAGATTGTAACGAAATAATGTAAAAATGTTTTTTCATTAAAAAATTAGTAACAATTATTCCAGACTTAACATTCATGTATTCATCTTTTGAATTTTATACTTTTGGTGGCTAGGTTTATTTAAATTTCCAAATTTTAAAGTAAATAAAAGGTATCTTTATTATTATAAATATCTTTTGCATTATTCTAGAGTTTTTTTTCTATTTCAAGAATTAGCTATTCAAATGAAACTTAATTTAATTTATTGCCATTCTTTTGACAACAAGTTTTATCAGATTGTAACGAAATAATACAAACTAAAATTTAATATTGGGATTTTATGCAATAATATTAATACTTATTAATGCTGCGTGACACATAACACGTAATACGTACTCATAATACCTACCCTGTATATGCAAATCGCGAAAAGTAGTGAATCATTCTCAAAGACAGATCCCGTTCTTCGTCAGTGTATTCCAAAGACTTATTCAAGGGATGCCCAAAGACGTATTCCACTTCATCACCATGCATCACGCCCATCCATTCGCCCCATACATTCGTACTTGTTCTCTGTAACATAATATATACGTCATTGTTATTTTATTAATTTGAACATTATTACATTAATGTAAACACATTTATTACAACTTTTTAAACTTAATACAAAAATATAAAATATTTAGAGGAAAGAAAGTAATTATGGACTAGATGTGGGATTATAAAATTCACAATACCCCGTATACTTTGTGTTGAATTCTGGGGATAATCATTTAAATTACTTCTTTAAACGTTAATACTCCCGAGAAAAAATGGATAGTATGATCAGATGTAAAAATATATAATTAGATATAAAAATATCTAATAATATATGATCATATATAATCTAATCCGAAATTTGGCGCAATATGATAATATATAATCATAAAAATATATAATTAGATATGAAAAGGTCTAATAATATATATTTTTTATAGGATTATATAATAAGTATTGTATATAATCATATAAAATACATATATTATTAGATCTTTTTATATTCTAATTATGTATTATATTTTTATGATTATACATATATAATCATCTATGATCATATCGCGCCAATTTTCGGATTTGATTATATGTATATGATCATATATTAGATCTTTTCGTATCTAATTATGTATATTTACATCTGATCATATTAATGTCCATTTTTTCTCAAGCTGTTTAGACATTATCATATAGTGATTCTATATCATAGTCATTCAGTATTAACGTTTGTTTTGTTGTGAAAGCTGTATTTCAGTATTACAAAGTAACCGAAAGTTTTTTAAATGTATATTTTTTACATTATATATTTTTAAAAATATGTTGGGTATTAATTTTTTAACTTTAATGTAACTTGAAGAACTTGAATATGGCTTTTAAATAACGTATTTGAATTTAATATTTGGCCTAATGTATGCATACATTTGACGTGTAGAATTTTATTAGCTGCATTCAGAGTTGTGGACCACTTGCGAGTCCAACTTCACAAATCCGAGTCTCATAATCTCTTTGCACATATTTTTTACAATATTTTTACGATATTTAACTAATATTGTTAGTTATAATACTTTTATAGTACTTTTACAATGTATACGCAAAGTTGCAAAAACCAAAGATTTTTTACATACACATTTTTTATTCTTTTGTGTAATACAAAATATTGATACTTTTGTGATAGTGATGTGCAAGATTCGCCAAAGAGCGTTAACTTCTTATTTTCTAGAAAATTAGTAAATTGTTTTTTTCATAAAATTGTTAATTATGTTTGTTATGTATATCCGAAGAACTTCTGCTTATAGCATGATTAACAGAATTTTATGGGTAACAAACTTGTACCAACAAGAATTGTGTCAAATAAATATTTACTAAATTATTTAAATAAAACAAAATAAAGATTTATAATCTCTTTTTCTTTTCTATCGTACTATTAATTTTACATTTTATATACATATAAATATATATACAGGGTATTACAAAAGCATCGGATTTGCTTAGCACCGTGCGATAGAGAATGAAAATCGAAGGAAAAATGTCTAATACTATTTTTCAATACGGTAAATAGTTTTGCCTTAATTTATCATTATAATAAGTCAATAAGTGCGGAGGTACAGGAGAAAGTCAGTGACGGAGAATGCGTGAAGTTGATATTAAAAATTGAAAAATGCTTCTAATGCTAATAATTATCGATAAAATTGTTTGAAAGGCTACCAAAATTTTCAATAGAACTGTCAATTACCGAGAAATATTTTCATTTTGACGGAAAGTGTCATAAATAGAGCAAATAAATGTTTAGAAGCTAATGGTGGACACTCTGAGCACTTGTTATAAGAAGCACTTGTTATAATGTTTTATCGTTTTATAATAAATAAATTTAATTACCATTACATTTTTTCTTATCTTGTCTGACAAATCTTTGTAAGACCTATAGCGGTAAAATTTTTTTTCGGTAATCGACAGTTCTGGTAGCCGCCTGAAGAATTCTATCAATGATTATTAGCACTCGAAGCTGTAAACTGCGGAATAAAAAATTTCTTTAGTTGAAGATACAAATTCGAAAATTTTCTAAGTCCCGTCAAAATGGGAATATTTCTCGATAACCGACAGTTCCATTGAAAATTTTGGTAGCCTTTCAAAGAATTTTATCGATCATTATTAGCATTAGAAGCATTTTTCAATTTTTAATAACAAGGAGTCAACTTCACGCATTCTCCGTCACTGACTTTCTCTTGTACCTCCGCGCTTATTGACTTATTACAATGATGAATTATGGCGAAACTATTTACCGTATCGAAAAATAGTATTAGACATTTCTTCTTAGATTTTCATTCTCTATCGCATGGTGCTAAGCAAATCCGATGCTTTTGTAACACCCTGTATACAAATATATGTCCCTTTCTAAAAAAGGCGTGTCATCTGTGTGAATTTCATTCGTATCGTTACATCTTTCGTCACCAAGATACCAGCATTATATATGTCACTAGTAAACCAAAGAATAAAAATTAGTATTATTAAAAACGTTTATTTAAAGCTTTATTCAAGCTAATTAATAGTTGTGAATATTGACTGACATTTACAGCAATACTGACTTACAATTCTATATATTACACAATATCTCATCTATCTCATCAACATCAGTGTAAAATCTGAGCTTCTTACTCACTGATTATTTAATTTTACATTGGTGTTGATGATTAAATAGATGAAGTGTAACGTAGAGTTGTGCATGTGGTTAAATATTAAAAGGTTTAAGTAAATAAAAAGCATCTTTTGTCACCAATGTATGGGCAATTATTATCAATTAAAAATCGGGAGTAAACGAAATAGGCAAACCTTATTTCATATTTTTTACTTCTTACTCCTACTCCATTATTTCTGCTGACATTGTAGACCTTACATTAAACATAATGGCATAATATGCATTGTTACTTCACGAACTGTCATAACAACATGACACTGCACGTCACTTCACGCGAACCACTGGCGACCCACATAATTCATGACACACGATGCAAACGTAGTGATGATGTGAATGGCTGCGTTCCGATTTATTACGCACATAATTATTAACATTAAATATTATTATGGGTGAAACGGAATGTTACCCAAAAAGCATGCGAATGTGACCGCTATTCATGCCATCATGCCACTATATTTCGTCGGTATGACAGATTCTTAAATAACCTGAGGCGCATTTATAGCACACAAGCGCCTCTTGTATCAAAAGTGTGAAAGTGACATTTTCTGATCTGAGAGATCGATGATGATAACGTTTTTTACATGAAAATTTTGACATTTGAACTTTGCATCGTGATATCTCCTCTCATAAGGTACGTAGAAAAAAAAATAAAAATAGTTTTCCAATACAAATCGACCCCAAGCTTTCGATTGAGCCTAGTTAGAACCTGATCCGTTTAGCCGTTTCTGAAATCCGATACTTCACTTGGCGCGAGCTACTACTGTGTCTCTTAATCAATATTAAAATAGATTAAAGAATTAAAATTTACATATTTAGACAATATAAAAGGTTCCCAGACAGCACGTAAGACTAAAAGGTGACAAAAGGTTGACATTTTTAAGGAATGAGTCCCAGATGCGTACAGTAATAAACGGACACAGCAGGCGGAGTGAAACGGACACAGATCAAATGCGCACGGACTAGATGCACACAGACCAAATGCGCATGGATCAAATGCGCACGGACCAAATGCGCACAGTCGCAAACCTATGTGGTGCAGAGAATGCTTTGCACACACACACACACACACACACACACACACGCGCGCGCGCGCGCGCGCGCGCGGAGGTGCAAGGGGGGCTGCGTCCCCCCTCCCGCATTCACCCCGTCGGTAGAGGTGCCCGAAAAGTCGCAACCCATGTGGTAAGTTTGTTGGTTACTGTGTCCGTTTGGTCTGTGCGCATTTGGTCCGTGCACATTTGGTCCGTGTGCATCTGGTCCGTGCGCATTTGGTCTGTGCGCATTTGATCTGTGTCCGTTTTACTCAGCCTGCTGTGTTCGTTTATTACTGTGCGCATTTGGGATGCTCCCATTGCAGACGTCCTGAAAATATTATATGTGTTATTATATTTTATATTATTATATCAATTTTTCTTGGCAACTAAACATTGCAACACTGCAACTAGTATGTAAGTTCAACATGACAACAATCGCCGTGCGCCGCGGCCCGGTCGCCCAGCCGGCGCGGCGCGGCACGGCGGCGCGGTGTGAATTATTATTTTTAACCATGTTCCACCCCGATTGATTTGAAAAAAATATGTGTTAAAGAAGAAAATCTAGAGATGTTTTTGTGAAAATATAAAAGTGGTATCTCAGAACTATCACCCCCACAAAAATTCATAAAATCAAAAATTTTTTTATCGAGTTTTTTTTACCACAAAAATTACTTAAAATTTTCTTAAACTTGTCTAAACGATGTTTACAACATATATTTTTTTCATTAAAATCGGTCCAACCATTTTCGAAAAAAACCATTTTCTTTATTTTTCTTTCCCTTTTCATAATTTCCCCAAAAATGCAATTTTGTAGCTAATATTTGGGGAAGTTTTACATCTCAAGGGTGCCAACTAATGATATCAATTTGAGCTCGATTAGTGCGGGGGCAGATTTCACCTGCTTATTCCGCTATGCCCTTTATATTTGACAATAAAATCATTCAAAAAATTACAAGAATATTCCATCGTGCATGTGGTTACAAAGATAAGTAGAATTCACTTGTATCGACCGAGTACTTTGTGCCTGACGATCTGAGGAGAAAGCAAGTGTAGCGAAAATATTAGTTCTATCCATGGTGTAGTATAGCGGAGTTAAGCCTTGTCTTAGTGCGTGGTTAATTGAAGTCTTTCGGGCGCGCGAGTGTTTACGGGGAAGCGTCCCAGATGCGCACAGTAATAAACGGACACAGCAGGCTGAGTGAAACGGACACAGTAACAAACGGACACAGACCAAACGGACGCAGTAATAAAGGGACACAGTAACAAACGGACACAGACCAAATGCGCACAGAGCGAAACGGACACAGACCAAATGCGCACAGAGCGAAACGGACACAGACCAAATGCACACGGACCAAATGTGCACACTGCACATGCGCACACTGCACGTGCGCACGGACCAAATGCAATCCATGTACATTGCAAGCAGAGTAAAGTCCACATAGGTTAGCGACTTGGACGGGGTGGGTGCGGGAGGGGAGCCGAAGGCCCCCCTTGCACCCCCCCGTGTATGTGTGTGTGTGTGTGTGTGTGTGTGTGTGTGTGTGTGTGTGTGTGGTGTGTGTGCGTGCAAAGCATTCACTGCATCACATGGGTTTGCGACTTTCCGTGTATGCATTTGGTCCGTACGCATGTGCAGTGTGCGCATTTGGTCTGTGTCCGTTTCGCACTGTATCCGTTTCGCTCATTGCGCATTTGGTCTGTGTCCGTTTCGCACTGTGTCCGTTTCGCTCTGTGCGCATTTGGTCTGTGTCCGTTTCGCGCTGTGTCCGTTTCGCTCTGTGCGCATTTGGTCTGTGTCCGTTTGTTACTGTGTCCGTTTCGCACTGTGTCCGTTTGTTACTGTGTCCGTTTCGCACTGTGTCCGTTTATTACTGTGTCCGTTTGGTCTGTGTCCGTTTGTTACTGTGTCCGTTTCACTCAGCTTGCTGTGTCTGTTTATTACTGTGCGCATCTGAAACTCACTCGTTTACGGACATATTTAAAGTCGAACAAATTTTTAAACGTGCTTTTTTGGCAATTGGTAATGGTGTAAATTATTCCGGAGTTTGTGTCGCTATGTGTTTGCTCACTCTACCATGGGAAACATAACCTCCAAATGACAGGTACATTTTTTTCTCAATACGCTAATCCACTTTGTTTACTTTCTTAATATTGGATCATTGGATTAATATTGGATGGCAAGCCTTTTTATTTATTTTTATGATTGATTGTCAATCAAGTCGATCATGTCCATGATCTTATTTTACAGTTTCCTCAATGTGCTGGACTATATAAACAATTTATTTCCCATGGAGCAGTCACTGTCAAATATCGATGAGATGGTGAATAATATAGAAAATAAAACACTATTGATAGGACTTGTGACAATCCTGTGCTCGCTGGACAACAAGCAGTCATCCGAGAAATTTCAGTAAGTGATTGTGTGTCAATTCTGATTTAGTCTAACTTAGTTAAGATTTTGCAATATTAATTTATATATGCGATGTTTTATATGCAACTTTTTTATTTTATTTTTTCCAAGAATGGTACATATTTATTTGTTAGGATGATATGTGTACCGCTTATCTGCCTACCAAAGTTTGAATTCCATGCCTAATGTGATCAACTGAAGCCTGTGTTACCATGACGATCGAATTAAAGTGAAGACCGTGAAGCTATTGGCACTTCACTTTTGATCATTTGCATGTGCTAGTGGAAGGAGTAGATAATCTAAAGTACGTTTATTAAAAATATTTAGACATTGTCTTAAAATTATAAAATCTACAGCAGATTTCTTTGGTCTGGTTTCAGAGTATTAACACAAAGGAAACAATATGGAGAAATTATTGTACCATTGCAAGGAGTGATGCAGATGATGCAACATTTTAACAGCTACATGAACATACCACAAGTGAAGCAATTATCTGATCAAGTAAGGACGCAAATGGTATTTTTAACTTGTGCCCTACAAACGTTTTATGTCAGATTGATTTCTAAAAAAATTTCAAAAGTAATTTAGTTATACTACTTTTTTCTTAAAATAAAGGTAGTGATTGTGGCACAGTGACTTGTGTGTCTGCTTTCTGATTACGCGGTTTTGAATCCAAGTCTCGGGCAGAGAGCAGATACACAACTCACTGCGCCACAATTGTATGGATAAAGTGCTTTTTTCACATTATATTATAAGCGCTAATAATTAATAGAATTGTTTCTTTGATTAAGTATTTTATATTTGTTTGAACAAAGAGTTCATCAGATTTAGCATAAGTTGGCCTAGCAGA
Organism: Monomorium pharaonis; assembly: GCF_013373865.1. NCBI lineage: Eukaryota > Metazoa > Arthropoda > Insecta > Hymenoptera > Formicidae > Monomorium > Monomorium pharaonis. Next base: position 17,637,792 of record NC_050469.1, read on the forward strand.
TTACAACGGATTTCAAACAGGCCTTTTCAGGTCAAAATCCGAAGCATTTCAATCAGTTAACGGAGGAATGTTTAGTATTATCAGAATTGCATCCTAAAGTGAAGTATGTACATCATAGAAATTTTTGTACATTTAGTATAAACAACAACAAACGTACGATTATATTTGAAACATCTTTTTTTTATAGGAAAGATCTGCTCGTTTGGTTTGTAAGAATTCAATTAGAAGAATACGCACATTTGTTCGATGAGAATCAGAATTTGCCTAGGATAAGATAAATCGAAGATATACGTGGATTAAGAAACATCTGCTTGATTTTGAGACAAAATTTGGTGCAATCTTTTCCCAAGATTGGGAGATTTCTGAGCGAATAGCTGTACAATTCTGACATATTACGTGTTAACACTTACTAAGTTAACGAACAAGAGACGTAACGAAATAGACATTAAATTATTGCTGTACTTTTATTTAGACTGCGTTTTGTATTTATATAAAAATTTATTACATGTATTGTATTACAAAAATAAATATGTAATTGATGTAAAAATAAATATTATTATTATATTTAATGTGTGCTATCCCAGATTGAGAGTTCAAAAAGAACTTAATTGTATGTCACCAATTATGAATTCTTTTTGAGAATAAAAAGTATTTTTATAAAATTTTTATAAAAATAATTTTTTTTGCATCTCAAAAAGAATTCAAAATTGATGACATAGAATTGAATTTTTTTTTAACTCTCTGTGTTGTCTGAGATGTTTATTAAAATCTAACTTAACCTAACCTAATCTACAATTAGAAGCCTGTCTAAAAACACTTACTAAAAGATGACTTAAGGTTGACTAATTTTAGACATCTTTCATTTGTCTTAAAGATGACTAAAAGATGTCTAAAATTAGTCACCTTAAAGTCATCTTTTGGACAAGGCACAAAAGCCAACTTTTAGTCGTTTTTTAATTGACTATACGCTCTAACTGAAAGATGTCTTGAACTAAAATATGACCAGTTATAGTGATTCTTTTAGATGACTTGGTGTTGTCTGGGTTTCTACGCGATTGACTTCTACATTTTTTACTATTATTTGAGTTCTTTTGCTGTTATCATTATTCAAGTAGTCCTTTACGGCGTAAAGGGCCTTGCTGAGAAAGTTCACAACGACCTGCTTACGAAATATGACACCAGAGAGGAATTTGCAGGGTTAGCACCACCTAAACTAAACAAAGAATTTATCGCTGTTCTGACTCCCTCCGTAATTAAACGCGACGAATTCGCATTCTCAGTCGCAGGTTGAATCATGTTTGCGAGTCATTGCTTCAGGTATGTCAATTCTTCTTAAGGGGTTATACTACTCAGCAAAAAATTTTTTTTTCGTTTTTTTTTTATTGGCTTAAATGATGCATAAACTATCTAAAAATGATATTCCAGCATAATTATAAGTGGGAAACATTAAAAAAAATTTTTACAACTTATTTTCCGAAGCGCCGCCGAGCGCTTTGAAATGTTTAAAAATGTCACTCCGTCACGCGCAGCATTTTGAAGCGTTGTAGTCAAGTCAGTATTTTTATATAGGTAGAAGTAAGTTATACTTTCTCAAATTAAATGTTAATTAAATGCGAATGAAAATTTAAACGCCGTCGTTTGGATAGTAGCGCCGAAATCGGTATCAAGCAGCAAAACTGTTATTGATATAGCGACTAACGTTGCTGCAATCACTTATAATGATAGTTTTCAAGAATTACTTGCTATAATGAGTACACTTGAACTGAAGATTAGCCACGAATTTTATAATTATTGTATGGAAATCGATGAACGGCGCGTTCAAGCTGCAAACTGCTCAGCATCAATAAACAGAAAAACGCGCGGAAGGACCTTACATTGCTCAGAAAGGAGGCTGAAGAACAATATTTAGGCTTGGAAGAAATTTTTTGCGGTCCTGGGATAGCAGAGTGAAGGTAAAAAAATCAGCAAGCCGATATTTTCAATTTTTCATATAGTAAACATGTTTTGAAACTTTAAACGCAATTATCTCAGAACCATGTTTTTCAAATTGCCGTGCAGCATAACTCAAGCAATTTATATTCGATTGACTTGAAATTTGAACTGTAGTTTCTTAGATAAATTATCTATCGAAGTACCAATGATTTTTACGATCAATAAATAATTACATTTTTTATAAACGATTTGAAATCAATTTTTCATCGAAAAAAGTAATTTTTGTTTTTAAATGGATGCCAAATTTGTAAAAATCAATATTTTTTAATAATCGTTGGTACTTCCAAAGAAACACTAATATAGAATATAAAAAAATTTTTTTTATCTCTGTAGATGCTGTATGAACATTGCTACTCTGCACGCCGTTTATCTCTTCGAAAAAAAAGCGTTCTTAAGTAACTTATTGCCACGACGCCATTTTTTACTTTAAATAAAAAAAAAATTTTTTTTGTATATCTTAAAACTTATATAATAAACCCTGTAAACTTTAGTTTGATTGCTTTATTAGTAGTGGAGAAAAAAATTCATAAAAAAAGCCTCATTTTTTAGCACGCCTGGGTAGTATAACCCCTTAAGAAGGATGTATCGCAATCTCTGCACGAGGCTAAGCCAGCTCTAGTCCTCTTCTCGGACAACATCCATCTACTCGCGGACCATTATTTCCGCTTATCTCTCGCTCGAAGGGTTTTTACCAAATCTTCGTTAAACATTATTGGCAAGAACGCTGCAGAATCAGCCCCGATTGACGAATACTTATTCGGTCAAGACTACTCTTAAACTCTGGAAGGCAGCTCAAGCTTGTAAAAAAGCGGGTCGGGAGGCGGTCAAAACGACCCTGCTCCTCGGGAAAAAATCTCTATAGCCTGTGCGTCAGTAGACCCAACCACGACGCCTTCAGCTTCCAGCGTCCGCCAGGGATCAAGAAACTAGAGAGCTCCCGCTCGCCCATCGACGGCTTGCAGGACGGGAGCTTTACAATACAAGAGCCGTCATCACTGCTCCCAGTCCAGATCCCGCTTCCGGCATCGCAACTAAACGAGATACAGTCAGCAGGTCGCCTGGGCCTTTTCCTTGAACAATGGCTTAGCATCACTTCAGATTCAATGGTTTTAAACGCAGTACGGGGTTACCGCATTCCGTTTGCTTCACTCCCTCCACCGAAACCCGTCTTACAGGAAATAGAGTTTTCTGAACGCGACTCATTTTTATGCAATGTGGAAATAGAACGTCTTCGATCCAAGAACTATTGAGGCGGTTGAACCATCGGAGGAACAATTCTTATATCCTTTTTTTCTTATAGACAAATCGTCAGGTGGTAAACGATTCATTCTAAATTTGAAGGAGTTGAATACATACATTGTACCCCCACATTTCAAGCTCGAAGATTGGCGAACTGTTGCCCGCCTCATGCTGCAAGGTTTGCTAATGGTGACCCTCGATCTAGAAGATGCGTATCTATTAATTCCAATTGCCCAAGATTATCGAAAATTTCTTTGTTTTAGGTGGCGTCAGACAACTTACCAATTTACGGCTTTACCATTTGGCCTATCTGCAGCTCCATTTATTTTTACAAAGATCATTCGCCCAGTTATCACATAGCTATGTAAGAAAGGTTTCCAATCGGTTGTATATCCAGACGACTTTCTCTTCCTGGGCTCAACCATCGAGGGGAGCGTCCCATTTGGCCACGTCAATATTGACCACGGTCCCGATTGACCACGTCAATATTGGCCACGTCAATATTGATCACGTTAATATTGGCCACGTCAATATTGACCACGACCCCGATTGACCACGGGGTGGATTGGCCAAGTTAATATTGGCCACGTCAATATTGCCCACGTCAATAATGGCCACGCGTCAATATTCGCCACGTCAATAATGATCACGTCATTATTGGCCACGTCAATATTGGCCACGCGTCATTATTTGCTACGCATCAATATTGACCACGTCAATATTGGCCACGCGTGATATTGCCCACGTTAATAATGGCCACGTCAATATTGGCCACGCGTCAATATTGACCACGTTATTATTGCCCACGCGTCAATATTGGCCACGCGTCATTATTGCCAGGCGTCATTATTGCCCACGCGTCACTATTGGCCACGTCATTACTGTATATGGGTTTGCGACTTGGACGGGGTGGGTGCGGAAAAAAAGGCCGAAGGCCCTCCTTGCACCCTCCGTGTGTGTGTGTGTGTGTGTGTGTGTGTGTGTGTGTGTGTGTGTGTGTGTGTGTGTGTGTGTGTGTGTGTGTGTGTGTGTGTGTGTGCAAAGCATTTCTCTGCACCACATGGGTTTGCGACTTTCCACGCTAAACAAAAAAAATAGATTAATATTGACGTAGGTAATAATGACGTAGGCAATAATAACGCGTGGGCAATAATGACACGTGGGCAATATTGACGCGTGGCCAATAGTGACGTGGGCAATATTGACGCGTGGCCAATATTGACGTGGGCAAACAGGTGTCACTCACCATCGAGGCTAACGTTTCTATCACTATAAGGGTGCTGGAGTCTCTGGGTTTCTTAATCAATTACAAGAAATCTATTCTGGAACCCTCTTCTAGACGTAAATATTTGAAATTTATTTTTGACTCTCGCGATCAATCCATCTCAATTCCTCCCCAATGTCGAGCAAATTTACTCAACCTGACGGTCGGCATAGCTTATGCCGTTGAAGGATGCTTTGAATTCCAAGGCATTTATGTGGAGGGACTGTTCCGATTGCAACCACCATCCGTGAGTACGTTGTTCTCCGCAGGAGGCAACCCCACCCAGTCATGGAAGCGTCCGAGAAGATCTCCATGCGAAAGGTGCTCTTACGGATTTTGTGAGCCTGGTGCCGATTCGAGAAAACTTTAGTCTATCTGGTAAAATCCTGTTGAAGCGACGATGGAATATCCATGATTGCTGAAAAGTTTTCGTTTGAGTTTATCAGAGACAAGAATTTTCCCTCTCAAAATTCTTTGTATAAAGAAATCCGTATTGGACAGCTGGGCATACAGAGACAAGAGAACCAATGAAACTGGCAAATTCTCTTATAGAGCACGAAGATTTATAAAATCAAATCTTCGTGCTCTATAAGAGAATTTGCCAGTTTCATTGGTTCTCTTGTCTCTGTATGCCCAGCTGTCCAATACGGATTTCTTTATACAAAGAATTTTGAGAGGGAAAATTCTTGTCTCTGATAAACTCAAACGAAAACTTTTCAGCAATCATGGATATTCCATCGTCGCTTCAACAGGATTTTACCAGATAGACTAAAGTTTTCTCGAATCGGCACCAGGCTCACAAAATCCGTAAGAGCACCTTTCGCATGGAGATCTTCTCGGACGCTTCCATGACTGGGTGGGGTTGCCTCCTGCGGAGAACAACGTACTCACGGATGGTGGTCGCAATCGGAACAGTCCCTCCACATAAATGCCTTGGAATTCAAAGCATCCTTCAACGCCCTTCGTTGTTTTGCAGGGTACTTGCAAGACTGTAATATTCTTCTCCGCATAGATAATACGACGCCATCATACATCAATCGATTCGGATCAATCCAGTATCCGCATCTTTCCGACATCTCGAGACAAATATGACACTGATACGAAAACAGAAATATTTTTCTTTTTGCTTCGTATACTTCCTCATTAGATAACTATGTTGCCGATGCGGAATCTCAAGCTCCGGACCCAAATACAGAGTGGTCTTTGTCGAAGCTAGCATTTCGGCGGGTGGCCAAGTCTTTCGGCCCTTTTAACATAGATTTATTCGCCTCCGCCATCAATAATAACTGCGAAAATTATGTTTCCTGGCTCCCAGACCCAGAATCAATCGCAGTGGATTTTACCCTTTCCTGGGTAGAACTCAATTTTTACGCATTTCCTAACTTTATTTTGCTTCCACAAGTTCTTAGGAAAGTGGTTCGACGAGGGAGCAACGGGAACATTGGTCGTGCCCTAGTGGCCCTTTCAGCCTTGGTTTCCGTTGTTTCAACATTTTCTGATCTCAGAGCCATTAATTCGTGCTCCCAATCATTCTCTACTTTCTTCTCCTTTCAGAAATTGACACCCAGAATGCAAGACACTTTCCCTGGGGGCTGGGAGATTATCAGAAAAGCGTTTGAGGCCAAGCTCGCTCCGCCCGCAGCAATTCCAGCATTAAAAGCCTCTCTAACGGAATCGACTATTAAGCAATATTCTCTCCCCCTCCTTCGGTGCTGGTGAGATTTCTGCAAGCTGCATGGCATATCTTTCTACTCCCCTACCGTGGTCCAGATGCTCGAATTTTTGGCCCAGAAGCTATCTAAGACTTCCTACTCAAGCCTCAACACTATAAGATCGGCTGTGTCGCTTATTAGTCAAAATGATATCGGCAACCATCCTATGATCAAGCGGTTTTTTAAAGGCGTTGCATCACTTAAACCGCCCCGGCCTAGATATGACTACATCTGGGATCCAGCGCGTTATCTCCAAGCTCGCCTCTATCTGTCCGTACGACTCATGTTCGTTGAGTGTCCTTATCAGGAAATTAGTACTCCTTCTCGCCCTGGGAACGGGTCAGCGTGTACAAACGCTCTCCTTGTTGAGAATATCTCATATCACTCTAACGGATAAGCTGATCATTCGTATCCCGGATCGGAAGACATTGGCGGCAGGCCGTCCCCAACCGTTCTTTTCTTTCTCACGTTTCGTGGAGCATGAAAATCTCTGTATTTTCCGGCTAATGGAATATTATCTCAGGAAGACCAGTTCTCTGTGTTCTAGTTCATGTGATTTTATCTCCATAACCAAACCGCATAAATCGGTCACAGTTCAATCAATTAGTCGCTGGATAAAGCAGGGCCTCGAGGAATGCGGAATAGATACCCAATTTCTTCCGCCCAGAGTACTCGCCACGGGAGCGGTGCACTTGCACACGGTTCAAATGGCTACGGTGCATTTGGACACGGTGCTTTTGGACACGATATCTTGCGCACGGTTCAAATGACCACGGTGCATTTGCACACGGTGCATTTGCACACGGTACATTTGCACACTGTGCATTTGGACACAAAAGAAATTTTATTAAAAATGTACACCAGTTATATGCACACGTAAAATTGTACCACCGATATTTGTGCACGAAAAAATGCCCACCGTTCAATTGGACACGTAAAAGTTGCACACCATTTATTTGCACACCGCTCACTTGCACACCATTCACTTGCACACCGTTCATTTGTCCACCAGTCATTTGCACACCAAGAAATGCGCACCGATAATTTGCACACGGAAAGATGCGCACTGATCATTTGTACACGGAAAGATGCACACCGTTTTTTTGCACACCGTTCAGTTGCACACCGTTCAATTGCACACCGTTCAATTGTACACCGTTTAATCAAACGCATATTAAATATTCATACATTGTGGCTGCGTTTGCAATGTGTACATAGGTTAGCGACTTGGACGGGGTGGATGCGGGAGGGGGGGCAATTGAACGGTGTGCAACTGAACGGTGTGCAAATAAACGGTGTCCAAAAGAACCGTGTCCAAATGAACGGTGTGCATCTTTGCGTGTGCAAATAATCAGTGCGCATCTTTCCGTGTGCAAATGATCAGTGCGCATCTTTCCGTGTGCAAAAGATCGGTGCGCATCTTTTTGTGTGCAAATGATTAGTGCGCATCTTTCCGTGTGCAAACGATCGGTGTGCATTTCTTGGTGTGGCAAATGAGTGGTGGGCAAGTGAATGGTGTGCAAGTGAGCGGTGTGCAAATGAATAGTGTGCAACTTTTACGTGTCCAAGTGAACGGTGGGCATTTCTTCGTGTGCAAATATCCAGTGGTCAAATTTGACGTGTGCATAAAACTGACGTATATTTTTAATAAAATTTCTTTTGTGTCCAAATGCACAGTGTGCAAATGCACCGTGGTCATTTGAACCGTGCGCAAGATATCGTGTCCAAAAGCACCGTGTCCAAATGCACCGTGTCCATTTGAACCGTGTCCAAGTGAGTGCCACCCTTTGCTACGCCTCAACCTTTCGAGCCGCATACAAGGGAATCACGCTTGACCTCATCAAGCGCGCATCTGGTTGGTCTGGCGAATCCCGTGTATTTGCAAATTTTTACAACATACCGATTGTAAATCCGGAAGATTTTGCCAACGCGGTTTTTTTTATCCTGAACACATATATATTTTCCTTTTTTTTTGTTGTTTGCTGTGTTTTGCCCTTTTTTCTCCTTTTTTGGAGAAGACTCGATAGAAACGGAGAAAGAAGAAAGAGAAGGACGGTTTACTAGTAAAATCCAAACAGTCTATTATTAAGACTACCAGTATCTTCTTAATTTTAAGTTTTGCATTTAATATAATTAGGACAAATTCTTACTCTAGAATCTCTTTTTGTTACGCCCTATGCAACATACGGCTTATTCTGCATGTATTCTGTAATTCCATTTTTTATTATAATGATAAATATTATAATCACAACCAGTTTTCTTCTCTTTTGCCTTCTAGATGTTGTTATTTCCGGCTAATCGCTGGGCTTTTAACAACTACATAGTTATTTCCATTCGGACGAGGCAATAGGCATAATTGTTAGATTGAACGAACTTACCTGTGAAGTTCGATACTAATTATGCCATTTGTCTCGTCCGGATAGACTCCCACCCGTACTTATGTTCTTTTTTGTTCCTTTTTTCTTCCCCTCCTTCAGAGTTTGCGATTAGCCGTCGCTTTTACTTTGAACTTATGAGGTGTACACAGCCGCGCATGTGGTAAGAGCGCGCGAGCGGCGCTAGGACCTTTGCGCGGGACCCTAGGCGCGCTATATTTGTTTAGCGGAGATTTGAAATCTGTTGTCGGATTGGCGTGCAGGAGCATGACTACATAGTTATTTCAATCCGAACGAGACAAATGGCATAATTAGAATCGAACTTCACAAGTAAGTTCGTTCAATCTAATAATTATTATTGCAATTATTAAAGTGGATATAATTTGCCCACGTTCGAAATGGCTACGCGTAAATTTGAAATGGCTACGTTCGAAATGGTCACGTTCGAAATGGCCATGTTCGGAATGGCCACGTTCGAAATGGCCACGTTCGGAATGGCCACGTTCGGAATGGCCACGTTCGGAATGGCCACGTTCAAAATTGACCACGTTCGGAACGGCCATGTGTGGAATGATTTTTTTCTTGTTTGCGTGGAAAGCTGCAAACCCATGTGGTGCAGAGAATGCTTTGCGCCCACACGCACACACACACACACACACACACACACACACACACACACACACACACACACACACACACACACACACAGGGTGGTGCAAGGGGGGCCTTCGGCCCCTCGTCCCACACCTCACCCCGTCTAAATCGTTAACCATGTGCATTGTACTGGAAATTATGTAAAACATACGTGGGCATTTCGAACGTGGCCGTTCCGAACGTGGCCGTTTCGAACGTAGCCGTTCCGAACGTAATCATTTTGGACGTGGCCGTTTCGGACGTGGTTGTTTCGAACGTGGTCAAATTGAACTCCGTGCAATATTTCTTGTAGCCATTCCAAACGTGACCATTCCGAACGTGGCCATTTCGGACACTCCTCAATTATTACTATTTTCAAAAAGTAAAAAGCTAAATAATGCGCGCGTATCGCCCCAATCAGCAAGCAATATTTTATAAATGTTTTTTAAATATTTATTTTTGATTATTTTTACATTATTAGCGTTTATTGTACAAATAATATTTATTTAATATTTATTAAACATTTAGTTTATATTAATTATTTATTTTAAATAATGATAAAAAAATAATATTTATTTAACGTTTATTTAACGTTTATTTAATATTTAAAAATTATTAAATTTTTATTAAAAATAATAATTTAAGAAAATTATTTGTGTAACATTTATTTAATGTTTATTTAAAATTTATTTTTTTAATTTAGAAGAATATTTAAAATAATATTTAAAAAATATAGAATAAAATAGAATAGACTTTATTGTGTTCCCTTAGGAGTTGCAAGGCGCTTTTGACACGGAGCGTTCCCAAACCGTTTACATCTGCATCATAACCCCAACCTCCAACTTTACCTGGCCATCAGCGACCATTACATCCTATAGTCTCCCTACCCCTGCTCGCACACCCTTTTTTTCCCCGTTCCTGCAGCCCTTCCTCCTCTGCCCCTTCTTCTTCCAGGCCTCCTCTACATCTCCTCCATCTCACGGTCCTCTCTCTTCTCTCTTATCAGATCATCAGCCATCCTTTTGTCCTCGCTATATCTTCTCCTTCCTTCTTCTCCGACCTGCCATCCCCGTACTCCACCTCCTGCTCCACCGTTTGTTTCCATTCAGCCTTCTTTATCTCTCCGTCTTTGGCGTCTTCTCTGCTTCCTCTTTTCATCCTCTCTTCTGGTCTTCTTCCTCCTTCTTTATCCTTTATTCCTCTCACCAAACTTGCCGTCTCTCCGTCATCTCTCCACTTTCCGTGCTGTTGAGCCTCCCCGACTCTTTACGCTCTTCTCTGCTCTTCTCTCTCTCCTGCTCTTCGTAAACTCTCCTTGTCACTCTTTCTTCTTCTCTGTTCTCCTCGGCTCCTCTCTCTTCCATTTGCTTGACCGTTCTTCTCTTTCTGATCCGCTGCCCTTTCTCTTCTCTCCGCCATCCTCTCTTCTTGTCTTCTTCTTATTCCGCTTCTTTATATTTCCTCGAATCTCTCCGCTCTGGCTATACCTTCCTTCTCCATTTTCTTTCTGCTGGTCTGCTCCACCTCTTCTTTTGTCCACTTCGTCTTCTTTCCTTGATCTCTGCTAACTGACTTCCCACTTTCCTCACCTCTGCTCTCCCTTGACACTCTGCTCTCCTCTTTCCTCTCTCTCTCCCACACTCCGCAGCCTCCTCTTCTTGTCACTTCTCACTTATTGCTGCCTTACTTGTTGCCATTGCCGGTGCTCGTATACAAAGCGTTCGCAAAACACGCTACCACCGTCTTTTTCCCAGTACTGCCAGCTCGACTTTCGACTCTCGAACGACTCTCCCTTTCTCTTCCTATTGGTCCTCTCCCGATATCTCGATATCCCGTATCTCACCAGCTTCGCTCCACCGTCTTCCATCTCTTCTTCTTACCCCCTCTTCTTGATCTCTTCTGCTGTTGCTTGTGTTTCGCCTACTCATCCTTGTTTTTATTCCGATTTTCACTTCTCCACTGCTTCTTTAATTCTTCATTCCTTCTCTTCCCTCCATTCCCTTCCGTTCTTCTCGATCTCCTCTTCCCAATTATCTGACTCTCAACTCTCTCTTCGTCCTCATTCTTCACTATTCTCCTTCTCACTTTGGAGCTCACTTCCATACACCATATTTAAAAAATATTAATTTATTATTAATTTAATATTTATATTTCAATAATAAATTATTTAAAATAATGATTTAGGGCAAACATTTATATAATATTTAATTAAAATTTTTTAATATTAATTTAACATTTTAATGAAACGTTTAAAACATTATTTACATAACATTTATTCAATATTTGAGTAATATTTATTTAAACCTTTAAAAAAATATTTTAAAAAATATTCCAAAAATGCTTATTTAATATTCATTTAATATTTATGTTACGATAATTAATTATTTGAAATAATGATTTAGGGTAAATATTTATATAATATTTAATTAAAATTTTTTAATATTAATTTAACATTTTAATGAAACGTTTAAAACATTATTTACATAACATTTATTCAATATTTGAGTAATATTTATTTAAACCTTTAAAAAAATATTTTAAAAAATATTCCAAAAATGCTTATTTAATATTCATTTAATATTTATGTTACGATAATTAATTATTTGAAATAATGATTTAGAGTAAATATTTATATAATATTTAATTAATATTTATTTAATATTAATTTATCATTTTAATAAATTGTTTAAAATAATATTTACGTTTTTGTAACACTTATTTTATGTTTTTGTAATAATTATTTCACATTTAGAAAGTTGTTTAGAATAAAATTTTAAATATATTTGAATTATGGTTGGGAAGCTTCACTAATTATGTAGCGTAAGTTATGTGCAAAGAGGACGTGAATCTATTAGATGTAATGAAAGAGTCACAAAAGCGTATAAATAAAACTTTTGAGGTACAGACTGAAACATCGGAACATAAAGAAAGTGAAGATTGAGACAACATTGCACTTATCAAAACAATAAGGCATATTAACAATACTCAAAAATTATAAGAAATGACATCTATTTTTTATTTTTTTACGAACAAAGCAAAAATAGATTTTTTCATATTTCACATATTATTTCGCATATGTGAAAATCAGTAAAAAATTGTAATACTTTATATTTATTTATAAGAATACAAGTTAACTATACATGTTTCATTCTTCTAACAACAGTTATTGAAATAATCTATAACAAATATGTATGCATTAACATAAAATATTCATGGATCATCACGAAGCATTAGGATGCGTACGATCTTCGAAGTCAAGCAACGTCGGGGGTGGTTGGCACTTGGATAGGTGACCGTTTTTTCAGGCGCAGAAATTAAACATGTTCTAACAGGTACTGTGGCTTGGCTGAAACATGTATAGTCTTCTTCCCCTTACAAAATTATCGCAAAAATTTATGATGCTAGATTGATGAAGTTACGTCGAATTTATCAAAATTATTTAATAATGTCCGAAGATTCCAGGACGATTTCTTGCCCTGCCCGTGCTGCTGCGTGGGCTTCCGGGCCACGTCCACCTAAGCTCTCCCTTCCAGAAAGGACTTGCACGGACTTCCTCCCCCGCAGAACTGGCCAGGTTCCAACGAGAAATTTCCGACGTCCGAATCCTTTTCCGTCCCCGTGCTCCTTCCTCACCAAATCTTCTTTCTTCTCCGTGCCAGGTCTTGTGCGCTTCTTACTTCTTTCTTCGGGATCGGGGGGGGGGGGGGAATTAACTTTCGTGGACCCTACGCTCTCAGAGCTCCCCGTCCCTTGTCTCGGCATTTGCCCAAAGTCCCACGGGAAAATCACGGTCAAAAACCGTGGGAGAGGCAATCCGACAGAGTATTCTTGAATCCTACGGAATATCCTCCTCGAACTCTGGAGCACTCCCCTCCTCCACTCCGATGGAAAAGGAAGGCTGCAACAGAAGTACACAAAAACAAAACGCAAATTTCTGAACTAAGAAAAACAAACGTATTTTAAGAAATTACAATATCTCCCTTTAAAAAAAAAAAGATTGTACGGACTCAGGCTTAGTCGTCCTTTTGAGGCTCCGTACACGTTTCCTGAAACGCCCATGACGAGTTCTCCTTTTTCTCGGAAAAACTATTTTCATTAACAAATTTTAATATTTTCGCCCGTTCAATAGCCACCTTAAGAGAAGTTATCCCTTCGGCTTGTAAGGAGCGTTTGACGTAACAGTCGTTCAACGCCGCGACGAACTGCGAGCACGCGATTTTATCGCGCACGGCGTGGGAGCATTCAGAGTAGGCCTTATAAGAAAGCCGCTCGAGATCCGCCCCCAATGTCGCGTAATCCTCTTCCGAGCGCTGTCTACGATTGGTGAACTGGAGATAAAAACTCTGCGCGAGCTCGCTCTCACCAAAGCGCAATTCTAATTTTGCTTTTAATTCCGCGAAGGTGGGAGGTTCGTCCTCATCTCCATAGGAATCTAACAGGAAACGCGCTTTTCCGCGCAAACACAACCGCCCTCTCCGTCTCACCCCAATTATTCGCACGCGCGATAAAAGAAAATTGGGACAGAAATTCGCGCAAAGGCGCCTCCCCATTGTACATATCGGGCTTTAATTTAAGCGAAAGAGCCGCCCGCCCCGCGCCCGCGGCCTCCCCTGCGCCCGCGAATCTCGACACGTCGCCCGAACTTCCAGCGGAAGCTTCGTTATTTAAACGACTTAGCTGGGTGTCGGTGAGTCGCTCCTCCATCCGACGGAAAGTTGCCTCGCGCTCGACGAAACGGGCCTCCAGCGCGAAAATTCTACTGTTCCTGCCGCTCCCGTCTCCGCTCCTCGCGCATCTGCTGCAACTCGAGGAGGACAGCCTCCATCGCGCTCGTCTCTGCTGGGCTCGCCGCCTGCTGCTGGGAGCGAGTCTTCCTCGGCGAGTGAGTCGTCGACATGTGAATTCCTCTCGTCGACAAGATATGTCCGTTGGCTCGTTCGCTCGTCCGATCCCAGACGAGCCCCCAAAAATGTTGCGTCGAAACACACGCACACACACTCGCGGGAAATAAACGAGACGGGCTTTTAGGGCTTAACACCAACTTTATTGAATTCTAAGGAAAACAGAAAAACAACGAGGCGTCCTCCTCGGCAGGAGTCCGGCACAAAACTGACTATCAGTAAATGTTTATAAACATTTCCCCGGCAACCGGCCGATCGAAAATTTTAATCGATTTCTCAGCTGACTGGCGACGCGGAGTATACGGGCGACGCGCGGCGCGCAACAATATGTTTCGTTTTTTCCGCATTCATCTTTAGTTTATTAGTATTCATCCATTCCTCCACTACGTTAAATGCAATATTCAATTTTCTTTCTACCTCCTCACTACTCTCACCTGTTACATATATTAAAGTATCGTCTGCAAACATTTTTATATGACACACATCCAAGCAAACATTAACAATATCATTCATATGTATTATAAACAACAATGGGCGCAATACTGAACCCTGTAACACTCCGTATTCCGTAATCAATATCTTAGACCATCCATCATTAAACTGAACTTGTTGTATTCTATCTTTTAAGTACGACCTAACCATTCTAGAACTGTTCCTGTAATACCGTACTGATATAATTTCTCTAATAATCTTCCCGTATCAATTGCCTCGAATGCTCGTTTAAGATCTACAAAGATAACTCCTACTATTTCTCTCTTACTAATAGTCAACTTTCATTCATCTATAACTGTTTAAATTGCTGTTTTACACGAGTAATGTTTTCTGAAGCCCGATCGATGTTCCGTTATGATTTTATTACTTTCTAGGTAAACTTCAACTTGTTTTTTAACTATTATCTCTAATACCTTCTCATTTATTGGGAATATATTAATAGGCCCATAAACTTTTTTCTTAGGTTTCTCTACTATTGAAATTATCGTGGATGTTTCCACTTTTTTAAAAAGCAACCTTCACTCAATGACGTATTTATTATATTACAATATTCTTCTCCTATGACACAAAATACCGTTTTTAATATATCGCTAGTTATTTCTTCTTCTGTACGTTTCTTTTTTGTTAATTCCTTAATGATTATTTTTAACGGTTCTGTCATAATTGACTCAAATTTTTCTAACTCTCCCTTCTTTTCAATACAATAAATAGTTTTCTTATTTGTGCTCGTTGTATAATTCATATCTAGATTTTATTATGTCTTTAATAATACTCTGTATATAATATAAGTTAAATTTATCAGCTATACCGCACTCTATATTATTGTCTAATAACTCAAAATCTATATTTTCTACAAATTTCGCACCTATTGGTCTTCCTCTGATAATTTCTTTTAATGTTTTCAACATAGTTGTGGGATTGTTACTATTATGATCAATCATGTTTTCATAATATTCTTTTTTCTTTGTTCTAATTAAATTAACTACTGCATTTCTTTCTATTTTAAATTGTTGCCAGTTTTGTTCCGTGCTATTGTACAGTGCTTTTCTATATGCCTTATGTCTTCTAGTCGCTAGCTTTTCTATTTCCTTTGAATACCATTTTTTCCCTTTCCATATTTTTGGTATTTTAAAAATTTTTTTAGATGCCGTGATGTCTAGCACATCTACTATACTATTAATTAATTTCTTTGCTCTTACATTAATATCTAAATTATATTCTTTTTCTAGGTTACTCTCCACTAGCTCAACAAACTCATCTGCATTATATCTACTATAATCCCTGCCACTGAATTCTTTATATTTATTTACAATTTTCGTATTTATCGACTTTTATCCACACGTGATCCATTATCTTAGGTTCGTAATTGACTTTTACATTTATTTCTTTATTTGCAAAAACTAGGTTTATAATTGTTTTACTATTTTCGGTAACTCTCGTTGGTTTATCAACATATTGCTTCATAACTAGACTTTGCATAGTTGTTAGTAGTTTATTTGTATAATAAGATCTGTCATACAATCTATATTAAAGTCTCCTAATATTACACTCTTTTTTTATTGTTAATTCTTCTACTATCCCCTCTAAGAATCCTATAAACTGTGACGCACTCGGTGAATGATATATTACCACTAACACTCCTTTAAACAATTTCTCTTTTACTTCTATTACAACACATCAAACAGTCCTTTCTAATTTTTTCGATACTATTATTTTATACTTGATATCATCTCTTACATACAGAGTAACCCTCCCTGTATTTCTATTTTCCGCGTTGCATCTAACCACACTGTACCCCGGTACACTTATTTCAATGTCTTCGATTTCCGCAATCAGCCTCGACTCCGGCAATGCTATGACTGCAGGATTTAATTTCTTCATAATCTGTTGCTGTATCTCGTCCTTGTGTGCCATTAAACTTTGCGCACTTATATATATTATTTGTCCCTCTTCTTTCTGTAATTACTATTTTTTGGCTTCCCATCCACCTCTCCTCTTCTCCTCTTCGATAGCCCTCTTATATGTCGGACATTCCAGAGAGAGCATCATGATCGTCTTTCATTTTTAAATTATATGTTTTTATTTTAAACATACAATTTACATATTTGTTAGAGAGCGTCCCAGATGCGCACAGTAATAAACGGACACAGCAGGCTAAGTGAAACGGACACAGTAACAAACGGACACAGACCAAACGGACACAGTAACAAACGGACACAGACCAAATGCGCACAGAGCGAAACGGACACAGTGCGAAACGGACACAGTAACAAACGGACACAGACCAAATGCGCACAGAGCGAAACGGACACAGTGCGAAACGGACACAGACCAAATGTGCACGGACCAAATGCACACGGACCAAATGCGCACACTGCACATGCGCACATTACACGTGCGCACGGACCAAATGCAATCCATGTACATTGCAAGCAGAGTAAAGTCCACATAGGTTAGCGACTTGGACGGGGTGGGTGCGGGAGGGGGGCCGAAGGCCCCTTTTGCACCCCCCCCCCCGTGTGTGTGTGTGTGTGTGCGTGCAAAGCATTCATTGCATCACATGGGTTTGCGACTTTCCGTGTATGCATTTGGTCCGTGCGCATGTGCAGTGTGCGCATTTAGTCTGTGTCCGTTTTGCTCTGTGCGCATTTGGTCTGTGTCCGTTTCGCTCTGTGCGCATTTGGTCTGTGTCCGTTTCGCTCTGTGCGCATTTGGTCTGTGTCCGTTTCGCACTGTGTCCGTTTGTTACTGTATCCGTTTCGCATTGTGTCCGTTTATTACTGTGTCCGTTTGGTCTGTGTCCGTTTCACTCAGCTTGCTGTGTCCGTTTATTACTGTGCGCATCTGGGACTCATTCATTTGTTATGCTTCTCTCTACATTTACTTGCTTTATGCTTTCCTGCACATTTATGACACGTTTCATCTCTCGTACAGTTTTTTGCAGTGTAATAGAATCCCCAGCACTTGAAACATCTCTTTATGCTGAAGTGATTGAACACAGGACATTTTCTCCAGCATATATTCAACTTTTCTTTTTTTATCATCAATTCATGTGTTACTTCATCTACTTCGATTATTATAGATCTACCTTTTTTCTATTTCTTTTTAGGCTGACTATCATCCATATTTTTCTTTTCAGGATTTTCTTAACTATGCTCATACGAGATTCGTCAATACTATTCTGTTTCTTGATTGAATCTATCAGTTCATCATCATCCAACTCTATTTCTTTCTCGCTAATATTAACAATTTTTATTTCCGGCTTCTTTTGTAGTAATTCTGTAACATTATAATTGTCATCTAGCTTAGACTACATCTTTTAATTTATCTATTTCTTCTCCGGTTTCACAGCCTAGAATGACTGTTCCTTCTCTTCCTTTTTGTACCTTTGTTATCCCCATTGACATATTCTTAATATCAACCTTTTCTTCCATTATTTTTTTTGTGGTCTCACTTTCTTGCTGAATCTTCGGTTTGATGATTATGATGTTTTCCTTCTTTTTTTTGTAGCCTCACTGTAACTGCCGCGCGCATTTTCCGCTGACGCCTGCATTTCTTCTCGTATTACTATTCGTAAGTCTTCCATTTCTTGTTTAATAACTTTTATTTCCTTTTGCACTGTCTCCTTAATCAGCATTTTTATTTCTCGTTTGCATGCCATTTTATCTTTTATCTCTCTCATAGTTTTTACTAGCCAATCAATTTTCGTATCCATGTGCACGTTGACACCTATCGCTCTGCTTCCGCCACTTCCTGTCGATCCTGTAAAACTCAGTTCTTCTCTTCCGTTTACCGTTTGTATTGGTGTTTTTTTTTTACATCCGTATCTTTTTCACTGACAACTGTAAACTTCTCATATAGGCCCAGACATGACACATATTCTCGATTTCTGTCGTACACCTTATGTTTACTTGCACAACCTGGATGAAAAAAAAGTTTAACACATGACTTACATGTCACGACCTGACTTTTTATTGCCTTCTTACATGCGGCACATTTATATTCTGCATATTCATCGTCCATATTAGTAGTATAGATCGGCTGACGCCGATCCTATCGATACGGGCGCCCACTCACGCACGTAACTGTAATTAAGATACACGTCACTGTCAATGTCTACCTGTCGCGATATGTATGATCCGCATGGGAAATACACTGATTTTCCACATAGATCCACACACTTTCGTTAGAGAACTTTGGTCTTATTTGGTCCTTACGTGTATTCTCACAGCCACGACACCCTTTTATAATTTTCTTTTACTTCTAGATCATTTTAAATGCACTGCATTCGCGGAGCGATCTTTGACCGTCCATCTCGCAGCAGAGAAAAAGAGAGAGAGAGAGAGAGAGAGAGAGAGAGAGAGAGAGAGAGAGAGAGAGAGAGAGAGAGAGAAAGAGAGAGAGAGAGAAAGAGAGAGAAAAAAAATACAAAGAGAGAAAAAAAGGAAGAAATTATAAACAGTCTTTACTACTCGTGTAAAGAATTTAAAAGAATTTTTTTTTCAAAACATGTACATTTATTTTTCATATCTTTGTTGTTGTCAAAAACTCTCTTTATTTTTGTATGAATAATATTATAGTAACAAATTTAAGCAAGTACGACTCAAGTAAAATCGATGTCAGTGAACCCGTATCAGTCTCATTAAGCGAAGTTTTTGTAAATTTTAATAACGGCTTTATATTTATGAAAGAATATACGTCTTCACAATATAGTGTTATACGATTCAAAAAAACAATATCTCCTATTTTATCACCTGTCAAAATTTTGCATTTTATTAAATTACAATTTGCCAGTTCAAGAATTATTAATCTAGTACCATTACAAAAACCTTCATTAATGCTAAGATTTCTAATCAACATAACAATACAATTTGGCCTTTAACGTAATTCGTGGGGAGGAAGACACATTGGAAAAGAGCTATTTAAGTATTCAGGTAATAAAGACTTAACAATATCATCATTATCATCACAATTTACAGCACTATCTACACTCGTATAAATTCGTTTGCCTTATATCTAATAATTCAACGACTTGTTTATTAATTTCGTCCACATCAACATTTCTTGCAGAAAATATCGCTCTTTTTGCTACTTTGTCAAATTCTTTTTTACGAATTACATCGCCATATATATCTGTTATAATATCTGAACCAATTGGTGCTACACAACATTCCGGAACTTTTATATTATCTTCAGAATTATTTAATGCTTCATTACTCATGTTCAATAAAAATTTTGCAAAGTTAATTTCTTCTGCAAGAACTCGCATATTTTGCGTTAAAGAAAAATTTGAAAAATGTTTCCAAGTATAACTAAACTTAATAGAAAGATTCACAATTTCACTTCGAATACTTCGTATCTTGATCGGGAGAAGTTGTTTAAAATCATCATTTAATACGATAATTTTTCACCAAAAGGTAAATCGTTATTTGTAATATCACGTAATGTTCGATCTATTATCTCTAAAGCGTATTGAGGTGCCATAGGTGCTTCATCCCAAATAAAAATATCTATTTCTTTTAAATATTTAGCTTCCTTCGATTGAATTTTAATACCGAATGACGAATCATTAAGTAACGGAACTGGCAAGCCAAATATCTTATGAACTGTTTTTCCTTCAGGGAGTAATGTTGCTGCAATTCCTGTAAAGGCCATAGTACATACACGTTTACTTCTAATGTTGTCTAAATAATAAATAGTTGTATATATAAATGTTTTGCCGGTACCGCCAGGACCATCGATATAAAAACAATTATTATTACCATTATTATTATTTAATCTTTTTAACACAATATTAACTATTTCTTTTTTCTTATCATTTAGTTAATTATATTGTCTCGTACCAATTTCTGTAATTTGATCAAGTGACATATAATCTTCCTCTTCAACATTGCCTGTCAATTGTTCCATTTGTGGAAAGTGAGCAAAACTTTTACCTTCAGCGCAAAGCATAGAGTTAATTATAATACATGCTTTTCGTTGTTTTTGTAATATACTGATATGTCGTGAGTAATCTTTTGACATCGCTATTTTAAATCTTTCCCAAAGTTTTTCTGGATATAATGGTTGACAATGTATTAAAATTCGTGCAAATAATCTACGAAGTTGATGTGGCATCATTCATTTTAAGCTTTGTCCATAGCTCGTACCCATTCATCATCATCTTCAATTAAACCTAAAGCTAAACATGTAGCTGTAAATGTTTCATAAAATTGTCCATTAATAGTTCTTAGTTGTTTAAAATTTGTAGCTCCCTTAATAGTAAATAACAATAATCGTAAGTGAAATAATTCTATTTTAGTAGGACTAACAGAATACATCCGTCCTATACAATTATAATGATTAATTAATACGTTTAACCCAACGTGAAATATTTCAACCATTAACTTTTCTTTTTTAAATCTACAGTAATATGGAATTTCTGTATATAAGTAATTTCTTGCTTCTTCATCACGCACATTTAGAGCAAAATAATTTATCAACATAATAACTTGATTTAAAACAGAAGAAATTACATCTTCATCGAATTCATTTTCAATAGTTATGTTTTGTTCATTAGGTAAATGAACGGGCAATCGTATCACAGAATAACTTTTATCTTGTAATTTCTTACCAAGTATACGCCAGCTAGCTTCCACAGATCCTACATAACGAGCTTTGATATAATCAGGTATCTCATAATGATCCAAAACTGTATTTTCTGTCATTGATTCAATTGTTACAGCGGCAGCATCATAACCTTTAAAAATATACTTATAAAGATATTTAACTGATTTGATACTTGAAACTATCTCAACATTTATATGACAATTAAATAAAATCGATAATATAGGAACAACATAACGATTATCCACTATATATCCACGATGACGTTCAAAAGTCTTACCAACATCTCGTCTACGATGATAAGGATAAGCATCTGATCCATTCTAGTTTTTTCAAGAAATAATTTAGGATAATGTTTTGAACATTTACCATTACCTAACTACCAGTTACCACAAGGTCCATGAATCATATGTTTCATAATTATATCATGTAATACGCGATTCTCATTTGGATCAGGAATTTCAGCAGAAATATATTTATCTATAATTTGTAGAGTTGTTATTTTAAAATTTTGCTTTAGAGTAATCAACATGTAAACATGAGGCAAACCACCTTTTTGAAATTCAATAACGTACACAAATACTGCTACCTCACCAAAAAATTGTTGTTTAACAATTACATCAATTAAGTAATTTTTTTTTAATATTAAAAACTCGAGCACAAATATTAGGTCTATCAGAAGCTTGTTGACCATGAAAAAGATTTCCTTCAATCTCACGCCATTTTGGATTACATGTCATTGTGATAAAAAAATCAGGTTTACCAAATTCACTAGCAATTGCCATTACATCTTGATAATTTTTAATATATTACGTGGTGATCCAATAAACGTAAAAGGAAGTATAACCATTTTTCCTACACGGCCATTTACATTATTTGCCATATTTTGTATATAATCCATTAAACCCTGATATGTTTCAATACGTAATTCTTTCTGATGAGCTTTACAATACTCTATTCTATCTTTTTCAATTTTTACGTAATTATCTACAAGCCATTGTTGAAATAAACGACATCCCATTAAGAAAATATTAAAATCATTACGAACAGCCATACGATATTTAATATATTGCCCTCTAGTTATTGTTTCATTGCTATTTAATTTCATTAAATTACGATGCCACTCTCTAGTTCCATATGGATAAAATAACGGATATATTCAAGGTGAGTGGATATAATTTGCCCACGTTCGAAATGGCCACGTTCGGAATGGCCACGTGAAATATTGCACGGAGTTCAATTTGCCCACGTTCGAAACGGCCACGTTCGGAACGGCCACGTATGTTTTACATAATTTCTAATACAATGCACATGGGTTAGCGAATTAGACGGAGGGAGTGCGAGAGGGGGACTTCCCTTGCATCCCCCCCCCGTGTGTGTGTGTGTGTGTGTGTGTGTGTGTGTGTGTGTGTGTGTGTGTGTGTGTGTGTGTGTGTGTGTGCGTGCGTGTGTGTGTGTGTGTGTGCGCGCGCGCGCGCGCGCGCGAAGCATTCTCTGCATCACATCGGTTTGCAATTTTCCACGCAAACAAGAAAAAATCATTCCAAAAATATGGCCGTTCCGAACGTGGCCATTTCGAACGTGGTCAAATTTACGCGTGGCCATTTCGAACGTGGCCATTACGAACGTGGTAATCTTTAACGTGGCCATTCCGAACGTGGCTATTTCGGACGTAACCGTTTTGGACATGGTTGTTTCAAACGTGGGCAAATTGAACTCTGTGCAATATTTCTTGTGGCCATTCTGAACGTGGCCATTTCGAACGTGGCCGTTCCGAACGTGGCCATTCCAAACGTGACCATTTCGAACGTGGCCATTTCGAACATGGTCAAATTTACGCGTGGCCATTTTGAACGTGGGCAAATTATATACACTCAGATTTTTACAGTAAAATTATTTCTAAAAAATGTTGGGTTTTAAAAATAATTTTAGAAATTACTTAAATATTTATTTATAAATATTTATTTCTTTACAGATATATTATACAATAAGGCTATTAAATAAGAAACGCGTAAAATATGAAAGGAAAACATTATTACTTAAGATAAAAGCAAATTTAATTATATTACCTTCATAATAATTTGAGATAATATTTTTTAAACAAACCTATGTGTTACGTCCGGCAGACTCCACGATTTCCCTTTGTCAGAAAAACTAATAATTTACAAAAGAAATTCCGTTTCAACGGTCTCCGATAATTTTTTATGCATCTAGAATTAATCTGTTAGAAACGTAATGACAAACATAGATGGACGAAACGACCAAGTAGATAATTCCGACTCCTTTTGAATATTGAGTCAACAAATAATAAATTCTGAAGATAGAAATTCAAAAACAAACATGGGATCTAAGCAAAGTTTCACGTTTCCTCACAAAAAATGAGCAATAAAGTATCTAAACATAAGCAAAAAATAAATAACCGTTTCCTCCATCTGCAACCCATACCGTAGCACGTCTAGCACGATAGAAAAAATTATTTATCTCTTAAACCCAAAGGGAAGATAACCTACGCGATAGGTTGGATCCCTTTGATAAAATTGAAAGAATGTGGGAGGAAACAGAGAAACTTTCGACAGAGTACTCAACGTATGATTGGTCAAAAAGAAAAAACTATTTTTCCAATAAGAAAACGTAGAATTCACCCACCACACAATCCTGAAAAAGAATCCTACCAATTAGAATATTTAAACCACTTACATCTGGATCCTCCCCTTGTAAGACTCTGTATATATAATATCAAATCTTGAAGAGATAGTTAGTAATAGTAGGCAGTAGTAGTCATGTAGTAAGAGCAGCAGATAGTAATGAGAGTAGCAGTAATAAGAGTTTAGCAGTAGTCAGTAATAGTCAGTAGTAATGGTCAGTAATAGTCAGTTGAGAGTAGTTAGTTGTGAGTTCAGTTTAAAGTTTTAGAGTTAGTTAGTTAGTTAGTAATCATGTAGAATCAGTGCGCAAGTAAACTTTAGTGCCGTTCCATCCGGTCAAGAAATCTATTCGATTCCGACAAATTTGCTCGAGAACCAACAATGAGTAAGTCCCACAATCATAATTTCTTTGGTTTTTACGTTACTCATGGTAACAGCTCCCTTCTATTTTAATTCTTTAAGACACCCTCCTATTATTTATAAATAATTCCCTCACACTCACACGAACCTGAGGCTCCCGTGTGCGAATCTCAGATATCCCGTCACCATACCACAACCCCGAGGCTCCCGTGTGCGAATCTCAGGATATCCCGTCACCATACTACGACCCTGAGGAACCTTTGTGTGATCCTCAGATATCCCGACACCATGCCTCAATCTCGAGGAACCCCCGTGTGATCCTCGAAACATCCCCGCTCCTCCTGTTTCTCTTACTTATTTCTAGATCAGTTCTCTAAAACCCGAAGATGTTCCACCCCCACTCTCTCCTACGTTATTCTTTATCCTCTTACAATTTCAAGCATCTCTGTTTTCTCCATGCAATCATTTAATAAACCTTTCGTCTATTTCTTTACTCCGCGTTTACCGTTAATACTGTAGAATTAAAAAACAAAAAATCTCTTTGTTTCCCTTTCTCCGCCCACTATATACTTATTTAATATTTGTACAACTATATTCATATTCACTATGCGTCTTAAATTTAATTATACCGTTATTCCAAAATTGTCAAACCACGACTTCAGCGTTTATTTGTATTTTCTTTTATTTTTATTTTTATTTGTTATTAGAATAAATACTTTTGTTAATTTTATGTGAAACTTTATCACTTTATTTTAATTAATAACGACCTCGCCTACCCCGAACAAAGACTGCATCTGGTCCGATCCCGAGTTAAAGCGATTCAATTCGTTGACTCGAAACTTGGACCGACGGACGTACGACTCGAAACGGGTTATAGCGGGCCTATCGGCACGTTGACCTATATTTTTGAGTCATAAAAAGTGCGTTCGACCCGAGGCACATACCCTCTCTTAAACTGTGTGCCTACGGGAATTTTACACGTTTTGTTACGTTCTTCCCTGCCTTACCTGTTCTCCCTGAGATATCCTTCCTACCGAATAAAGAGTTAAATCCCATAAGGTTGGACGTAACATATGTAAAGAAATAGGTAGCCAATTCACTTGTAGTTTTTCGATATGACTAGCAGTCGACTGTATAACAACTAACGGCTCATTGTAGAACTGACTTCAGATTGATTTAAAAATGTTCCATTAATATTTTATGGAATATTTTATGAATATTCTATACATATACCAAAATGTACATAGAATATTTCTTATTGCACATACAAGTAGTGTTTATAGAATATTCTGAATATTTCACGATTATTTAAAGATTCTATAAACATCCCAGCAAACACTAAATATAAATGCAATATAAGAACGTGGGAGTAACATGTAATATAACAGATGTTACACTCTATTTATATTATAGTTACAAAACTTTACTTCATATATGTAAGGTAACAAAGTTATGAAGCTATTATTGATATTACTCCGTTATTTGTATGTTACAATAACCGAACAGTGATGTAACCACAATGTTGCGTGGTTACACAATAATTGTTTTATTTATGTTATATGGATATTATAAAATTTGAATTTTGTAAGACTCTAACCTCAATCGCACAACGTACATCTCGTGCTATTAGGCGCGCTTTTCGCTAGTGGATGCTATAATGACGTAAAAGAGACGGTTTTTTCTTGCAACTTGACTTTAATCAGGTAATCCTTTATGTTTTTTAAGTTAACATTTATTAAACATTATATAAAAAAAGGTGTAGAAAATATTGCTGCATTTAATTAGCATATATTATTTCTCTTATGTATAATATACATCGTAGGTAACGTATTATAATCTTATTTCCTACATGTTTTGTAGGTTATGTTTAGTCAGCGACAACAATATAAATTCACAAGTTATAACCGCCTTTATATATTTTTTATTTTTGATATTACATGTTAATTTGATACAATATATGTATTGTGGAATTGACGGTACATTGATAATTATACAATTTAGATCCATCATACATCTTCGACAAAATTGTATACGCTGCTTATTCGATGCATTTTTTCACAAAATGAACAAAAAAGTATAGCAGATAAAAGTGCCACTCTATCTTGCGAAGCAATAAATTTATCGTTAAAGTTAAAACTAACAGATATATTATCAAACCTATTATTGACAAAATGCATAGCCATATGTTCCCTGTTTTGGTCCGCACAACTGCATATTTTTATATCTATTATATAACTTAAATAATGTATTTCTTAAGTAAATTTAAAGATAATTTATTATTTGGGCTGCTAGTTCTACATACATTTCTTAGTTGCAAAAGTCACATAGCATATGTGTAAATCACGCAATATATAAAGGCAGTTATAAACTTATAAATATAATTTATAAAGACGTATCATATTAAAACTAATTTTATATTACAGGATTCTGCCAATTATTTTTACATCATTCGGACAACTGTTCTTCTTAAAATTTAAAAAAACGTAAAGAATAACTGAAGGATAATATAAGTTTATAAAAGCTGAAGAAATTTTCACAAGGATTAGAACAGGTAAGAATAAATTATAGCCATTATATGTTTTTAAAATAAAACCCAGCAAATTAGAGATAGGAATAATCAAATGTTCCCTTTCAAATTCCACTTTTGTGCACATTTCCAGAATAATCATACGCACATTTACTGGTCATTCTTAAATTATTCTATAAATAAAAATATCTTATTTTGTCTTTCGTTTCATATATGCCTATTTTGTAATCTTTCGTCTCATATATGTCTCAATTTACAAACAATTAAGTTAGAGAATCAAAAATATAAATAAAAATTCTGAATGTGATTATTGTGAATGTATGAAGAGAATTGTATTAATTAGAATAAATTATTTCGGGAACAACAGAGTATTTAAATACTTTTTAGTTTTTGACGGAACCAAGAGCTTTATCAGTATATTTCTGAGGCGTATATCTGGCTGGCACAAAACATGACAGTTATTAAATGACTAAGACATACAGATGATCCTTGACATTCATAAACATATTTCCTATATTACAGCCTGCGACCACATCATCGGCAGGTTAGTTGAGTGACATTAGTCTGCATACTTTGTTGTAATTGTTTCAGATCAGATTTCACGCTTTTTATTTATTTCAGTAATCTAAAAAAGATAGTTGTACGATACCTTTAAGAGCCACACAGTTGCAATACAATATTAAAATAAAATTATAACATTTGTCATTATTCTCTTACCTAGCCTGCCATAAGATAATGACATACTTGAAGAACTAGGAAGTACATCTTTGGATAATCCTTTTGATATGAATTGCTCTGCCAATTCTCTATACATATAATAGTTTGTTGAGCTAAAACAGGGATGAATTTCGGTGAATTTTTTATCAATAGCATACACCAGCTTACAAGAAAGAGAATTTTGGTGTAACAGCCAACAATTTTTTAATAATGTATTAATAAAATTTCTTACTGTTTCTCTTTAAAATTTGAATAATCAATATGATAATAATGATATGATAATCTCATCAAATTGCTTGTTCTTTATTATTAAATCTTTTGCAAAGGATTTGCAATCGGAACAAGTTAGATTGTAATAGATACTTTCTCACACAAAAAATAAATTGTTCACTTCATCCTATAACTTTTTTAGTAAAATTATGTTATTTGATACCTTCAAGGTCCATATATTCTGTTCGGCACACTGTAAATTTCAAGCTGTGAGATTGATCTCTCTTTTATATCTTTCTTTCCTTACTCGTCTATTCTTTCTTCTACTTTACGCTCAAATAAAGTGTTTCTTCCTCTTTTGCTTTTAATATAACTAAAAATAAAACATAACACAAAGTATTCATCTTATCTCAGAATACTTACTCCAAACAAAAAAATAAAAATTTTGTGAGACTTATCTGATTATACAACCCATGGTGTTAGACTAAACTTCAAATTAAGCACAGCCGTATTTCCCTTCACGATATAAAATATGCAAATTATGCATAAAACTAAAAACTGACTCGCTACTAACCTCGCGCACGTCATCATGTTGCGGCGTTGCGCGTGCAGACGCGTGCACTGGCGTGCAAAATAGCGAGATGCGTACATGCGCATGAGTTCATTCGTACCAATCCTCGAATATTCTAAATACGTATTTAATATTCTATATATGTATTAGTGTATTGGTGAGCATTATATAATATTATTTATTACTTTCTTTTTACAGAAAACTGAACTCAAATGGAAGCGCTTGCACTCATGTCACTATCATGTCCTGACAATTTCGGATTTTATAAAACTATAGGAGATGTTGTGATTGACGTTGAGATTGTGATTGACATGTGGAGCAGAGCTATAATTTAGTTCAACATTACGTGAAGTTTATTTAATGTTTTTTCTCTTATTTTCCCTCGTTTTTTGTTTTTAAAAATTATTTTTAAATATTTTACTAATAATCATAAAGTATAATATGTATATATTTATTTAGATATAAGCTTATTTTGTTGATAAATATGTGTTAAATATATTAAAAAGTTTATTAAAAAGACTATTTTTAATGTTATCTTTTTCCTTCATAATTATATTTATTCTTTATAATTTTAGCACTTATAATTTCCAGAAATTCAAATTCTTAAATTAATTTTACATAAAACAACGAAATTGCATTCAAAGAGTATTTTTTGTTTTATGTGAAATTAATTTAAGTACTTGAACTCCTGGGAATTATGTGCTAAAATATATACATGTACATATATAACAACACTGTAATTATTTTTTATAACAGCAATATAATAGTTTATATTGCCATTACAAAACATCTCGGTTATGGTTATCTAACAGTTTAGTTCTATGTTACATTTGTGTTATATAACTACAACATCACATAAGTGGGAAATTATAACTAACAGGAATGTTACATGTAACGTTCATGTAATATTACCTCTTACATTCTGTTTTATTGCAGCAATGTAATGGTTATATATTGGTGTTTGCTGGGATTCTTTTATTATTCCGAGATATACGGAATTTTTAGAATACAAAGGAAATATTTCAGGAATATCTAGTGTTTACTGAGTGTCTAATTAAAGATCAAGGTTTAGATTAAATTAAAATAACAAAACAAACCCTAAGAGCAAAAAGTCGACTTTAAGTCGACTTAAAGTCGACTTCATCGAAATTTGACTTGGCCTGAAGTCGACTTTTTTAAAGACGAAAGTCGACTTTAAGTCGGCTTATAGTCGGCGCATGACCCAAAAAACGTCGACTAAAAGTCGACTTCCCGTCATAACGAAAAGTTGACTTTCCGTCAACTTTAAACGTCAGATTTCAGTCACTTTCTATGCAGGGGATCTGTACTGCCTACCGACAACTATCGGTGTCGTTGCACAGATATTTTATATGGCAAAAAGCTTGCACAACGACGCCGATAGTTGTCAGTAGCCGGTACAGGATAGGGCCCCAGATCGAAAACGCGGAAATTATGGACGGAAGTATATTTTTAAGGTTATGAGTAGATGTTTAACACGTTCTGTCAAATATAAGGAAAAGTTTTCAGGATAATTCCCAAAACATCAAAAAAATAGACGTAATTTGCTCCCATACAGCACAGAAAGATTGCAGCAACATTGTGGCAACATTTCAACGCAAGATTGAAATATTGCATAAACGTTGTGAAATGTTGCTGCAAGGTTGCTGCAAGATTGCAGCAATGGTAAAATGTCCGCTTTTAGAAATATTGTTACGTAATATTGTAGCAATATTGCAGTAAAATATGTATGCAATATTATTCAGAAAAAGATTATTCAAAATAATTTATCTGATTTTAAATAACTATTTTGAATTTAACAAATACAGAGTGATTAGTGAAACTTCAACCAAAAGATAAACTTTGCAAGTTTTGTCTTTTATCTTATATAAGTACATTATAAGATGTGAGACAAAACTTACAAAATTTATCTTTTAGTTGACGTAATCACTCTGTTGTTAAATTCAAAATATAGTTATTTAAAACCGAATGAATTAATTGGATGATCGTTTAGTTAATGTCACTAAACGATTAATCACTCTGTATTTGTTAAATTAAAAAATACAGTTATTTAAAATAATTTTGAATAACCTTGTACTCTGTTATACACAAATCTACATAATAATAGTTTTACACACAAATTAAAACTACTCCAGAATGCATGTATCTCTATAGATGAAAAATTTTAAATAATATAGAACGATCGCTTTTACATTATTTTTGAAAAGTTACTGTAATATATTAATTTATTCAAACTGTATTGAATATTAATTTTATCTATTTTCACTATTTTAATAATATTTTAAAATGTTGCTGCATCATTGCTGAAGTAATATTGTAAAATAATGTCTTTGCAATATCTTTGAAACATTACATCGCAATATGCAATGTTGCAACGTTGCAGCAATGTTGCTGCAAGCTTTTGTGCTGTATGGGCTGCTTTATTATTGTGATTCTGAACCTTCTGTTTCAAACAAATCATTATGGTGGTGATATTCTTATTCCTAAGTCATCTGCGATTTATGATAACTCAATAAATAATTTGGCAGACGTTTCGTTTTCCGATGCATTAGTAACTACGCCGATCCTCTTTTTTTTGTCGGCCCAAGCACGAAATCTTTTACGTTTAATGAATGACGCAGATTGAGCAATAGCACTGATAACACACAGGATATATGCGCTTCCCGAACGCAGTCCTAGTCATGACTTTTCCTCAACTTCTAGAAGTCGACATTTAGTTTACTTTCTGTCAACTTCTAGAAGTCGACTATTTAGAAGTCAACATTTAGTCGACTTCCTGTCAACTGTGCTCTTAGGGATGTTATATTGGTTTTATTTTTTTTCTGATTACATTTTAAATCATTTTTATAATATGCCTATTACATTATAGATAAAAATACGGCTGTGTCCAATTTGACGATTAGTATAACACTATGTGTAGTACAATCAGATAAGTATGTTACACAAAATTTTCATTTTTTATAAGAAATAAGTATTCAGAGATAAATTAATACTTTGTGTTATGGTTTATTTTTAGTTATTATATTAAAAGAAAGAGAAGAAAAATACTTTATTTAAACTTAAATTAGAAGAATAGAAAAAGAAAAATGAGTGAACGAGTAAGGAAAGAGAAAGAGAGAGGGAGGAGGGAGAAAAAGAGAGAGAGAGAGAGAGAGAGAAAGAGAGAGAGAGAGAATTAGTAGTTAAGAAATAATAAGAAAAAGTAAGAAAAGTAATATAAAGTAAGTTATTTAACATGTAAATAAATTATAATTATTCTGTTAAAAAAAGTATTATTGTTTAATTGAGAGAGAGGGGGGGAGAAATAACATTGTGTAATAATGTCTATACATATACATATGTACATATATACATATATATGTGCATGTATGTACATATATATGCATGTGTATTTTATCTCTCTCTCTTTCTTTGTATAAGTAATTCTTTCTCTAAATATTATATAATATAATTAAAATTAAAACTCGGAATTAACAGTGTGGCCAATAGAATATGTTTACTTGAAGGTACCAAATATTACGTAGTTAAAAAAAGAGATAGAATAAAGTGAATGGTGTATTCTTTTGCAATGTATTGAAATAGGTAAAAAGCATGAAAACTTATTGTATGAAACAATATAGACTATACCACCCAGCTGGCCTGCCAATGACATGGTCACAGCCTGCAATGTCGGTAATATGTTTATATGGATGCCGAAAGATCATCTGTACGTCATACAACAACGTTGTTAGTCTATTTAGTAACTCATGCATTCTATGCAAGCCGGATATATGGATAAGGCATAGGAATATACTGATAAGGCTTTTAGTCAAATTAAAAAACTAAAAAGTAAGTATTTAAATACTTTGTTGTTTTCGAAACAATTTATTATAATTAATACAATTCTCTCCATACATTCATAAAGATGACATTTTATAAATTTGTTATTTGTAGCTAAATTATAATTGTACGTTTATAATTATGTTTATTGTTCTTTTACAGTTATTGATAGTAAATCTATTTTGTCCGTGTTTCACTTAAGGGGATGCTGGAGTCGTCTGTTTTACCGATTGAACGTTATTATTTTTAATTAGGCCTATTTTTTTTACTGATTTTGTAGAGTTAAAAATCCTTCTCTAGAATTAAAGTATAGACAATAACAAATAGTGCCTGGCTACAATTTCATGTAAAAAATAAAAAAAGTTAAAATATTATACTTTTGTGCAGTCGTCTCGTGTCTTTCATCTGTAATACATAAGTTTTAAAGACTCTGTACGTACGAATAACTATGTACGCACTAATCTTATTATATGAAAGAATAATAAAATGCTTGCAGAAATGAGCTAGAAGCTTTGGTATAAGAAAAAAGCCTCAAAGAAAATTTCATATATATGTGTGAGTGAGGAATCGGTCCGAGGTGGTCCGAGGATAGAACAGAGCACTAGTTTAATTCACAGATTAAGGGGATGCTGGAGTCGTCTGTTTTACCGATTGAACGTTATTATTTTTAATTAGGCCTATTTTTTTACTGATTTTATAGAATTAAAAATTCTTCTCTAGAATTAAAGTATAGACAATAACAAATAGTGCCTCCCTATAATTTCATGTAAAAAACAAAAAAAGTTAGTAAATTATACTTTTGTGCAGTCGTCTCGTATCTTTTATTTGCAACACATAAGTTTTAAAAACTTTGTAAGTACAAATAACTAGTACGCACTAATCTTATTATATCAAAGATTAATAAAATGCTTGCAGAAATGAGTTAGAAGCCTCAGAGAAAATTTCGTATATATGTGTGAGTAAGGAATCGATACGAGGCGGTCCGAGGATAGAAACAGAGCACTAGTTTAATTCACAGATTAATATTAATACGTGTATTTTAATTCTGGAAAAGAATTTTTAAATCTATAAAAGAAATATATACGAAATCTCATTAATAATGTGCACGAATGACTCTACATTATCGACCTTGATCAAGTTTGAGAGGCAGTCCAGCATCCCCTTAATATTAATATATGTATTTTAATTCTGGAAAAGAATTTCTAAATCTATAAAAATATATATATACGAAATCTCATTTATGATGTGCACGAATGACTACATTATCGACCTCGATCAAGTTTGAGAGGCAGTCCAGCATCCTCAAGAGTTAAAGCTCTTGGAACATACATTCATGTGTCAGCTTGTAATGGGAAACAAAAGCGTGGCTCTTATTGTGAATGTCGTCTATGGCCTTTAACTAACATAGGCTGTCACATGCAAAGTTAACAAACTTGAGAAATTCCCGGAAAAGCCACACGTTTATTTCTTATTACAAGCCGGCACATGATTATATGTTCCAAGAACATTAATTAAAACATGGACAAAATAGGTTTATTATCAATAACTTTAAAAGAACAATCAATATAATTATAAATATAGCATTATCATTTAACTACAATCTTAACTGTAAAATAGCAATAAATATAATGCTATATTAAATTGATGCAAAGAGAATGAAAAGTAAAATATAGGAAGATGACGTGTCGCTCCATATTTGAAAAGTCAACTTACAATTATTTTGAAATCTTTTATCTCATGTATACTTTGATTTACAAAAAAATAAGTTAGAGAATCAAAAATATAAATAAAAATTTGTAATGTGATCTTTGTAAATGTATGAAAAGAATTGTATTAATTAGAATAAATTGTTTCGGGAACAAAGTATTTAAGTACTTACTTTTTAGTTTTCGATTTGACTAAAAACCTTATCTGTATATTTTTGTGTCTTATCCGTATATCCAGCTCGCATAGAGTGCATGACAATTACTAAATAGACAGACGTAGAAATAATCTTTGGCATCCATCTCCAATATTATAGCTTGTGGCCACATCATCGACAAGCCAGCTGGGTGACACTATCCTATATAATTTGTTGTAATAATTTAAGACAAGATTTCACATATTTCACCTATTTCAAAATCTAAAAAAGATGGTTGTACGATATCTTTAAAAGCCACATAGTTGCAGTACGATATTTTTTTAAATAAAAATATAACACCTGTAACTATTCTCTTATCTGGCTTGCCATAAGATAACGACATACTTGAAAAACTAGAAAGTGCACTTTCAAATAATCTTTTTGGTATTATTTTGATATCCTTTTGATTTTATGAACTGCCCTGCCAATTCTCTATAGTTCACTCAATTTAAAAGGGGAGGGATGAACCTCGGTGAACTTCTTATCAACAGCAGCACACTGACACACTGTAAATTCCAAGCTTTGATAATTATAATCTTCCTTTCCTTACTCGTCCACTCTTTTCTTCTCCTATTTTAGTTCCGGTTTAAATAAAGTGTTTCTTCCTCTCTTTCCTTTAATAAAAAATAAAACAACACAAAGTATCACTCTTATGTCAGAATACTTATTCCAAAATGAGAATTTTATGTAACTTATATGATTCAAATTAGACAGCCGTAATTTCCTGCACGATGTAATATGCAAAGTATTTCCCTTCACGATATAATATGCACATTATACATAAAGTGAAAACTAACTCGACGCTAATCTCACAAAAGTCACACGTCACTAACCTCGAACTGTCATATAAGTAGTGATAGGAGATATTTTCGTACTTACAAGGAAACCTCGCAAACTCGAAAATTCTGATTTTAATGAAACTTGGCATAAATGTAGAGGGGGTAAATACATGAATTTAGAAATTTATCGTAGCTGCTCATAAACGGTTTAAAGGGGTGAAATCACCCTTTAAAGATTGAGACATTTTTCGTTTTCTCGATATATCTCGTAAACTAGACAAAATATTAAAAAATATTTTATACAAAAGTTTTACAATAAAAGTACTTCTATCTAACTACAGTAATTAAATTTAAAAAAAAATTTTTTTAAACATTTTTTTAATTTTTGAAAAAAAAAAATTTTTTAAATTTAATTACTGTAGTTAGATAGAAGTACTTTTATTGTAAAACTTTCGTATAAAACATTTTTTAATATTTTGTTTAGTTTACGAGATATATAGAGAAAACAAAAAATGTCTCACTCTTTGAAGGGTGGTTTCACCCCTTTAAACCGTTTATGGGCAGCTACGATAAATTTCTAAATTCATGTATTTACCCCCTTTATATTTATGCCAAGTTTCATTAAAATCAGAATTTTCGAGTTCGCGGGGTTCCCTTGTTAGTATTTTGTAACTGTTATTGAAGGAAAACTGTTGTAACGTAGTTATCAATTTCTCCTGTATAAGTTATCTGTTTATGGCTACGGTCGGAATCAGAGCGACATCTCGACCGCAACCCATTTATTTCGTCATTTATCATACCACTAGACCATAGCCAATCACAGCTATTTCTCAGAAGGATGGAATGACTATGATTGGCTATAATCGAGTCGATTATAACTCAATCGTGTTAATCCGTGTGGCTCAAAAATCTACAAGTAATTTCAAGTCCATGGTTTCATTGGTTTGGGATCAGGCGCTCTATTAATCTATTCTGTACCGGCTATCGAAGATTGTCAGTGTCGTTGCGTAGGTTTTTTTGTAACATAAAATATCTGCGCAAGACACCGATAGTTGTTGATAGTACAGAAATGAAGGTGTGAGAGGCGGGAGGCCCTTATACTGAGACGGGAGTGAACGGAAAGAGAAAAACATTTTTCCTCGGTGTGTTATTTTTCCGAGTTTGCACGTATTACGTATACACAGGCACGAACCAGTGCTTTATGCAATACCACTACTATCGGTCGCGATCCTCGACGTCGTGACGCCCCTCTTTCGCCGAAAGTGTACGTCGTGTTCGTCGCGAGGAAACCGCGCGTAGAATCCTTGGCAACGCCGGGATCATGATATTGGAGATTTGATGTGACTAACGGAGACTTGCGCGGAATCTACCACGCGATATCACAATCGCGATTTCATCCCGGCCGAACGGTCCTGGTGACGTAATCCACGAATGTTCGAGAGACTGAGGTTGCGTTACATGCCACATCCGCATCAAGGTCACGAGAAGCTGTTTAGACACTCTCACTTCCATTTTTGGGGGGTAACGAAAGCGTCGTCACTCATAATACTGAGTATAAGTCTATGTTTCAATTACGAACAAGTATCTCAACTATTTCAAGTGCAAACGAATCAACTTCAAAGTCATCTTACAAAATTGTAATATGTAAATAAAAATTAGACCATTTCTGGATTTTTTAGTTAATGTATTTCTTATTATATTTCTTATACATATGTGACATTTAATACTTTACTATATTACCTATTCTGTTTGTTATGTTTTCAACAAGATGCCTAAAAAAAAAATAAAAAGAAAAACCAGTAGAATATAGACCTTTTTTACTGTTATTGACACTGAGATTGCATCTTGCAATATGTGCAAACATAAATTATCGTATAAAAGTACGACAAACAATTTAAAAAAACATATTTTATCAAAACATCTATCAATAGCCTTACCGTCTATAAATAAATCAATTAATTCATCTCTATGCAATCAAAATAAGATAATAATATCTATTTAATTTTATAATAATTGAAATGTATATACACTCAGTCAAAAAAAAACGGTACATCTAAAATTTGTCAAAAAATCACTAAACTTTCAATGACGATAACTACGCGAGTAATAAAGATAGAAAGGTTTCTAAAAAAAGAAAAATTAAAGCTTCAAATGTCTACTTTAAGAATTGATTTAGTAAAATTTTGCGTAATAATTTTTTTCAAAATGGCGTATGACAAAGCGAGAGCATGTGAAATTGAAAAATATTCGTCCGAGTTTGCGACGATCCATGGCGTGAGGCAAGTATCGCAACTTAATGGGATAAAAAGCATGCGATAGTACAGAGTTTTCCCTTCAAAATGCTTTTTTACTCGTCTCGATACGATGATTTTTCACTGAGATATGCGCATTTAAAACAAAAAACTGCCTTTTTATTCAAATGCGCATATTTCAGCGAAAAATCGTATCGAGACGAGTAAAAAAGCATTTTGAAGGGAAGACTTTATACTATCGCATGCTCTTTATCCCATTAAGTTGCGACACTTGCCTCTTGCCATGGATCGTCGCAAACTCGGACCAATATTTTTCAATTTCGCGTGTTTTCGCTTTGTCATACGCCATTTTGAAAAAACGTATCACACATAATTGTGATATAAAATTTTTTTAAGTGGCAATCTTGAAAATGCTTCTTGGAAAACTTTGCTAGCTGTATTAGGTGCTGAGATATTCAATTTTGAATTTTTAACAATGCCCAATTTTAACTATTGCAAGAATAAAAATTTCGGATTTCGCTAACAATTATGGTTAGTCATAATTTTAAAGCTCGAAACCGTCCTCGGATTGTGAGCGTTCGACGTACATGTGCATGTGTGTTGCGTAGCTGACTTCCCACGGAATTTTATTACTCTAGACTCACATTAACACAAGCAAATTTGAGTAGTTACGCGAACGAAGCTTCCTTATTAGGGAATTATGATATTCAATTTTACCACGTAGAAAAAGTTCATTGGGCTCTATTAGTTCCAGGAATTGCGATATCTAATAAAAATAGACGACTTTCATCTGACTATTTCTTATTAACAGGTTTTACCGTCGGCATTAGCGTTACCCAATGTGCATCATGGGGAGATTGCGCGATCGGAATTTGCACATCATGGACCTCTGAAAGTGCCGTTTTGTGTGTGTGTGTAGGGGGGGGGGTGTTTACCTCAAGGATGAGGACCCCGTGGCTCGTCAGTTCCACGATATTTTGCGACTCCAAACCTTCCTTGTGTGTGTGTGTGTGTGTGTGTGTGTGTGTGCGAGGGTGTGTAAGCGTGAGTCTATGCGAGACGGAGAGAGCGGAGAGAGGAGAGAGGGAGGGAGGGAGGGAGGGAGAGGAGGAGGGAGGAGAAGGTGGGGAGGAGAAAGGGAGGGGGGAGGAAGGGGGGGGGGGATGGGAGGTAAGGGAGAGAGGAGGAGGGGGAGGGAAGGGCTGGGAGAGAGGAGAGAGAGAGAGAGAGAGAGAGAGATGAGAGAGAGAGAGAGAGGAGAGCGAGGCGAGAGAGAGAGGAGAGAGAGAGGAGAGAGAGAGAGAGGACGAGATTGAGAGAGAGAGAGAGAGAGAGAGAGAGAGAGATGATGATGACGACGATGATACACTTTATTATGCCCAAGCATAAGCTGAAGGGCAAAAGATATAATAAGTACAGATGTGAGTTATAATAATTGAGAACAGCAAAGGTATAAGGATGCTAAAAATACAAGAAAATGAACTAAAGCGTAAATCAGCACAAGCATAGTATAAGCTAGGGAAGCAGAACTATTAAGAATAGTAACCGTATTGAAGTAAAAGTAGAGCATATGTAGAAGGAAGCTTAAGTTGCTAGATTTACATACAAGATTCGCAAAAAGTTAAACACTAAGGTATACATGAACCTAAGCCTAAATGGAAAATAATGAGATAGGTGAGGTGAGAATAGGGGGACAATGACATCATGGAGAGCGAGAGACATGAAAAATCAGCTCAGAGTCAACAGAAGAACTAAATGCGCTGAGTGTAAAATTTGAAGTAGAGGCAAAGTAGAAATGTAAAGTAAAAGGACAGGTGATGATGAGATGAAAACATGGAAGATGAAAGACTGATGAAGTGAAAAACATATAGGATGAAAAACTTTGAAAAACTTTGAAGCCAAACAGAAATAGCTGAGAGATAATATAAGACTAAATCATAATTTTACGTTGTATGCATGCACCTATTCTAAAATACTAATACCAAGAATTCGCTTAAAAAGCGATATAGTACGACGATCAGACGGTAATCACAGGCTCAGACTCACTCAAGAACGTGCGAAGGAGAACCTTAAAGAAATCCAGAGAGGACGCGGAGACAATGTGGTCTGGGAGTGAGTGCCAAAAATAAATGGCGGAAAGGCAAAAAGAGTTTCTATAGATGATAGTACGATGAGAGGGGATGTGTAAGGTGGAAAACTGAGACGTGGAACGATCTGATTTCCTGATCAGAGGGTCAGGAAGGGGGGAGTTCGCTTAGATACGAAGGGGAGGGTAAATGTAGAATGCGGTAGGTCAAACAGCCAAGAAAGTAAAGCCTTCTGCTCTCAACCGAAAGCCATCCCAAACCGCGTCGGTACGGCGTAATATGCTCATCCCGTCTGAGATTGAAAATAAATCTTATGCAGCAATTGACTAAACGTTGCAATTTAGTATTAAGTTCGGAACTTAAGCCATGATATACTAGGCAACAGTAGTCAGTGTGCGGAAGAATAAGGCTATTAACAAGTTTGATCCTGAGTTTGGTAAAGAGAGCATTTTTATTGAATTTAAGTTTGTATAAAGCATAATGTACAGCCTGAGAGATGTGCACAACGTGTTTCCTCCAAGAGAGGCTTGAGGTCAATGTGACACCTAAATTATGAACCTCACTGACAAAGGGTCTGGTCGACAGTGACAGGTGGCAATAGGTCTAAGTCGATGCTTCTAGAGTACCCCTGGCTGGCAAAAACTATCACTTTAGATTTGGCTAGATTAAGTTTAAGCCCATTTGCTCTCGCGTATTCGGAGATAGCAGTCGCATCCCTGGTGATCCATTCAAGGCCATGAACTATCTCTGCGGGTGAGCAGGAAAGATATATTTGGAGGTCATCGGCGAAGAGCATATGATTGGAGAATGACAAAACCTTACTTATGTCGTTGACGAAGAGAGAGAACAGTAGTGGGCCAAGAACAGAACCCTGCGGAACGCCTAGAGATGGGGAGCGATCCACCATTCCGAACGAATCTCAGAATCATCAACAACAGCCTGAGTTCTGCCAGTCAGATATGAGAAGAGTCAGGTAAGAACAGTCTCGGAGAAACCAAGACTTTTGAGTTTGGTAAGCAAAAGAAGGTAAGGGACGGTGTCAAATGCCTTGCTAAAGTCGAATAAAACAAGGATGGTTGCTAGTCTGTTATCGATCGCCAACCTGATGTCATCACAGACACGTAGAAGGGCAGATTGGGTGTTGTAACCCAAACGATAGGCGGATTGTCTATGATCTAGAAGACTGTACTCTTCAATGTAGTCTGTAATTTGTTTGATCACTATCCTTTCCAGGATTTTAGAAATTTCCGGTAGATTTGCTATGGATCTGGTGTCTGATGAAGATATAGGAGCTCGAATCTTCGAGAGCGGGCGAACAAGGGCTCGCTTCCAATCCGACGGGAACACCGAAGAATTTAGTGAGTGGTTAAACAAAGTAGTGAGCAACGAAGCAATGCCGGACCAGGTCATTCGTATAATAGGAAGAGGGATACCGTCGAAACCGGAAGCATACGAATGAAGCGGTCAAGAGGCAATAAGTTTGTACACTACGCTAGACGAAACAGTGGAAAAAGAGAGCTGAGGTCGACTAGTAGGGTAAGAAAATAGTGTAATGGCTGAGGAAAAATCGTGATAAGACACCGGCGAAGCACCGAAAACAGAAGCATAGTAGGAATTCAGTTCATCGGACTTGAATAAATAAAGAGGAGACACGAAATTAGATTTTGTGAGACCAAGTCGAGCTCCTTCCAGAGCTTCGCCGGGTCAGTAATATTGTTAAGAGAGGTGAAAAGAAATTCAGCCTTTGCCCGCTTGATATCGGCGTTGAATTGGATCCTAAAAAGTCTGTACCTAGCAAACCCGAGGAGGCTGCCCGACCGCTTGGCTTGTTTATAAATTATAGATTACGGTATTTTAGACGGGCTTTAAGTTGTACTGAAAGCCACTTGATGGGGAGGCGCTTGATCACGGTCTCACGAGCGAGTGCAAAAACATCTAATGCTTCATGTAGGGTACTAGACAGGAGTTTACACAATCGAGGATCTGCTCTATCGGACAGAAATTCAAGCTCGGACTGGACCTCAGTCACCTTCTCAAGGATAAAACTGAGAAACTCGTCTTCATTGATGTCCCTGAAGCAGCGCCGCACCATTGCGTAATATTTGGTTTGGAATGGAAGGAAAGAGAAAGATGAAGGAGATCATGACCGGCTATGAATGGAGGACTTGGTGAAGGAGAGGATCTTGTCAGAATCGTCGACAATTAAAACGTCCAACCACGAGTCAGAGATGGAGGTGTGATGCGTAGCATCCGAGGGAACTATGTGTAGAGACAAACTTGATGCAAGTTCTCGCACGTAGTTGGCTTCAAAGTTATTCATTAACAAGTTGCCGTTTAAGTCGCCGCCAATGACAATATTCTTATAACGATGAGAGACGGCAGTAAGCTTTTCTACGAAGTCATGAAAAAGGTGTCCTTTAGGTCTTCTGTAGATGGACGCAAATAGTACAACTTCGCGAAGAGGTAAGCGAATTTCAATGATAAGAAATTCAGGGCTGTTGATATCGTTATCGTTACCGTTACTACTGGACGCAGCAATGACTGTAGCCCTGAGTGACTTGTGTATATAGCATGCAACACCACCACCAGCGCGACTCAAGCGGTCATTCTTGATTAGGAAGTATTCATCCATGCCAACCAGAGCATCAGAGACGCTCTCGTGAAGCCATGTTTCGGATATGGATATTACATGGTGGAAAGCATTGTGGAACTGAAGTCTGATAAGGTCTATGTGGCCACGCAACGAGTTCGCGTTGAGTTGTGCGATGTTAAAACAGGAGGATAGAAGGTCAGAAGTGCATGGTTTAACAGAGGAAGACGAGTTCGAAGGAAGATTTAGTCAGACAAGAGCCTCCAGGTCAGCTTGAGAGGCGATGGGAGTACTAGGCTTACCATCGGAATGTCGGACATAAATATGCCCGCCGCTAACTTAGACATAACGATACGACTGCTCACGAGCCACACGCCTGGTGAGTTTCAGCAGATCATAGACATCTTTAGGGAGCAGTTCATTAACATAAATGTTGCGATCGGAGTCGGAGTCACTCACCTCCCTTAACATCAGCGCTCGTCGCACACGCTTCGCAGAAATATGCGAAGGCGATGCATGGGACACTACAGGCGGCTGGCGGCGACCAGCAGCCCTAATATCTAAGATGTGACAGGCAAGGTCGGAGACACCGAGCGATTCGAACACGTTTCGAACAAATATCGGCGGAGTTGTAGGTAAAGAGTCAGGTATGCCCGATATAATAAGCATGTTATCCGTTTGCGAATTAGAAGCAGGACTTGATGACCCCCGATCGTGCCTCAAAACACCCACATCACGCACGAGGTCAGTGCAGCGTTGCTTGAGTGAAGCAATGCGCTGACTGTTACGCTCCACCACGCCCGCAATGTCACTCAGCCGGTCTAGTTTCTCACGCATTTCGCTGTTAGTTTTGCGTTGTTCATCGACGAATGCAGAGAACCGCTCATTGCACTCTCTCAGTTGCTCAACCAGCTGCAGTAACAATGCGTCTGTGGTAGAATTAGATTCTAATTTCGGCTGCGATCGCGACGGCACAAGTGACTCAGCAAGGGGGCACACAGAATCAGTTGTGCAAGCCAAGTCTGGCGGTTGCGCAGTCCCCTCTGCAACTGGAGTAGAAGGCGCGCTTAATGACATTGCAAGCGCCTTACAGCAGGTATCTGCGTACTTATTAACGGAATATGATTTTACACACCCGGGGTGAAACGCTCTCCGACAGTCACACACAATCGATGCGGTAGCAATCTGATTTTTACACCTGGCGCACGTTGGCTGCATTAGTATGTGGAGAAGTCAGAACAACTAGTAAAAATGTCCGAATAAAGTGACTCCACAGTAACACTCGCAGTACAACGTGAAGGTGGCATACTTAGAAGACAGTGTTCGACGGAACTATTATAAGTTTTGTACGCACACTGTCAAAATACAGTCAACACTTCACAATTTATAGCGAGGTTCCAACTGAACACC
Source organism: Monomorium pharaonis (assembly GCF_013373865.1). Classification (NCBI taxonomy): domain Eukaryota; kingdom Metazoa; phylum Arthropoda; class Insecta; order Hymenoptera; family Formicidae; genus Monomorium; species Monomorium pharaonis. Next base: position 17,680,891 of record NC_050469.1, read on the forward strand.
CGTTAGGCGCAAGAGTCACGCGGAGTTCACGCAGCAAAGATGGGACTCGGGCCACGCGACGAGACGAAGCACTGGAGAAGAAGACGGCTGACGGAGGTAGCGCGTGCGCAAGAGTGAGACAGCCAATGAAGATGGTAAGATAGAAGGAACGATCCAGAGTCCGTCGACGCATCCAATCAAAGAATTGCCAAAATGAGCCAAACAAAAGCCAAGTGGACACTCACCGTAGAGGGAAAGTGTCAGAAAAGTGCGCCTCTGACCATGTAACTGCAAAAAGGGGGCCCCGAGGGGCAGTGACCACCAGTAAATGCACAAAAAATACGGAGCGAAGAACAGCACGTCCGCACACTATACTCACCGAAGAGAGAGAGAGAGAAAGAGAGAGAGAGAGAGAGAGAGAGAGAGAGAGAGAGAGAGAGAGAGGGGGCGAGACATAATATTGCATTAATAGTGTGTATGACCACCTCTTGCACGAATAACTTCCTCCATGCGACGAGGCATACTCCTTATAAGAGTTTGAATTTCAGCTTGCATAATGTTCATCCATTCATCTCTCGCTCTCTCTCTCTCTCTCTCTCTCTCTCTCTCTCTCTCTCTCTCTCTTTCTCTCTTTCTAACGCATAGACTCACGCTTACACACTTTCGCGCTTACAACACACACACACGCGCGCGCGCACACCCAAGGAAGATTTGGAGTCGCAAAATACCGTGGAACTGACGAGTCACGGGGTCTTTATCCTTGAGGTAAACACCCCCCCCCCCCTTAACACACACAAAACGGCACTCTTCAGAACTCCATGATGTACAAATTCCGATCGCGCAACCTCTCCGTGGTGCACATTGGGTAACGCTAATGACGACGGTAAAACCTTTTAATAAGAAATAGTCAGATAAAAATCGTTTATTTTTATTAGATATTGCAGTTCCTGAAACTGATACAGCCCAATGAACTTTTTCTACGTGGTAAAATCGAATATCAAAATTCCCTAATGGGGAAGCTTCGTTCGCGTAACTACTCAGATTTGCTTGTGTTAATGTGAGTCTGGAGTAGTAAAAATTCGTGGGAAGTCAGGTACGCAACACACATGCACATGTACGTCGAACGCTTACAATCCGAGGATGGTTTCGAATTTTAAAATAAAAATTAACCATAGTTGTTAGCGAAACCCGGAATTTTTATTCTTGCAATAGTTAAAATTGGGCATTGTTAAAAATTCAAAATTGAATATCTCAACACCTAATACAGCTAGCAAAGTTTTCCAAGAAGCATTTTCAAGATTCGGATTGCCACTTAAAAAAATTTTATATCACAGTTATGTGTGATACGTTTTTTTAAAATGGCGTATGACAAAGCAAAAACACTCAAAATTGAAAAATATTGGTCCAATTTTGCGACGATCCATGGCATGAGGCAAGTATCACAACTTAATGGGATAAAAAGCATGCGATAGTACAGAGTTTTCTCTTCAAAATGCTTTTTTACTCGTCTCGATACGATGATTTTTCGCTGAGATATGCGCATTTAAATAAAAAGGCAGTTTTTTACTTTAAATGCGCATATCTCAGCGAAAAATTATCGTATCGAGACGAGTAAAAAAGCATTTTGAAGGGAAAACTCTGTACTATCGCATGCTTTTTATCCCATTAAGTTGCGATACTTGCCTCACGCCATGGATCGTCGCAAACTTGGACCAATATTTTTCAATTTCGCATGCTCTCGCTTTGTCATACGCCATTTTGAAAAAAATTATTACGCAAAATTTTACTAAATAAATTCTTAAAGTAGACATTTGAAGCTTTAATTTCTTTTTTTAGAAACCTTTCTATCTTTATTACTCGCGTAGTTATCGTCATTGGAAGTTTAGTGATTTTTTGACAAATTTTAGGTGTACCGCTTTTTTTTCGAGTGAGTGTATATAAGTTTAAAATTATTATCAAAAAACTGTAACAATAATGTAAATATGTATGTATTGAAATGCATACTATAATTTAATATAACCTTTTTCTTTTTCATCTCTACATTTTTTCATTAAATTATTTTGTAACCGTGAATTTTCAATTCGATTGGCTGCGGATAGCCGCGGGATTCAGGATTCGGGCGGCTGGTTGAGTGAGTAACAAGGCAAGGTTTATACAGGGTGAATTTTAATGGCTGTCCCAATTTTTTACCATGAGAGATGGGATTACCGACTGCAATCTTAGTACACACATGTACGACATATGTATGTGCAAATGCCGTACATGTGTGTACTAGGATTGCAGTCGGTAATCTTATCTCTCATGGTAAAAAGCTGGGACAGCCATTAAAATTCACCCTGTATATATAACTAGTACGGCAATTTATTATAAAGTAATCCTATATTAATATTTATATCAGTCCTTATGCTAATAATATGTACAAAGGTATCGTCTCGCTATGCAAGGTATGCAAAACGCTGTGCTGGCGACGTCTGTCGCGGCGCGCGCGCACCTAGTATTTCGGTACTTGAGTTGGCTGCGGCGCGCGGCTGGGCGCACGATTCGTGCGCCAGTCGGTTGGTACGCCGATTGGCGGTAGCGGTCGGTCTCAGTGCGCGCGGCGCTTGTATTGGCCGCGGTGATACAGTCGCGGCTGCGCGGCGCGGCGTTTGCGTTGGTCGCGTCGGTCGGTCGCGGCGCGGCGTTCGCGTTGGTCGCGTCGGTCGGTCGCGGCGCTCGGATTGGCCACAGCGGTACGCGGCTGCGCGCTACGGCGCGGAGCCCCGATCGGCTGCTGCGGTGATCAGCTATCACGGCGATCAGCTGTTCTCGTTGACGATTATCCCACAAGGATGGTCGCGGTGCCGGTTTCCCTTCAGCTCGGGGTCCCCGACGGCTTCGGGAAGCGGCTGCTCAACATGCAGGCCGGGAGTGGGTAGTGCTCGGGGCGGTGTAGTGCCGTTTAGCTCACGGCGTAAGGAAGCACTCGGCCTGTGCTCATGTAGGAGTCGGGTTTCAGGTTATGGCGGCACTCAACGTGTGCTCCAGGAGGCCCGGTTCAACTCGCACGGGAGAATCGGCCAGCTCATCTCGCTAAACCGTGGAAATCTGCCTCCTTGTCACTGGTGGATGGCTTTTATAGGCCCCGTTTGGTGACAAGAAAAATCTATTACCTTAACTAAAAAAAATTATTGATAAAAAGTATAAGTAAGTAAGTATAAGTATAAGTGAGTAAGTATAAGTATAAGTAAGTTAGTGTTGTTTATTAACAATTTATTAAATACTTTTTATCAACAATTTTTTTTATATCTTTGTATAACACACTCTCCGTAGTTGATTTTGTCTATCGCTGCTAAGTCAACTATAAGAATTAAGTAATTGAATCAAATAAATATTTTAAATAATTAAATAAATACAAGTACACAAATAAATAATTAACAACTAAAAATAAAAAATAATAAGAAATTTAAATAATTTCTAATTTTATTTATTTTTATTTATTTACTTATTAGTTTACTTAATTATTTATTTTTCTATTTATTTATTAATTTAAATTTATTTATTTATTTAATTATTTATTAATATAAAAAATAAAAATAAAGTTTTAATTAAGAGAATGTGTAATAAGCGCATGGAGAGCCCGTGGAGCTACACGGTACGCTACGCTGCTGCATATGCCGGCCGCGCGCCATCTGATTGATCAACTTTATTTATTAATAATTCAGTAAATAATAGTCTAAGCTAAAATTTTTAAAAGAACTTTTAGTTTAAAATTTTATTCTCTTTCACTCTGTAAAATAAAAATTATTCATTCTGGGACACTCTGTATATACAAGGTGAGTTTTAATGGATGTCCCGGCCTTTTACCATCAGAAATTTACCGACGATAACTTACCGACTGTATCTCTAAAGATTCGGACCCACCCATAGGTGGCAGCTCTGTGGGTCAGCGGTAAGTTAAGAAGTATTTCAATATTTTATATTAGAAAAAACTAATATCTAGTCACATTTTTGCCAATAATGTAAAACATTAACATGCCCAAGAATAAATTTGTGTACATCTATTATAAAATTTAATTGTAAAATTGTAAAATACATTATGTCAATGTTACAAATGCTAATTGTAACAAATTTAAAATTAAAATAATAGTGGTCTTTCACCACCCTTGAGGTTCCACTAAAGGCGCGTTAGGTTTTTTAAAGTGGACCTTCACTTGTAGCCATATTTTACCACATTTTTTTACGAAAATTAAAAAAATATCGTCGAAGTTAACGACCTATTCAATATGTAAGTCTCAAAACAGATATGTTGAAGTCATATTAAGTAAGAATGCACGCAGATGAAAAATTTTCATCAATGTGTAACCGTGCTTATTATGACAACTTATTATGTTTTCACTTCAATATGTGTTCAAAGTGACCTCCCTCCATCCTTTCACAAAGTAGAGCCCTATCCAAGATTGCATTACGTACCCGGCACAACATCTGTGGAGTTATTGCACGGCAAGCTCGTACAATTTTATTCTTCAGATTTTCAGCGCTAGTAGGTCGCGTTGCATATACCTGTTGTTTAAGATGACCCCACAAAAAAAGTCAAGTGGTGTGAGATCTGGTGAACGCGTTGGCCATTCTTGGCGACCGTAAAGACGTATCCAATGCCTACTGAATTTCTTGTTTAACTATAATCTTGTCTCTTTGGCGGTGTGTGCAGGACGGCCGTCCTGCTGGAACCACATGTTAACACGTGATACCAGTGGCACCTCATCTAACAAAGTGACAAGCTCGTTCCTAAGAAAATTTCGGTAAAAATTGCCATTGGCCCAGTAATGCATATTGTGGCGGTTGACGTTGCCATTATTATGAAAAATACATTCATCCGAAATAAAATGTATTTGAAAAAATAATAATTTTCCTCTATTTTATTAAGGAACCACCGACAATATCTCAATCTGCGCGTCTCATCAATAATATGCAGTTCTTGAGTCAAGATTGCTTTACAGGGATGAAAGTGACCCGATTTTAGAGCCTTACATACCATTGTCTGGCTAACTCCATGTACCTGCGCTATAGTTCGTGTATCAATAGTTGGTTCGTTAAGAGCCATTTCTTGTATAGGCGCGGTATCAATGGGCCGTAGTCTGTAAAAAAAAATTTAAAAAAAAGAAAAATAAAGAGAGACAAAAAAAAGAAAGAAAAGAGAAAAAAGAAAATAACACAGGCACACAAAAAAAAGTGGTTGGTCCGGCGGACTAGACTAGTCAATCCTTATGTATTTTGACCCGCTGAATCCAAAGCCAAGGTCAGAATTGCAAAGTTAGCTCACATTTTCAAACCACAAAAAAAATTATTTTTTAATTACACAGGCAAACGAAAAAAAAGTGGTTGGTCCGGCGGACTAGACTAGTCAATCCTTATGTATTTTGACCCGCTGAATCCGAATCTAAGGTCAGAATTGCAAAGTTAGCTCACATTTTCAAACCACAAAAAAAATTCTTTTTTAATTACACAGGCAAACGAAAAAAAAGTGGTTGGTCCGGCGGACTAGACTAGTCAATCCTTATGTATTTTGACCTGCTGAATCCGAATCCAAGGTCAGAATTGCAAAGTTAGCTCGCATTTTTTAACCTAAAAAAAATTTTTTGAGATTAGGAAAAAATGAGCTAATTCAGCAATTCTGACCTTGGCTTTGGATTCAGCGGGTCAAAATACATAAGGATAGACTAGTCTGGTCCGCCGGACCAACATTAAAAAATAATTTTTTTTGAGGTTAGGAAAAAATGAGCCAATTCAGCAATTCTGACCTTGGATTTGGATTCAGCGGGTCAAAATACATAAGAATAAACTAGTCTGGTTTGCCGGACCAACATTTAAAAAAAAATTTTTTTTTTTTTTTAGGTTAAGAAATGCGAGCTAACTTTGCAATTCTGACCTTGGATTCGAATTCAACGGGTCAAAATACATAAGGATTGACTAGTCTAGTCCGCCGGACCAACCACTTTTTTTTTTGTGTGCCTGTGTAATTAACATTATATTAATTGTCAAAAAATCTTATAAATAAATATCTACCTGCAGGCTTAATAGGTCGCAGTTGTGCTTTGCTTTGTAATCTTGCTGCCAATCTCGCAAAAAACTTATGATATGGCTTTTTCCGATCAGGATATTGGCGAGCATAAAGTCTTGCAGCTTTTCGCGATTGTTCATCGCATTTTTCGAAAACTATGATTATATCATACAATTCTTTATTTGTATAATTTTCCGTCATTTCGTTGTACATTCTCTCACACGAAACACACGATATAACACGAGCAGAGAAAACGTTAGGAAAAACAATTGAGAATCGTCAAGTTTGCAGTCTTTCCAACTGTTCTCCTGATTGATTGCAGAGACTGCGAACCTGTTGATTTTCAATTTTTATCCCCAGCGTTTTAAAAAAATTATACGACATAATTATAATTTTCGGAAAGTGCGATGACTAAGAAGAAAGCCACATTATAAGGTTTTTGCGAGGCTGGCGGCAGAAGAAACGAGAAAGCAAAGCACAACTTCGATCTATTAAGTCTGCAGCTAGATATTCTTGTACAGATACATTTTTTTCTCCCATTTATTGCTTTTTAACAGGACGACAACTTGGGCATGTTAATGTTTTATATTATTGGCAAAAATATGAATAGATATTAGTTTTTTCTAATATAAAATATTAAAATACTTCTTAACTTACCGCCGACCCACAGAACTGCCACCTATGGGCCGTCCGAATCTTTAGAGATACAGTCGGTAAGTTATCGTCGGTAAATTTCTGATGGTAAAAGGCCAGGACATCCATTAAAACTCACCCTGTATATATATATGTATATATATATATATATATCGCTTAAGTAGCTTATTATTTTCAAAACTTTAATAACATATTGTACTGCGTATACAATTTGAGAAAGCATCGTAACAGGAGGGCTACAAATGGTGTCAGGCACTATTCATTCATATACCTGCGTATTCCATTAATGTTAATTACAATCGTTTATCAAATACAAATCTCGAGAACGATTCTTCAGGATACATCCGGAGATTGTAAAACATACATTGAAACTATCTTGACACATATTCATCTTACTTATTTCGAGAAGAAAGTAATTCTACATCGTATCCTTACAATTGCAACCCTGTTTTGCCAAATATCTTTTAAATTGAATTTTTTACATAAATGTTGGCCAACAAGGTCGCATTTCTGATATCGAAAAGTTAATGTTAATCCATTAATCCATTATAATAATAATCCATTAATCCATTAATCCAAATAAGTAAGATGAATATGTGTCAAGATAGTTTCAATGTATGTTTTACAATCTCCGGATGTATCCTGAAGAATCGTTCTCGAGAGTTGTATTTGATAAACGATTGTAATTAACATTAATGGAATACGCAGGTATATGAATGAATAGTGCCTGACACCATTTGTAGCCCTCCTGTTACGATGCTTTCTCAAATTGTATACGCAGTACAATATGTTATTAAAGTTTTGAAAATAATAAGCTACTTAAGCGATATATACGAGAAATAATACCATCAAACATGTATTACACAGATATATGATGTAGGCTTTACAACGTGACTTTGACAAGTAGCGTGGGAAAGCAACCTTTATTGTATAATCAAACGTTGTACAGAGGTATAGCCCTAGATATTTATTTTCTTTATTAACGCATATTAGAAATGTTTTATATGACTGTACGAACAATCGGTATGTGGAATATGAAGGCGTATAATGCGTATTATAGTCATTAATCTTAATAACACAAATTTTTAAGATACTCATTAGGTGCAATCTCTTAGCCAACTTTTTGGCCACACTTTTTTATCAAACAAAAAAATATAAAGAAATTGTTATTTTTCATAAAAAGTAAACTTTAATGTATTAAAGATATATGTCTCCACTAGTTATTAAACTTTTCCTATTCACGCGAAATTTATTATATTTAATTGATATTTAATTGCAATGTATTCTACATAATTTCTTTACATTGTTTATAAAGTTAAAAGGGGAACTTTATGTTATAATGTATTCTACATAATTTCTTTATATTGTTTATAAAGTTAAAAGAAAAACTAAAATAAACACGTACATATATATATTTATAACTTTATAATATCCCAGGTAGCAAGATGACGTCCACTGAACGTCAATAGATCGTCATTTAAGGTCGCAGACGTCATGTTACTAAATTAAGACGTAATAGTAACGTCATTTTTTGACCTATTAATTACGTCAGTCATTTATCCATTCTACAACGTATTTCCGACGTCATATTCTTGGCTAATTAATAACGTGAGTTAATTAATCATTTTACGCCGTATTAATAAGGTTATTAGCGACTAATTACTGACGTAAACTATAATTCTTTGTAATAATTGACGATTTGACCTCAAATGACGAATTATTGAGGTCTAGTGGATGACACCTTGCTACCTATAACTACTATTAATCATGATTAAAGATTGGCTAATAAACAACATTATTAATAATTAATATAATATCTTATATAATTAATACTATCAAAATTTTAGAATCATCCCAGACAGCACATAATATTTATGATAAATATTTATTAATATTTGTTAATATTTATTTTTTCAAAATATATAAATATTTTACACATATTTTATATACATGAAAAAAAATCTTTATTCAACATATTATTAAAATATAGATTTACAACATTTCATATAATATTTATGGTAAATAAAAAATAAAGATTTGTATAAGTAATATTTTGTAAATATTTTATAAATATTTTTATAATATTTATGATAAATTTTTATGATTTGTCAAATCTAAGACCACAAAAAGATTTTTATAAAATATTTAGATAAATATTTATAAATAAATTTTAAATAAATATTATAAATACAAAAAAACGAAACAAAATTTTTGACCAATTTTTAGGCAATCTTCAAAGTGATGCAACTTTGCGAAAAATCAGCGAAATTATAGGTACTTTTCTTTAAATTAAAGCGCAAAGACTCTACTTTGAAAATCCTTACGCGAAAGTTTGATTTTTTTAGTGTAAATCTTTTGTATCGTATGATAACCAAACATGTTTTTTTTTATTGAAAGAAGTAAAAGTTTGTTATCACTTTTTACAAGTTTCTTGTTAAAATCTTGCTAATATTAATTCAGATTCTTAAAGTTTATTCTTTTCTAAGCAATTTCATAAAAAAACATGTCGATAAAGTACAATGTTTTTTGTTGATTGCACCCAAGTTTGAAATTTGCACTGCATTTTAAGGTATTTTAGCGAATAAATACGGTATTTTTTGAATATCATGAATTTTGAGTATCGATATGATATTGCACATTAAGTTAATTTGTGTTTAATTCAATCATACCGCCGTCATCAAAGTGACCCGATGTGTACCACGTGGAGAATGACGATCGGATTTTGCACATCATGTGGCTCTGAAATTCATCGGTGGAAATTTGTACTTACTATTCTGAATATAACGGATAGTTGACGCACCAATTTCACTGAAGTCAACAGAAGATCACAATCATCTATACTCATAAACCCACACTTACACGTAAACATAAATTTACACATACTCATACATAAAAAATAAAAGTTCAAATTTTATTTTAAAAAATCAGCCTTTTCAGGGCCATATGATGGATAACATATCCGACCGTCAACCTCTACGTGGTGCACATTGGGTCACTCTGATAATGGCGGTATGATTGAGTTAAACACTAATAAAATCAATGTGCAATATCATATTGATACTCAAAATTCATGATATTCAAAAAATACAGTATTTATTCACTAAAATATCTTAAAATGCAGTGTAAATTTCAAACTCGCGTGCATCAACAAGAAACATCGTACCGACATGTTTTTTTTTAATTGCTTAGAAAAGAATAAACTTTAAGAATCTGAATTAATATTAGCAATTTTAACGAGAAACTTATGCGAGAATTAATATTAGCGATTTTAACGAGAAACTTGTGCAAAATGATAACAAACTTTTACTTTTTTCAATTAAAAAAAACATGTTTGGTTTTCATGCAATACAAAAGATTTACATGTAAAAAATCAAACTTTCGCGTAGGTATTCTTAAAGTAGACTCTTTGCCCTTTAATTAAAAAAAAAAGTACATGTAATTTGAATAATTTTTGCAAAGTTGCATCACTTTAAATATTGCCTAAAAATCGGTCAAAAATTTTGTTTCGTTTTTTTTTGCGCCAGTATTTTATAAATATTTTATAAATATTGCGTGCTGTCTGGGGTATAATTTAGCTTTATCAAAAGAACAGAGCAAAAACATTTTTATAAATTATTCCACATGTTATTTCGCACATATAAAAATCAGGAAAGAAACTGTAAATTTAAATTTATTTATAAAAATATTAGTTAACTACAAGTTTCATGATTCTGACATCTATTGAACTGATCTATAACAAATGTATTCATGAGCATCAAGTGTTCATGGATCATCACGAAGTGCTAGGTTGCGTACGATCTTCGAAGTCAAGCAACGTCGACGGCGGTTCAGAGTTGGATGGGTGACCGCGGAAGTTAGGCAATCCCCGATGTGACTATGGTGTGGTGAGTAACGATGATTGTTGAGAAACAACGTAAATTTTTTTTTACATTATGATTATGTTATTTCGATATTTTCACAATACAAGTACTGCATATATAGGACATGTACCCGAAATATTTTCTAAAACGTCAAAATAACGGCGGCTTTTACAACCTGGGATAGTCATAAAAATGACGTTAAAATGTCGTCTTTATTAAATGTAAACTAAAAACCTATGTTTTGTCATAAAAATAACAATAAAATACTGTCAAATGTACGACACTAGCTTCTTAAAAATAAAGTCAATAATATTTGTACAAAATAATTTTTATTTAGCATTACAAATGTGAACTACAAAGGAAATTTTAATAAAATTGTCTTTATCCAAAAAAAAAACAAAAGTTCATTTTCTCTACAAAAATTATGATATGAAGAAAATGCGCCAACTATGAAAATGGATGTTAATACGAACTAAAACATCCACTTTTACAAATAATTATTTGTTCAAATATTACAAATAAATATTTTAATACAAATTTTAATACAAGAACTTAGCGCCGCTAAACCGAATAATTTACCAGCTCTCTTTCATTTTCTTTTATGCGTGCATCTAAATGTGTGAGTGCGTGCTTGCGTGCGTGCTTGCGTGTGCGTGTATGTGTGTTAGTATATAATTTTGTTTGTAAGAAAGCAATTTTTAATATCTCAGTTTCTTATGCGTGCGTACGTTCAAATCTCTCTCTCTCTCTCTCTCTCTCTCACGCGTGCGCGCGTACGTGTATAATGTTACACGTATATAATGCCATTACGATTTCTATTGTAAGAAATTGTAATTTTAAGTAATTATTTTATTATGCAAGTTAGATTACAAGAAAGCTCTTTTGTATTAAAGCAAATTATTCGGTTAAGCGGCGCCAAGTTTTTGTAATAAAATTTGTATTAAAATATTTACTTGTAATATTTGAACAAATAATTATTTGTAAAAGTGGATGTTTTAGTTCGTATGAACATCCATTTTCATAGTTGGCGCATTTTCTTCATATCATAATTTTTGTAGAGAAAATGAACTTTTTCTTCTTTTTTGGGGAAAAGACAATGATATTAAAATTTCCTTTGTAGTGCACATTTGTAATGCTAAATAAAAATTACTTTGTACAAAAATAGATTTTTGAGGGCGTTTCTTGCGCGCGTATACTTGGCGCTTTTTATACCCTTTTTAAAAAAGGTAATTTTGTTGGGATTTCACTCATTTTATAGTACCAGATATCTCATTTCTTTTTATAATATATGTATATGAAGGTCTTCAAGACAATTTTAAAGTCTATATCTAATTAAAGATTGAGACTCAGATTTAATTAAAATAACAAAACAAAGTTATATTGGTTATATTCTTTATCTGTAATATTCACATGTTTATTTCATTAATTATCAATTATTTTTATAAATAATGCGATGCGTATAAGGTCTAATACACATATATAAACGGAGCATAAACTTACTAACTATATTATTCGGAGTATCTGTTTTTCACATGCTTTTACATTGTAAAAGATACTCTGCAATAGTATGGGAAGTGCGCCGGTTGTGGGCACGCTCTAGTTGTGGGCACCCCTACGTAAATTTGGACAGCAAGCATACGCTACTGATCTGAGTACTGAAAAACGTGTATGTTGACGGTACACAGTTTTCGTGTTGATACCGAAACGAATACACGCATTTGCGTAGTAGCTGTGAGCATATAAAAAATTATTTGCAATAAATAAATAGAAAAGTGATTTTCTACTCTTTTCGAAGTGCGATAAATCGGTGTGAATTCTTTCAAAAAGGTAAGTGTTTCATTGTGTTTGCAGTGTTATTGTATTTTGTGATTTCATTTCGTATTCAACTAAAATTTTTGCACCACATAATTTGTTAGTCTTTTGGAAAAATAGCTGCCATTCCCGGTTATGAGCACCTTCATGTAACCGGTTGTGGGCACCCTTGTTTTTTTTCATTTAATGCGTGTGTTTGGTTGAGAAACTGCGTAATATCGTTCTTTATGTTGACGTAACGTATTTTATCACTGTTTTTATGCATTTCACGCATTTTTAGCCACGTCAACCTCGGAAAAATCATTTAATTGAAAAAATGGATTTTAATGCGCTGTTGCAAGCCATTAAGTGTTGCTTAGCGGACAATAAACCTGTCAAAGGGACTGCTAAAGCATATGGCATTCCTCGGAGCAGTCTTCAACGCTATTTGAAGAAAGTGGCAGCCCAATTTGACGACATTTCATCCGTGGAAGATGGTATTTTGTTGGAATTCGTCTGGACCTACTGCCACGGAAATTGACCGCAAACTTCATTAAATGCAATGAATGCAGTCGTCCGGTGCACTTAAAGTGCGCTGATATGCGTGCCAGCTACTTTACATGCAAGCATTGTGCTTTTGATTTTGAAGATGAAGAAGGCGATGAGTAATGTGAAAACGTGTCATCTTTTTTTGTTCTTTTTGCCAGTGAAGGCTTCTAAAATAAATAAATTTTTATTTTTCCTTTATTTGTGATGGTTTTCCTTCATATTTTTCCATTTTTAGCGAATTTTTCAAGGATGCCCACAACCGGGTACAAATTTTTTTTTGTCCAAAAATTGTCACTTTACTAAATTTTTGATAAAATTTTTCTAGTTGAAGAAATCAATTTAGTTCCTTCATTAACAGTTAGCTAAGGCCTCTAGCTTTCCACTGGTACACATATGTCTGCATAATATGCATTTAGTCAAAAGTTATGAGCTAAAAACAAAACGGTGCCCACAACCGGCGCACTTCCTTTATATAGTCAGTATGTCTAAATATTTTTATCCGTTTGTATATATTGTGACGTGGTAGCTCAGCTGCCACGAGTAGCAGCGTTCCTCCCCCGTCACAGGCTGCGAATTCGCGCCGTACGGGGAAAATAGGCGAGAGGCGAGAGGGGATCTCCATGGGGAACCGCGACAGACCTAGCGAGCGTAGTATTAATTTCTTATATTTTTGATTTCTTTGCGCGGCGGCCGTCTTCCGATGGAATACGGTGAGAGAGCGAGAGAGGAGGAGAGAGAGAGCGACGACGATGCGGGGAAGGAGGAAGGACGCCACCGGTGCCCGGGAGAGACGAGCACGCGGCCCGCACGGGAATTCGGCGTGGCCCTGGGAGAGCCACGGCCGGAGCCTAAGGCGGCGGTGCCCGCCGACACCACGACGGAACGTCCCGGAGGGCTGTGGAGGAGCCCGGATGGGATCAAGCGCGTCGAGGGAAGCGTCAAGTCCTCTCACGGGGAACGGAGGTCTCCGCGTGCGCTGCCCCGGCTCGGGAAGTGGCCCAGCGGGAGAAAGAAAATTTTGCGGGGGCCTGCGAGGCCCCCGGAAGGATTATGGCGCGCACGTCCCTGCGTACGCAGGACTGCGTGCCTTGCAGCAATTGGGTCGCGGCGCGGAAACAATGCGCATGACTGAACGGGGGGTCGCGGCGTCGATCCGGGATCGACCGCGATCCACCCCGCTTTTGCGTGCGAGCGGTCTGAGAAGGAAGGTCGCGTGTCGTGCCCCGGAGGGCGAGTTATCGGTGTGGCGAGCGAGAGGCCATCGCGAGAGCCGAGGACGAGCCGAGAGACGAGGGAGGACGCCTTGGACCTTATCGGTGAGGTGGTCTGCCGAGATAAGTGATTGTGAGCGGTTGTCGGCCGGCGAGGGGTCCTCTGGCCCGTTCTGCATCCGTTTTGGTGTTGGTGCGTGAGTCGCGCGGGCCGCAGGGCGGCCGTCCGTTCGCGTAAGTAATTGGGAGATATATCGGATGCAAGCGGGCGGGACGCCGAAGCGCCGAGCCACGGGGAGGACGATTGTAAGGACGCGTGGGTTCCGTCGGAGATTCCCCTCGACCGCGTACGCCGCAAAGCCCTCGCGCGAGCGAGTATCGCGTCGCGAGTAGCGGGTGGACGGGACTTCCGGTTTCGCGACGGTGTGTAGTGCGGTAGCGGCCGGCGATTATTGTGTGACCCCCGCGAGACACGCGGTCGCGTTCTCTAGTTGCCGGGAGTGTCGGCACGTTCGAACGTCCGAAATTCATGTGCGCGGAAGATCCCATCGTCTGTCCTTGTCGGCCGCGTGCCTACCGCGAGAGCTTCCCGCGTATCGTTAGCGTCTCTGTTTGGTTTGATTCGCGCCGGGGCGCCGCCTTGTCGGAACGCCGCATGCCGCGTCCCGCGATATTATTGTTCTGTCTGACTATTAATCTCAATAAAGTTCGTTACTTGTTACGTTCGGAGTCTATTTTTCTAGTGTGTCGTCCACCACTTCGTGTTACCGCATTCGCCTGCTCCCTTACGATTCACCCCGCCCCTCTACCGTTAGGCAGAGCTGGTCGAGATTGTCGCGCAAGGATCGAGGACACCTTGGCGTAACGATTTTCGCGAATTGACGCGTCGTCGAGCGCGTCTGGCGCCCAACAATTCTCGTGATAACGTGTGGCCGAGATTCGAGCGCGACAAGCACGGCATCGGGGGTACCGGTTACCCTATCGGTCTCGCTGCTTTTTGCTCGCGGCTTTCCCGGTCAGGAAAAGTCGTGACAATATATATGTATATAACTTTGTTTTTTTTGTTGCGACAATACGAAAATTAACATTTTCTCAAGTTTACTTTATTGCTTATAATATTAGGTTCTTAACAAACTAAATTACGCGACAAAAAGTTTAATATTCTCTCACATACTTAAGCAAATAGAAATGCCTAGACATATTAACTGCACTATTTCAAATTGATATTTCCTTTTTCACATGCTTCCACGTTGAAAAAAAATACGTATCCAAATTAGTACAGTTAGTATGTCTATCATTTCTATCCGCTTGTGTATATGTATTAAAATTATGTATATTATCTTTCTCTTCCATATTGAAAATGTCTACTTGTATGTATGCGTATTTTTTTTTCGTTGCGACACGCGGAATGTACGACCTAACATTCTCTTACTCTTTTTTTATAAATAACCTAATAAACATTTCTTTTAGACATCAAATAATGCGATGCAATTGAAGTCTAATATTCTGTCACATAAAAATTGCCCAGACATATTGGTTGTACTGTCTCATGTATCCCAACATAAGCATAGTAAAACCTTTAAGACACACATGCACGCACGCACGCACATTTGGCGTCTTTTCTTTACCTTTTTTTAAAGAAAGATAATTCTGTGCGGATATTATATAGTTTGTGGTGTTAGGCAACTTAAATCCATGAAACTATGATTAACTTACTACGACATATTTAAACAAGGCATTGATTAATTGAATTTTAATTAATTAATCCGAAGACATCTAATAATACTAGTGCTAATTCCAAGTTCGTATCTGCAACCGTTCTCGAGATTTGCATGTTTTAAATTTAATTAATTACTTAATAATTAATTAAATTTTAATTAAGTAATTAATCCGAAAACGTCTGATAATAAGTGCTTATAATTACTTAATAATTAATTAAATTTTAATTAAGTAATTAATCCGAAAACGTCTGATAATAAGTGCTTATTCCAAGGCCGAATCTTTAACCGTTCTCAAGATATACATGATACAAGCTTTAATTAATTAATTATTCAATTAATTATTTAATTAATTAATTATTCAATTAATTAATTAATTAATCAGTTACTTCGAAGACATCTGATAATACTAGTGCTAATTCCAAGTTCGTATCTCCAACCGTTCACGAGATACACATGCTACAAGGTTTAATTAATTAATTAATTAATTAATTATAAATAAGCATAGTCTATAAAGTGTTCCGATAATATCACTGCTTATCCCAAGTTCGCATCTCTAACCGTTCTCGGGATTTGCATGTTTTAAAATTTAATTAATTAATTAATTAATCCAAAAACATCTGATAATACTAGTGCTTATCCTAAATTTGTATCTCCAACTGTTCTCGAGATATACACGTTATCGAATTAATTAATTAATTAATTCGAAGACCTCTGATAATCCTAGTGCTTATCTTAAGATCATATCTCTAACCGTTCTCGAAATATATATGGTACAAGGTTTAAACATCTGATCATACAGCCATCAGATGGCAAAAAAAGTTAAAATACAAATCCCCACCACTTAGCTGGGCGACGACGATAATAATAATAACGACTACGACGTTTCTTAATCAAATTTATTCTTGGGCGAAAAATTTTAATCGCGATATCTCCGCCCGTAAATCACGTAGCGGAAAATTAAAAAAACTTTTATTATATAAATTCGGTACGAGCTATCTATTAACCTTATTGAGAAATCCATCGGTTCAGTCATTACTGAGATCCGATAATTACGGTCTTCTCGCAAACGACGTCTTGCATAAAAGAAGCACGGTGGTGTTTCGCTGCGCGTACACTTGGTGCGAGGCACTACCGTGCCTCTTGATAAAATTAATGACGTATTTTTGATGTCAATATATGACGTCGTTAAGATGAGACAAATGTACGTCAGTTTTACGACATTTGGACATCATCTTATGACGTCTGCTTCGTCATAAAATGACCAAAAAATGATGTCAATTAGATGACACCTTGCTATCTGGGATAATAATATAAGAATATAGGTTTATAAACAGAAGTACACATGGCAATAGCCGTTCATGTAATTTACAGCTAATATCGTTCTTGATCTCGAGCGTCTTACGTTTTAGCGAGTAATCTAGTTGCTATGAAATAGTAACTAGATTACTAATTGTTATTTCATAGCAACTAGGTAATTATCCTATTATAGTCCTATCTAGTTGCTATGAAAAGGAGTGAGGATGCTAGTAAACAAAATCGGCCGAAATGGGCAAACTGGCGACATACCTGGTTTAAAATATAAATTTATGCAAAGGTATGTTATGGTTAAGAAAACGTGTGTGAGCTGGTTGTTCCAACTTCTTGGTAAACTTACCTACCAGGTAAGCATGTGTTTATCTTCATTTCTTTTTTTAAATAAATAGAGACAAACATATATTTACTTGTTAGGTAAGTTTACCAAGAAGTTGGAACAATTGATCCTGTGTGTTATAAATTAAAGTCTCGCTTTTAAGCGCATTTAATATATTTTTTATAATATAACATATTTGTATTTTAAACATATTTTTCGTATGCGCATGCAAGTATTTTTTTGTTATCTTAAATACGTCTCGTACCAAAGAACGTCTATAAATATAAATAAATCGTCATTGCACACGTACAAGATAATACTTGATTAATTAATAAGAATTACAAAGTCGTAGTTACTAGCTATGTATCTTTTTTTATTTAATACAGATTAATCTTAATTATAATAATGTTTAATACAGATCCTTTCTATGAGTCCTATTCCACCGAAAGTTTATATCGGGTTGAGTTAGGCTATTTAGTCAAAGCGCAGGGGATACATTAAATTAAAATGTACTTGGGGTCTGGCGCACCTCCGCACCTGAGCCAGTAGCAGAAATAAGATTACTAAATATATAATATTTAGTATTATTGTTTATTGCTTATCGTGCGTTTAGGTATTTAAGTATTCTATTTTTTTTATTTGTATGATAAAAGGTTTACCGGATGAACGAGCCTTTATAGTCTCTTCATCCGGCGATCTATTTTGTTTCGTTGATATTAGGCTAGTCCTATACTAGTATTAAGTTTAGATCTAAGAAAATAAATGTACATAGTTTGTACAGTTATATATGAGCAGGGGGGGTATAATAAGTACCTGGGGTTTGGCGTACCTCCGCTCCCGAGTCAAAGATAAATATCCCAGGTAGCAAGGTGACGTCTAATTGACGGCATTTTTTGGTCATTTTATGACGAACCAGACGTCATAATGTCGAGATAAAATGACGTCTAAATGTCGTAAAACTGACGTACATTTGTCTCATCTTAACGACGTCATATATTGACGTCAAAAATACGTCATTATTTTCATATTATTGACGTCATTTTCAAGAAGCTAGTATCGTACATTTGACGGTATTTTATTGTTATTTTTATGACAAAACATAGGTTTTTAGATTACATTTAATAAAGACGACATTTTAACGTCATTTTTATGACTATCCTAGGTAGTAAAAGCCATTATTTTGACGTTTTAGAAAATATTTCGGGTACATGTCCTATATATGCAGTACTTGCATTATGAAAATATCGAAATAACATAATTATAATGTAAAAAAGAAATCTACGTTATTTCTCAACAAGCATCACAACCCACTACACCATAGTCACATTTGGAATTGCCTAACTTCCGCGGTCACCCATCCAACTCTGAACCGCCGTCGACGTTGCTTGACTTCGAAGATCGTACGCTACCTAGCCCTTTGTGATGATCCATGAACACTTGATGATCATGAGTACATATTTGTTATAGATCAGTTCAATAGATGCGAGAAACATGAAACTTGTATTTAACTAATATTTTTATAAATAAATATAAATTTACAGTTTTTTTTCTGATTTTTACATATGCAAAATAATATGTGGAATAACTTATAGAAATATGTTTTTGCTTTGTTCTTTTGATAAAGCTAAATTATACCTCAGACAAAACGCAATATTTATAAAATATTGATAAAATATTTATATAATTTATTTAAATATTTTATACATATTTATCCAAATATTTTATAAATATTTTTGTGGTCTTAGATTTGACAAATCATAAAGATTTATCATAAATATTATAAAAATATTTATGAAATATTTATAAATATATTTACAAAATATTACTTATACAAATCTTTATCTTTTTTTTACCATAAATATTATATAAAATATTTAATCTATATTTTAATATATTGAATAAAGATTTTTTTCTTCGTATATATAAAATATGTGTAAAATATTTTTATAATATTTTGAAAAAATAAATATTAATAAATATTAATAAATATTTATCATAAATATTATGTGCTGCCTGGGATGATTCTAAAATATTGATAGTATTAATTATATAAAATATTATATTAATTTTAATAATGTTGTTTATTAACCAATCTTTAAATAATGATTAATAGTTATAGGTAGCAAGGTGTCGTCCACTAGACCTCAATAATTTGTCATTTGAGGTTAAATCGTCAATTATTACAAAGAATTATAGTTAACGTCAGTAATTAGTCACTAATAAAATCTTATTAATACGTCGTAAAATGATCAATTAACTGACGTTATTAATTAGTCAAGAATATGACGTCGGAAATACGTTGTAGGATGGATAAATGACTGACGTAATTAATAGGTCAAAAAATGACGTTACTATTACGTCTTAATTTGATAACATGACGTCTGCGACCTTAAATGACGAATTATTGACGTCGTATTAACGTCACCTTGCTACCTGGGTAGTATGGAAGCAATTTCGTTATTGCATTGTATTTAAGTTGTGATGTTTAATGTTAGGTTCGTATGTATTAACCTAATCTTTAGGCGTTTATTGAATGTTAATGAATACAGTAAGACCCATTTTTTATGGTGTGGGGCCTCATAAAGATTTCCGAGGGCGGGGGAGCAGCCATCGATGAAATAGCCAAAAGCTGTACCGGGGATGCCCTCTATACCGCCGGGTTTTAGGTTAAGTCTAGGGAGTGGGTAGGTTATGTGCGTAGTATCTATTACGATGTACGCGCATAGAATCCCACACTACGCGGGTGTACGGGCACCCGGGTGTCTTGGGCCTTCTGGTTTCTTTACCGCGCGAGTGGTTTGTATTCCTGGATGGCCCTTTATGAAGATTTCCCACTTCCTCGTAAACAAAAAAAAAAAGGCCAATTAGTCAATAGTTATGCTAGTTACAACGGAAGTAACCTAATTTCTGTTGTGACCAGCATAGCCATTGGCTATTTGGCCTAATTCAGCCCGATTCAAACTGTTGGTGGAAACTTAGTCTATGATAAAATGATTTCTGTAATTCAACTGTCATTGTAATTAAAAATGTAAGTAAATAAAATATGTTTACATTATAATAAATAATATATTGTAAAGACTTATGTTTATTAGAATTTATTTAAATATATGTCTTAGAATTTTTTAAATATTAAATTTTAATTTAAAATTTATAGTTGTACATGTTGAAATTTTATTTGTTTTATTTTTTTATATTAATCTTATAAATTTTATAAACTGTTATTAAATTTTATAAACTGTTATCGAATAACTGTTTAAATTGACTGTTATTTGTGAGTAACGATAACTGTAATAACCGTTACGAAAAAATAACTTAGATCCATACTACATATAAGGGGTGGCACTCATTTGGACACGGTTTAAATGGATACGGTGCTTTTGGACACAATATCTTGCGCACGGTTCAAATGGCCACAGTGCATTTGCACACTGTGCATTTGGACATAAAAGAAATTTTATTAAAAATGTACACCAATTATATGCACATGTAAAATTTGGCCACCGGATATTTGCACACGAAAAAATATCTATCGTTCACTTGGACACGTAAAAGTTGCACACCATTTACTTGCACACCATTCACTTGCACACCGTTCATTTGCACACCACTCATTTGTACACCAAAAAATGCGCACCGATCATTTTCACACGGAAAGATGCGCATTGATCATTTGCACACGGAAAGATGCGCACTGATTATTTGCACACGGAAAGATGCACACCGATCATTTGCACACCGTTCATTTGGACACGGTGCTTTTGGACACTATTTATTTGCACACCGTTCAATTGCATACCATTAAGTCGCAAACCCATGTGGTGCAGTGAATGCTTTACACACACACACACACACACACTAGGGAGGGTGCAAGGGGGTCTTCGGCCTCCCTCCCGCACCCATCCCGTCCAAGTCGCTAACCCATGTACACATTGCAAACGCAGCCATAATGTATGAATATTTAATATGCATTTGATTGAACGGTGCAATTGAGCGGTGTGCAAATAAACGGTGTCCAAAAGCACCGTGTCCAAATGATCGGTGTGCATCTTTCCGTGTGCTAATGATCAGTGCGCATCTTTCCGTGTGCAAATGATCGGTGTACATCTTTCTATGTGCAAATGAGTGGTGGGCAAGTGAACGGTGTGCAAGTGAGCGGTGTTGAAATGAATGGTGTGCAACTTTTACATGTCCAAGTGAACGGTGGGCATTTTTTCGTGTGCAAATATCCAATGGTCAAATTTTACGTATGCATATAACTGGTGTACATTTTTAATAACATTTTTTTTTGTGTCCAAATGCACAGTGTGCAAATGCACCGTGGCCATTTAAACCGTGCGCAACATATTGTGTCCAAAAGCACCGTGTCCAAATGCACCGTGTCCATTTAAACCGTGTGCAAGTGCACTGCTCCCCATATAAGGGCCATCACACGAAATGACATAAGCTGCACATGCATAGCACAAGACTGTTGAACTAATCAGCTCCCAGCATAAAATCGCCATTGATTTACATAAGATGCTCATTGTCTAGCGTTCTTATGCTATGCATATGCAGCTTGTGTCATTTTGTGTGTGACGGCCCTTAACCTCGACAGGTACAGAACTTATACTAATGGTTTGTTCGCGTCGCCATGCCTCGATATGCTACTACTCATTTCAACGCACTCTAATAGGTTGGCGTCATCGAAATCAACGTATTGGAGTGCGTTGAGGTGAATAGAAGCATGTCGGGGCATTTGACGCAAACAGACTTTAAGACGACGCGGACTCAACCGCCAATCAGCGATGCAAGTGTCAACTCGTACAGCCATCTGACGGCGCGAAAAGCAAGAGTACAAATTCCCACCACTTGGCCGGACGACGACGATAATAATGACAACTACGACATTTCTTAATCAGATTTACTCTTGAGCGAAAAACTTTAATCGCGATATCTCCGCTCGTAAATCACGTAATGGAAAAATAAAAATACTTTTATTATATAAATCGGATGGAAGTTATCCATTAAGTTTATTAAGAAATCCATCGGTTCAGTTGTTAGTGAAAATACGATAATTACGGATTTTCGCAAACGACGTCTTGCGCAAAAGAAGCAGCGGTGGTGCCTTGCGTTGCGCGTACACTTGGCACGAGGCACTACTGTGCCTCTTGATTAACAATTGAAGAAAAGGCAAATTTTAGCTGTTTTTAATTTTTTTCTCCTTAAAAAAATAAACCAGTTGCAACCTTCGACGGCTTATTTAATAGATATTTTTAATACCTATAAGCTCATGTTTTTTTGTTTCTCGCTAACAATAACGAATTTCTTTTTATTGCCAAAACATGAAAATTTTCACTTTCTTTCATTGTTTACACAATGATTTCTAACTTTTTCCAAGTTGCATTTTTGTATAACCCTTAAACTCTACCTATGAGTCGTTTTCGTCCCGCTTAAACTACTGTCCTTAATTTTTCATACAACCGCAATGCCAGCGCCACCAAAATTGTACTAAAAAAATTTTTGGGAAGGGTCTTTAGTGCATACAATCAGCCCGGTTCATTAGTTTTACTTTAAACGCTAGCCAGGTAAAATTCGAATAGGACGTTTTTGACTTATAGGTAGAGATTACGTAAATAGAAATGACTTTTCGAAAAACGGTTTTTTTGTTAATTATTTTTGGACACGTACATGCATTTTAGAATATAATTATGTATATATTTTAAGTTGAAAATCTACAATGGAGGTTAGAAGTCCAGAAAGCATTTATTCATTCCGTCCTCGAGAAGAAGTGCAGTACTTTGGAGGTTCCGAATAGGAAGAACTTTAAGCTAAATAAATTTAAAAAAATTGTTGATTTATTAATGTTTTCCTATTTTACAATGCCATTTATTCTCGAAAAATACTAATTTTTATAAGCTGAAAAATAGGATATCTGCTTTCATTCTACGTTGATCAAACATTTTTTTTGTAAAGAAAAACCTTTTTTCCAGAAACTAATTAAAAAAAAAAATTTTTTTATTTTTACCCCCCATTGCTATATATATATTTTTAATTAACATTTTTACCGATTTTTCTCACTGTTCACTAAAAAATAGATATTAAATTTTGTTGGAAGGGGGAGTAATGTAATAGTAGTTTCTTGAAGAGAAAAGTTTAAAGAGTACATATGAATTTTTTCAGATTTTTTAACCATTATTTATATGGTTATAAGAGCGAAGACGAAAACGACTCATAGGTAGGGTTAGAGTGTACCGAAAAACACGGTAGAGATTAAGGGTTAATATGTTCATATGATTCTTCTGAATAAGAATCTGCAATAAAAGTGCCTCTTACAATTTTTTCTTGAAAAAGTCTCATTTCCTTGTACTAAAATTGGTATCTGCACAGATGTGAGTAACTGCACAACTTTCTTGGGATGATCCAGTTCTAAATTATAATCAGTGAAAAATCAGTAAAAAAACACTGGTTTTCAATGGTATACTTATAATTTCAATCAATAAAATAAATACACTAATCTTTCAATGATTATAATTCTAAAGTAAAAATCACCAAAAGACAGTGAATACTCACTAATTATATTATCATAGCTCTAAATGTATTATTGCAAATCGGTGATAATACACTGATTGTAATTTAGAGAGAGTACATTACATTCTTGTCGTCAAGCAAAAAACTTGATCACTTAACGTGATGACATACAAATAATTGCCTACCTGTGTGAAAAAGTAGTAATAGACTTTCATGCCGCGATCTGCAAATAATTGCGCAAAATGTGTAGATGGGCAGATAAAGAAATAATCGCCTACGATGTCTGCTATCGCTCTCTGATTTTGATAACCATCGTTTACTCGATCCCAATCGGTATACTGAAACAGAAATTCATGCAAATTTCCATTAAAGGATATTAATTAATGTTCCAGAATTTAATTTTAAAATACACATCTATAATATATCCAATTCGACACTTTTTTAATAACTTGAGCACTTAAGAGGATGCTAAACTGTTCGATCAAACTCGATCAAGGTCGATAACGTAGAATTGTTCGTTTATTCTTGTTCATAAAGATATTTGGTTTAAAATACAAATTATACGTACAAATGAATGGCATACCTCAGTTCAGAATAGATTGAGGAATAAGATTATATTCGTCAAATTACGATTAGAAGTCAGAGGAAAAGTTATTTGTGTGATCAAATTTTATTTATCTAAACGCTTTCACTACAGATTTTTGGAAATTTGATCATACAAAAAACTTTTTTTCGGCTGTTCGAATATAGAACAGTCTTATTCTTTAATTTATTCTGAAGTGAGGTGTGCCATTTATTTGTACGTATAAGCTACATAAATTTGTATCTTAAAGCAAATATTTTTATAAACAAGGATAAACGAATGACTCTACATTATCGACCTCGATCAAATTTGACGGGCAGTTCAGCACCCTCTTAAAGAAAATAATTACATTAATCAATTAAAAAATATTTCCGAACAGCACATAATAATTTGCAAACAGTAAGCCAAATATTGTATTAAGATTGACCAACAGTTGACCAATAGTAGGCCAATGAACTGTGCTACTATTGGACGAACAACTCCGCCCCCTTCCCTCATCTCTACCACCAGGACAAGGGATATATAAGAATGGTTACAATACAAGAGAGCTCAGCATCAGAGTTCCTAGCCCTGATGATGCAAACTGCAACGTTTGCGAAACGTCGGCGCAACGCAATACCAGAATGCGGAATGTATCCGAAAGCCCTTTTTATTGGAGGCAACGATAATGGTCGTGAAAGCTTTAAGTCTAAAATAAATAGCCTCCACGGAGAGGCTATCCTAGGATCGATTAATAAATTTATTAAATTCAGGAAGTCCTTGCACCTACAACTGTGCTCATTAACATTTCTAAAACGGTGCCGTGACCATCAAGTGGTAGCAAAATGCTTTCGATTAAAAAACCCCGTACCATCTTCGAATCAGGTGAAAGGCATTCTTCGACAAGCATCGTTGAAGTTAGTTAGCAAGAGAATTTCAGCAACTAAAAAAGATCTAGCTGAAACTTCTCAGAAGCTATTTGAATTACATCTTTCTCTCTCCAACTTTTTGGACCCGGAATCGTGGCAAATACTGGATCAAATAACATACGAACAAACCAACCGTTCCGCTGAGACAAGAACACGGAAACAAAAAAGTAAATACAATAAGATCAGTCCTCAGGTCCAAACGCCAGTTGCTACACATACAGTAAAAAATCTTAACAGTCAAACTCTATCTTCATCTGAAGTTTCTGTCTTTCCAAAGGACTTAATTTTGCAGTCACCCCTACTAGCATCTCTAAAGAAGAAATCATCAGCCAAATTGAAACGGCTATTTTTCACCTCTCTCCTGAAGAAAGTAACGACATTAGAAGACGGCCAATATCCTCCACAAGGCAAAACACCCCAGCCAAAATATAAACAAAAAAGACACTTAGCACTCAGAAATCTGAAACAAAACAACAATATTTTGATTCTTCCAGCAGACAAAGAGAACACAACGGTGGTTATGGATAAGGAAGACTACTGCAATAAAATCAAGACCAGCTCTCGGATCACAAAGTTTATAAAAAACTTAAACGCAACCCGACATTCTATAGAAAAGAAAACGATCCATTCTTCTTAGAAAAATGCAGATTTTCCTCCTCAAACTCTTAGAAATTTAATTCCCAGAGAATCTTCGGCTCCTAGACTCTTCCTAAGATTCATAAAGAATCAGTGCCATTACGCCCCATTGTTAACAACATAGGGGGACTCACCTATAATTTGGCCGCTATGTCATCAAACCTCTCCAAGAATTTACTGGACTCAACGATTGTAATATTAAAAGTTCAATAGATTTGGTGAACAAAATCACTAAAATCAAAACAAAATCTAATGATATCCTTGTAAACTTTGATATAGTCTTATTGTTCACAAATGTTCCAGTCCAGGACACTTTGAACATTATCAAGAAATCCGACAGAATTTCTACGAACCTCCTTCCATTAATAGAATACTGTTTAACGTCAACTTATTTTTAGTTCCAAAAAAAATTCTTTGAACAAACTTCTGGATCAGCAATGGGCTCTCCCATTTCACCCATCTTACATCATCGCAAATGTCTTTATAGAACATTTTGAAAATCAAATTCTAAAAACGCACTTTTCAAATTATCTCTATGGTTCCGATATGTTGATGACAGTTTTGTGATTTAGAGCCATGGCGGAGATACCCTTCCTCAATTTTTTGCCTTTCTCAACTGTCAGCATCCTAACATTCAGTTTACAATAGAAGTAGAACAAAACAACCATATCCCTTTTCTAGATGTGTCCTTAGAAGGAACGGAGATAGTACTTTAAGCCTATCGAGTCTATCAAGTCTATCGAGCCTATCAAGTCTATCGAAAATCAACACACACAGATCGATATCTTCATGCTACCTATCACCATCATCCTTCGCAAAAGAATTCAGTCATTAGTTCACTGGTACATAGAGCCATTAAAATTTTTGAACCAACTTCTTTGAATGAGAAATTAGAACATTTTAATCAAGTTCTAACAAAAAATGAATATAATAGTGGAAACATCAGTCAAACAGTCCAAAGATTGAATAACAAAATTTCCAGTCTCAACAACATCGGGACGTCGAATGAAGAGGAAGAAAAAGAAAGAGAAGAGAACAAGATGGCTTTCCTTCCGTATCTTCAAGGTATAATAGAACGCATCAGCAAAATTTTGCGTAGATCCAATATAAAAGTGATCTTCAAACCACAAAGGAAGATTTTCCAGTTACTTCCTAATCCGAAGGATCAGAGACCACGCTTAGAATCATTGTAGGTGTATACAAAATTCCCTGCTCTTGCGGAAAAATGTAGGAGAAACCGGGAGGAAGATTAGTACACGAATCAAAGAACATCAACGGTGTACCAAATACGGCCACTTTTCTCAATCAGTCACTGGATGGAGATCGGACACTCCGTGCAATACGAGAAAGCTACAATGCTAGCTCCTTCTCAAGGTTACTTTGCCAGGAAACATCGTGAAAGTCTAGAAATTCTGAAACACCCTGATAACCTTAACCGTGATAAAGGTTATCAGATAAATCTGATTTGGCACACTGTACTCCCGGTTTTTTAATTGATCAATTAAAAACATTGCCGAACAGCACATATTAATTGGCAAATAATAGGCCAATATTATATTAAGATTGGCCAACAGTTGAGCATAGTAGACCAATGAACTGTGTTACTATTGGACAAACAACTCTGCCCTTTCCCCTCACCTCCATCCCTACCATCAGGACAAGGGGTATAAGGATGGTTACAATCCAATAGAGCTCAGTATCGGAGCTCCTAGCCCTGATGATACAAACTGCAACGTTTGCGAAACGTCGGCGCAACACTGTACCAGAACGGGGCATGTATCCGGAAGCCCTTTCTGTTGGAAGCAACGTCTGGCCGTGAAAGCTTTAAGTCTAAAAAAAAATAATTACATTTCCAATAATTTTCGGACAAGTAGATTCTCAAAAATCTTTTACAAAGAAAAAACCGTTATTATTTTCATTCACAATTTTTTATTTTGAAATAAAAGTTTACTGAAACTTTTTCCATTACTTGTTAATTATCATTAATTATATTATTCCAATTGAATTTTGTTAACAATACTGTTAGTAAATTCGTTCTTAAAAATATTAACTTTTTCACTTGTACATATAGTATGAGATCTTACCAATTTAAACGCGCATCACACACAGGATTTGTCAGTAAGAAAAAAGGATTGAAAATTAAAGAACTTTTCAATGATATAAATCTGTTTTTAATATCTCTTAAAACAAAAATAAAAAATAATATTAGAGATAAAGTATTCAGAATAAATTATTTGCTTCTGGTAATGTGCGAGTTTGATTCATATTGTCTTTTTACTTCTATCATATCTTATACGCTACTAAAAAAAAAAATAGGGAACACTTTTTGTATACCGAAAATTTAGGTTATTTTCAAACTGCTGCAACTCAACGAAAAATCATCGTAGAAACAAAATCCAAAAAGCGTTTTAAAGCTTGAAAGCTTCTTCTTTTATACGCTTTTTGGCGATTTTAGTTATATTTTTTTTCACCAACGTGGCACAATGATAAAGCTTGACCCGTTAAAATGAAAATTTTTAATGTAAATTTGCCACGCTGCATCTCGCGTAAAAAAAATCATAGAGTATTTTTGTTACTTGCATCTTAGAGCGGGACCTTTTCCCTTTTGAATGGTTGTTTAATGCTGTACAATTTTTTTTGACCAAGTTATTGAGATTTTAAGAAAAAATGATCATTTTGAATTTCATCGCTTGTTACTCATGAACAAATAAACCTACAGCGCTCAGCAAAGAAGCGTTGGAAAACTGAAAGTTTGCACTTTTGAAGCTTTAAAACTTCTATACATAAACATTAAACATTACTTGTAAACATTACGGTATGTATGTGAGTAGGTGCGTACTTGTAATGTTTACATGTAATGTTAATGCGAGGTCCTTACCTTTGTCGTGAAACACACACACACACACGCACACGCGCGCGCGCGTGATGTGCACAATCCGACCGGCATCTTCCACGTGGTGCACTTTGGATAACGCTAATGCCGGCGGTAAGCGTCATTTAAAAAGAAATGTAAGGTTGACTTTGTAACTTGGTCAAAAGGGTGTAAAAAAATTGTTGAAAAAACATTGTAAGCAATTTCAGCAATTTCAAAAATGATAAATACATGGAATAAAAATGTTTTATTCCATGAACGTTAGTGTTTATTACTGGGGAGTAATCGTATTATAAAGCTTTGCTTTAGCGATGTGATTGGATCTTTCTTCATAACAATACCTTGAACTAAATAAAAACCGTAAAATATGCGATTTTTTACGTAATCTTTGAACGCGATTTGTTGTTAGAAAAAGTAAATCTGTGAAAAAATTAATAACAGCATTTAAAAGTGCAAACTTTCAGCTTTTCAACGCTTTTTTGCTGGGCGCTATACGTTGATTTGTTCAGTAACAAGCGATAAAAGTCAAAATGACCATTTTTTCTTAAAATTTCAATAACTTGGTCAAAAAAAATCATACAGCAATGAACAACCACCCAAAATAAAGGAAAAAAATCCCGCTCTAAGATGCAATTAACAAAAATACTCTATGATTTTTTTTTACGCAAGATGCAGCGCAGCAAATTTGCATTAAGAATTTTCATTTTAACGGGTCAAGCTTCATCATTGTGTCACGTTGGTAAAAAAAAGATAACTAAAATCGTCAAAAAGTGTTTGAAAGAAGAAGTTTCAAGCTTTAAAACGCTTTTCGGATTTTGTATCTACGATGATTTTTCGCTGACTTGCAGCAGTTTGAAAATAGCTTAAATTTTCGGTATACAAAAAGTGTTCCCTATTTTTTTTTAGTAGTATATTAATCGTTTTAAAAGGAAAGTTTTTTTTATCAAAAAGCGTATATGTAACGCTTGTATGTAGCCCACAGGTTAGAAGAGATTATTAGAGCCTTGATAGTGGCTACGTTGAATTACTTTGTATTGTCATGTTTCTTCCAATCGAAACGGCAGTAAAGCGCGCGCTTTTACGAATTCATTTTGTTCGATCACTCGTGCGTGGGTAAAATCAGCGACCGCACAAATTTGTCAAAGACGTAAGTTCCTGGCGACCTTTACGCGCGCAATACATATTATTGTAAACGAAAGGCATCCTCGTTCTGGCATTGTTCGCGGATACTTACTGAAATGTACTCGAGGTTTAACGCAACTATGAAACAACTCTGGGCAAAGCAACTTTGACATCCCGTTCTGCTAATCGGAAAATAATTAGTGGTCAGCTGGCAGACTGAAGCTCTTTAAAGAGTGACATTACCTCAGCACATAACGATATTGACAGCTTTATTAAGTTAGCAGGACCAAATCAGCAAAATCAAATCTGATCTATTGGATTATTTAGGACTCATTTTGCACTAATTTGCACCACTAATAAAAATTGTGTACTCCGTGCGGTATTGAAGTAAGTCGTGAGGCTGCTAGCTTAACATTCAACTAGCAGGACCATAAGAAAAAAAAAGAAAGGGAGAAAAACGAATACAGAAACTTAAAAAGCTGAATTTGCACTAATTTGCACCAACCAAAAAAACTGAATATATTAAATTCTATAAAATCTATTCTGAGCTGAACAAATGAATCCAGTTATTTTAAACACAAGAATGAAGTACCCTTCCCCATGAGCCGAATCATTCGCTACTTGTACACATAACTTGGCATAATTTGCACCGCGAAAATATCAAGTTTCCGATTTTGCACCCCCGCCGTTTGTTTGGAAACTACCCTCGCCCCCTGTACGTATCAAGAATAAAGTACCCTTCGTCATCAGCTGAATCAGTCGCTACTTGTACACATAACTTGGCATAATCAAGAGGCACGGTAGTGCCTCGCGCCAAGTGTATGCGCAGCGAGGCACCACCGTGCTTCTTTTACGCAAGACGTCGTTTGCGAGAAGATCGTAGTTATCGGATCTCAATAACGACTTAATTGATTGATTTCTATGTCACGTTCTGATTTTATGTCCGTTTTGGGTCAATACATTTAAGTAATTTACCCGGGGATGGACAAGTTTGTGAGAAATATTAATCTTCACCGAAAAGATAGCGAATTTTATAAGTTTGATATCTAGGATCTTTTTTCTTTATATTTTTAAAATGAGGAAAGTTAATTTCAAAATCAATCCTGATAAGTTTATATTTGTTTAGTTCTTTAGGCTTTTGGGAAGGTTGAATCAAGAGTTTATCTAATTCGTAAATAAATTTCAGAGGACCGCGATTAAAGATTATCGCTTGATTAATTTGATATCTTAGTTTTTTAATTCTTACACGCCTACCACCCTTTTTGGGCATTTAATATTAGAGTTAGGTTTAAATTAATTACACTCAGTTGCCACACCTGAGGAAGAGTCAGGATTCAGGTCTGTTGCCACACAAATGTCAGCGACAGGGCCCGAAAGATCTGCCTCGATGCTCTCGGCAGCGACAGAGTTTGAATTGAATCTGTTGCCACTCAAAGGTAGCGACAGAGATTGAAAGGAAAACTAAATGAACTTGAGAAGTATTTAACTTAATTACCTTTAATTCCAAAATCTACTTCGAAACAACAAACTGAGCCTGAATTCTAGGATTGGTCCGCTAAGGACTTTGATTTAAAATCGCTCAAGTTAAAGATCACGACAATCCCAGACTAACTGAATAACTGTCGGACTAACCCGAGTAGTATCGCAATTGACTTAGACTTTTACAAGGCTAATTATCAGACTTACAGACTTACTAAAGACTTAAGACTAACGCTGAGCATTTAGCTCGTTTATTTATACTTAATTTCCCTCTACTTAAGCCGCATTTTTTCCCCTACGCAAACTTATTTTTTTGTGGAGGAGGAAGGTTTTGTCTCAGGGTGTAACCCTATGCTCAATCGATTTTGATTCCGATATCGACCTGCACTTGATAATGCCAGCAACCGAATAAGAAATCAATGCTCATGTATTCTATTATTTAAATTCAGTTTTTAAAGTAATTATTACAATTTAGTTTAAATGTTCCCGCGTACGTTACACCTTCCTCCTTAAGTCTTACGTAGTACTTTATTACTACGTATGAGCTTTATCTTTATTACTACGTATGAGCTTTATCTTTAAAACATGATATTCATAATAAATAATAATAATAATAATAATAACTTTGGTCGAAAGATTTATATGTATCGCTTGTTTGTTAGTGAATTTCGATATATCGCATGGTGTCTCGTTGCTAGGAAACATTTTATCATTTAAAGTTAATTGTAAAACGGCTTCATGTTATCTTTTTCTTTAATTTATCTACTAATTTTTATTTATTTAATGTTGATTCGAATTATTTTAATTATTAGAACAAGATTAATGAATTGATTATCCAGTTAGATGTTTTGTATACGTTCGCTTAATCTCTCTTTGTATGGAGAGACGAACACTGAGAGAGAATGAGGAGGAGAAAGAAAGAGACACACTTCCTAGCTATTTCATCGTGCGACATGGAGGGGTGATTGGACTCTTCGCGTAGGAAGAAGGTATTCTCCCGAGGTGCAATCTAACACCTTGTCCGGTATGCTACTTCTTATCTTTGCCCGCTTAATACATCAGGCTTGTTTTTAAAATGGTTAATGTATTAATGTACCTTCCCCCTTTTAATCATACGTGGTATTTAAATTACCACGTATAAGTGTTTTATATTTATATTAGGATTAATAATAGTTACATTTGATATAAGTTTAATTGTTTATATATTTATATTCAAGATTATTATAATGGTATAAAAATTGGTTATTATTATATAAATGTTGATAATGAATAATTAATAGTAATGGTTAGTAATAATAATAATAATAATAATAATAATAATAACAATAATACTTGTCAATTAATTATCAAATTGTTCATATCCGTACGCTACTGCCTCATCTATTTCTTCTTTTTTGTTTATGTAAACTTCTATACATTCCTTACATTCTCTAGCTGGTTTTACATATATTAGTTCTTTAGAACA
Source organism: Monomorium pharaonis (assembly GCF_013373865.1). Classification (NCBI taxonomy): domain Eukaryota; kingdom Metazoa; phylum Arthropoda; class Insecta; order Hymenoptera; family Formicidae; genus Monomorium; species Monomorium pharaonis. The sequence continues at coordinate 17,713,898 of NC_050469.1, forward strand.
CTCAAAGCATTCCATCACAGATTCCCATGCATCCTCTTCTACTAATTGCGTTCTATAGCCGTGGCAGTCCTTTCTTTTCAAACTGTATCCGAATCTCCCTGGATGGTAACAGCACAAACACAGTCGTCGCCATGGATATTCTTCTTCTATGTAGCATCTTTCTTCTGTCCGCATACAGATACTCCGCAGCAAGTTTTTGTAAACAGTTGGATGGTCGATGGGGCGCACTCCATCGATTTCTATTTTTATATTGATTGGTGGTCTCATCTTTAAGATTTATAATTTTCATTTATGTTAGATTTAATGTCTTAATGTTAGATTTTAAAATATATATTTTTTACCTTTTTCCTTCTTCTTAAATATTAAATTAAAACTTTATTGAGTCGTCTGTACGTTTCTATGGACGATTTTGCACTGAAACTGTTCACAAGGGTTCTCTGCTTCTGTTCTCTTATCTATCAACACTTTAGTTTTCGTCTATCTCTCTTCGTTCGCTAATTACAGTCTGAGGTTTTAAATTTCATCGTAAATGATTATACTTGTTTGGTTTATATGTATATACTGGTAATGATAATAATGGTTTTATAACTACGTAATAATAACTAGTAGTATAATAATAATTAATAAGTATGGTTCATATTATTCGAATTTTTCAAAACTTAATATGTCCACTGATACCGCATCATTTATCTCTATTTCATTTTCAAGGAAAACTTCTATGCATCTTCTACATTCGCCGGCTGGTTTTGTGTCCACTATTTGTCTTGGGCACCGAAAACATTGCGTAATTGTTTCAAAGCTTTCATTTTCTGATAGTCTTGATTTAAATCCATGAGAGCGTTGACTCCGCAGATGCATTCTTAGTCTTGTTGGTCTGTAGCATCTCAGGCATACACGTCTCCATGGGAATTCCTCTTCGACGAAGCACCTTTCCCTAGGTGTTATGCAGGTGCTTCTTAGTAAATGATGGTACCTTACCGGGTAATCAAATGGGTCTACTCCGTCAATTTCTTGAATATCGGTGACAATTTCCGCAGGAACGGGTGGAGCCATCCTTGAAATTCAAAATTCACGTAATCTTTTGTTGTTTAAAATTATTAATTGAATTTACCTTTTTATATTAAATTATTTTCTCTATTTAAATTTTTAATGACGTGTCTTATTGTGCGGTTGAACTTACACTGAATTATTTCGCGATTGTTTCTTTCCGATTCTCTTATCTATTGACACCTTATTCCTACCTGTTTAATTCGCGTGTCTTCTTTCAGGTGGAGGCCTGAATTCCATTTATTAATTCAATAAGTACAATAAGCGGTTATTTAAAAATGTATTAAATGATCTATTTGAAAATTTATCTTTTAGTAAATGTTATTTTAAAAAGGTTTTTCCACTTATTGTTCTTTTACAAAATTTTATAATTATAACGATGGATATAATTTTGGTACTTCGTTGTGGATTATCTTTTCTTTTTCATTTTCAATATGATAACTTGCAATTTGTTTATGTTGAATGTTGTAAGTGTTTATTTTTGCGTTTTCTTTTTCAAGTTTAGGTGTTTGATCTTCTTTAAATTCTTCAGAGTTTTGATTTTCTTCTTTTGATTCTTCATTCTTGTTTCCTCTTGATTTTTCTTCATTTCCTATTTTGGCCAGATGTAATAATAAATTTGTCACTGAGTCCCATAATGCTCCAATAAAATGAATTGACCATCCATAGATTGTATGTAATGCATATCCATGAATGACAGTGTCTATGATAAGTTTAACTGTTCTGATAAAGAAGTATGTACCAATTACTTCTGCGCTTGCGTTTCCAACTGACAAAAATGTTCCCCTGACTGACAAAAAGATTTTCTTCCATGTACTTTCTGTTATTTTTTCTAAAGAATTTTCGTCCGAAAGGTGCGACAGTGATATTCCTTGAGATAACGTTGGTTCTCCTTTTACCGCCGCGTGCCATTGTATTTAATATACTGTTCTTTTCTGCCGAAAACATAATGTGATCTCTCAAATTTTCAAGTTCATTATTAGTATAAATGCCGCTTACTGCTAGAGCTCCTGGATCGTTATATTGCCATGTTGGTTTTGACATTGGTTTTAAAGTTTGTGGTGTCTTGCTGAATTCTATTGCTGGAGTTATTTGATACCATCCGTCATTTAGATAATATGTTGCTGGGATTACTTTATTGCAAGTAATCTGAGTTCCAGTTTTAAAGAGTATATGAGTTTTTGGGGCCCAGAAATATGTTTCATTTCCTTTTAGTACTGGTAATTGTTGATAGCACTCTTTTGTTTCTCGAATTTTTACTTCCACTGGCGTACACTTAATTATGTGCACTACCTCTCCTGAGATTACTGCCATATATCCTGGTCCTTCCATAATTTGATATGCAAAATTATCCGGTGATTGTATTGCCAAGCTTAATGCATTTTTCATTATTTGTCGTTCCAAATTACAACTTTGTTTTAAAATGTCTGTGTATAAATTGATTTATTTGTGTACGAATGTGTCTTTTAACATAAACAAATTTTGAATTTACATATGCAAAGATGTCTAAATTTTCTACTGAAATTTGGCGTTTATTTGTTACAATTTCTCCATTTTTAATTTCAAAGATTAAGAGTTTTGGGTGTTCCGTTTTAACAAATGTATATCCACAAAGAAATTCTTCGCCTGTTTGTTTTAATGCAAATATTATTTCTTGCGTTGACAAGGAATAAATTATTTCTAATTTTTCATCTACTTGACTGACCATTTTATTTGCTTTTCCTTCAAATAAAACGTCATAATGATTAAATTTACAATGATCATTTTTTATGGTTTCCCAAAATGTATATCTACCTTCAATATCTATGCAATTTCCATCCGAATATTGACAAATTGTTCCCGACTTTAAATGAATTTTATTTGCTTCAATATTTACTGATGCCTGATAGGAATTTAAAGTAATTGTTATTATTCCTTGTACGACTACATTTTGCCAAGTTCCATAAGGATCTGAATACTGTGTTCCATAACATAATCCGTTTGAATTTACGGATCCCGCGAAAGTTATTGGTCGTGAAGTTGTTTGATTTACTTTTAATCCATTAATAATATGATTTACGTTTATTACAAGTGGTCCTATCATTAATTTCTGGTACTTTTACTAAGCCATGACAAATTATTATTTTGATTTGAATTCCGAGAATTGATTCTCGTATAAAACTTAAGATTTCGTCCCATAAGAAATTATCTAACTCTTTTGTTTTGGCTATATTTACTATTTTGGTTGAATTTTCTTTAATTACTTGACGAAGTTTATTTGAAAATTCTAATAAGATTTCTTTTGTTATCCTTTCTTTATTATTTTCTTTACAAATAAAAATTAAATGTATTTTATTTCCCTTTTTAAAAATTTCAAAATCACCTACTTTCTTTTCTTTTATTTTAGGTATTAAATTTTGTTTTTGAAGTTGTTTTGAGCCCTCATCACAAGGTTTTCCATCCGCGGTTAAAAAGTATAAATAATTTTCTTTTCTCATGTAAATTTGATCACGACTGTTTATTATACTATGTCTCTGTCCACGCGTTATTATTTGTCTTTCAATATTATTTGTCCCCTCGTCCAAATTGATTTCATTATATGTTTCATCGATATCTTTATCACTAAGGTCGTCGTCACTGTTTTCGTCACGGTCACTGACTCGTTGTTATCTTCTTCTATTCCTTCTTCTTCTCTTTCGTTAATTTCCCCGCTCTCAATTTTTTCATCCTCGTCTCCTGTTAAATTGTTTATTATTTGTAAAAGATTAGGTGGTATTATTATTTGTGAAGTGTTAAAATTATTGTTGCTACTTTCTTAAAGGTATTGTTTCTGTTTCTAGTGTTTCTCGAATTTCGTTCTCAATGTTTTCTGTTTCTGAATGAGTATTATTTGTTTTTGAATGAGTGTTATTTGTTTCTATGATCGATAAGGTGTTGTTTATTTGATTTGTTGGATAATTATGTATTTGTGCTTGAATTGTGTGTTCAATTGAAGATGGCTCTTCTAACTCCCTGCGAGTAAAAGGTACACTTTCTCCTTGTGATTTTTCAAATTTCCTAGTTTGCATTCTTGAAACGATCCGGTTCTTCTACCATAATTCCCTTTCTTGGTGAAGCTGGTAAAGGTTTAGGATTTGCATTTCTTTGTCTTGCTTCATCATCTTCTGGACATTCTTCTATTAAGTCATAAAAAGGATTTATTGGATATATTTTTGTCGTGGGGTTTCTAGATAAAGCGTCAGCATTTTCATTAATTTTTCCAGGCTTATAAATTATTTCATAATCGTATTCTGCCAATTTTATTCTCCATCTTGCTAAACGTGAGGTTGAGTCTTTAATTTTATTAATCCAAATTAACGGTTTATGATCTGTTACTAATTGAAACTTTTTTCCGTAAAGATAAGGTCTAAAATGTTGTACAGCGTATACTATTGCTAAAAGTTCCTTTTCTATTGTTGAATAATTCTTCTCGGCGTCATTTAATACTCGCGAGGCATAACTAATCGGTTGATCCTTCCCTATCTGTCCTTGACTTAAAATTGCTCCGATTGCAGTTCCGGATGCATCGGTTGTTAAAAGAAAAGGTTTTGTAAAATTTGGATATTGTAATATTGGTTCCTGACAAAGTGCATTTCTTAGTATATCAAAACTTTCTTTTTCTTTCTCTCCCCAAATAAAAGCAGAATCCTTTTTTAATAAATTAGTTAAAGGTTTGGCTATTTTTGAAAATCCTTTAATAAATCTACGATAGTATCCCGCTAAACCCAGAAATTGTTTAACATTTTTTGGAGTTTTAGGAATTGGAAAATTTTGCACTGCTTCTATCTTTTTATGATCTGGTCGGACTCCATTTTCTCCTATTACATGTCCTAAATAAGTTACTTCCTTTCTCAAAAATTCATTTATCTGGTTGTAATTTTAAATTTGCTTCACGTAATCGAGACATTAATTTTTCAAATTTAATTGCATGTTCTGTTAAAGAACTTGAATATAATACTATGTCGTCTAGATATACAAACATTTCATTTCCTTGAATTCCTGTTAAAACTAAATCCATTAATCTTTGAAAAGTTGCAGGAGCATTTTTAAGTCCAAAAGGCATTCTATCAAATTCGTAATGACCATGGGGGGTTGTAATTGTTGTTTTATGACTACCTTCCGGATGCATTTTAATCTGATGAAAACCTGATGCAAGATCAAATACCGAAAAATATTTCGCGCCTCCCAGCTGATCTAATATCTCCGTTATATTTGGTAGTGGGTACGCGTCACCTACTGTCTTATCATTTAGGTCACGGAAATCTAATACCATTCTCCATCTCTTATTCCTCTTTGAGTCTGCTTTCTTGGGCACTATCCATACAGGCGTATTATACGGTGACTTCGATGGCTTAATTATATTTTGTTCCAGTAAGTCATTAACTTGTTTATTAATTTTATCTTTATGAACAACTGGATATCTATATTGTTGCGTATTAATTGGAATGTCATTAATTGTTGGAATTCTGTGTTTTAGGACATTTGTATGTTTAAGTTTTTCTTCGGGTAAATGGAAACCATCTGCGTACTTTTCTATTAAATCTTCAACATGCTCTCTCTCTTCTGAATTTAAATGTTCTAGTCTTAGCGCATTAATTATTTTCTCCTTTCTGCTTTCTGATTTAATATTAAAACAAGGTTTTGAATTAGAATTCGATTTTGAATTTGAATTACCTAAGTAATTCGAGTTTGTATCAGAGTTTGAATTCGATTTTGGATTTGAATTACCTAAGTAATTCGAGTTTGTATTTGAATTAGGAATTTGATCGATTTCAAACTCATATATTTTAACTTCAGGAATATAAACTTTTTCTTCTTCTTCATTTGTATTAATAACTCGTAAGTATGCCTTATTATCTTTAACTGAGACTAAAGCGTCTCCTAAATAAATTCCTTCTGTTACATTTAATCGCGGAACATATCCTACCTTTAATTCCGGATTTCTGATTTTAATATGCATTACTGAAACAGCTCTAGGAGGAATTACAAATATTTCTTCCTTTTCTTCAAAAGGTATATTTATATTATCCCATTCTAATTGATTTCGCTCATAATTAACTTTTGCTTGAAATTGTTTGAAAAAGTCTGTTCCCAAAATTCCATCTTGTGGAATCGGAAAATTTTCTTCAACCAAATGAAAAACGACTGGACATCCTAAGACTACCTGTGCCTGCCCTAAGGTGTCCACAAAGTGCGTCGTAATTCCACTCAGTCTTAAAGTTTCTTTCCTATCCACTGTGGTTTCGGGTGTTATTAAATTTCTTTTTATAATATTTGGTCCTGATCCGCTGTCTATTAAAAATTTTAAATCATTAATAAAATTTTGGCTATTTAATTTTACTGATGGGACCTCCTCTATTTGAGCTATATTTACTGTTTGGTATTTAATTCCGGTTCCCCCGAAATTATTCGCGTGGGGCGAGTCTTGACATTTCCCGGGGTCGCCCCTGTCCTCTCGGGAAGCTTTTCGTTTCCCTGACTCTGTGCATTCTGACGGACACTGTTATTATATATTCTTTTTCGACATTCTTCTAAAGAATGACCAATCTTTTTACAATATCTGCAAGTTATTATTGCGCCTGAATTTTCATTTCTTGAATTTTGCGTATTTCTGGAAAATGTTAACTGTCTTGGGTTATTATTGTTATTATTACTAATATTATTAAAGCTTTTGGACTGTGGATAAAATTTATTTTGATTTGGACTCCGATTATTTTCTCGAGATTTAATTTGCCAACATTTGTCTGCCGTATGTCCCTTCTTATTACAATACTGGCATGTCACGGTTTCACCTTTCATATATCGCACTGGAGCTCGTTTTTCGGTCGTTATATTCTCTGCAAGTACTACACGTCTTATCATATTAGCGGTCTCTAATTCTCTTCCAGCTTCAATTACACGACTTTCTACCTTTTCAAAAGTTCCTTCTTTATTTATTATTATCTGTTTATTTAATCCTCGCGTGAAACTCGATTTTAAATGTTTATCAATTGAATTTCGAAATTCAAAACTTATTTGTCTGGTTTCTCTTTTTTGAGCGTCTAAAATTCGTTTACCTAATTCGCGGACTCGATTCGCATATGCTACAACTTTTTCATCTTTCTTTTGACATAAATACGCTAGACGTCCTTGAGCTTCATATACTGTTTTCCTTGACCCGTATTTTGTTCTCAAAAATTCTACAAATTCCTGCATTGAATTAAATGTTTTTCCTAAAATGGTTTTATGTGCATCTCCTTTTAATTTATTTCGTACCACTCGAACTAAATTTATTTCTTGAACGGGAGTGATCATGCTGAGCGCTTCTTCACAACCCTCGACAAAATATATGAACGGAATATTTCCCCCATCAAAATTTGGCACAGCTTCTAAGGCATCCCGTAATGAAAAATGTAGATAATTACCTAATGTTCCTTCATTTATTACCATTCCCGCTGATCCTTGGTTTGATGATATTACGGTAGAACGTTGACTTTGTTGTAGTTGTTGAATCATTTGTTGTTGTTGTGTTACTATCCTTCGAATTTCTTGTAGGTCCATTTCTTCTAAACTCCTTTCTGAAGATTCCGCTGGTTCTGGAGGTGGTGTCCGGGGTGTTCGTATCATTTTAAAGTTTTACGCCGTACTTTAACGCGATTTATTTAACTCAAAATTATTTACGTTAACCGGCTAATGATTATTCTGTTGGCGGTGTTACAATTTGAGTGATTGCTACTATTGTTGAGTCAAAATGATTATATGGCTCTTCCTCTGAGTCTTCTAAGTATTGTAGAAAATCGTCGCGGATAATATTACACGTTTGACAATCTTGATATGAACGCGTTATTGGTATTATTACGCAACAATTTTCACACTCCTCGAATAGTTCGCGATCTCCGAAATGTAAATAGTGCCGATATACCCGACTAAAAGAATTTGATTTCGGGTAATCTTCGTAGCACTCGTCACAAATAATTTTATTATTTTGATCTCGGAAAAATAATGCTACGGCACAAAGCGCGGTTTCTCTCCATTCAACGTACGATTCTTGATGTATCACTATTGAATTTCGCGCAACACGATAAGGCGGGTACATTTCCCTTAAAACATCACGGATTTGAGTTTATTTCATTGGTCCTCACAAACGTTTTGCATCCCACCGCTGTCACCAAAAATTTACTCCTGTCACGTTCTGATTTTATGTTCGTTTTGGGTCAATATATTTAAGTAATTTACCCGGGGATGGACAAGTTTGTGAGAAATATTAATCTTCACCGAAAAGATAGCGAATTTTATAAGTTTGATATCTAGGATCTTTTTTCTTTATATTTTTAAAATGAGGAAAGTTAATTTTAAAATCAATCCTGATAAGTTTATATTTGTTTAGTTCTTTAGGCTTTCGGGAAGGTTGAATCAAGAGTTTATCTAATTCGTAAATAAATTTCAGAGGATCGCGATTAAAGATTATCGCTTGATTAATTTGATATCTTAGTTTTTTAATTCTTACACGCCTACCACCCTTTTTGGGCATTTAATATTAGAGTTAGGTTTAAATTAATTACACTCAGTTGCCACACCTGAGGAAAAGTCAGGATTCAGGTCTGTTGCCACACAAATGTCAGCGACAGGGCCCGAAAGATCTGCCTCGATGCTCTCGGCAGCGACAGAGTTTGAATTGAATCTGTTGCCACTCAAAGGCAGCGACAGAGATTGAAAGGAAAACTAAATGAACTTGAGAAGTATTTAACTTAATTACCTTTAATTCCAAAATCTACTTCGAAACAACAAACTGAGCCTGAATTCTAGGATTGGTGCGCTAAGGACTTTGATTTAAAATCGCTCAGGTTAAAGATCACGACAATCCCAGACTAACTGAATAACTGTCGGACTAACCCGAGTAGTATCGCAATTGACTTAGATTTTTACAAGGCTAATTATCAGACTTACAGACTTACTAAAGACTTAAGATTAACGCTGAGCATTTAGCTCGTTTATTTATACTTAATTTCCCTCTACTTAAGCCGCATTTTTTCCCCTACGCAAACTTATTTTCTTGTGGAGGAGGAAGGTTTTGTCTCAGGGTGTAACCCTATGCTCAATCGATTTTGATTCCGATATCGACCTGCACTTGATAATGCCAGCAACCGAATAAGAAATCAATATAGCAACCGAATAAGAAATCAATGCTCATGTATTCTATTATTTAAATTCAGTTTTTAAAGTAATTATTACAATTTAGTTTAAATGTTCCCGCGTACGTTACATCTAAATAGGCTTAATGGATAGCTTACATCCGATTTATATAATAAAAGTGTTTTTATTTTTCTGCTATATGACTTACGAGCGGAGATATCGCGATTAGAATTTTTCGCTCAAGAGTAAATTTGGTTTAAGAAACGTCGTCGTCATTATTATCGTCGTCGCCCGGCGCCTAGGACGAATGGTGGGGATTTGTACTGTTGTATCCTCCTTTATCTTTTGTGCTCACACATTTGACAACAAGGATGAACGATGCACCATGCGTCATGAAACGGAACGCACCATGTGTATCGTGATTGGTGAAGATAATCGAATCCGCGCCGCCGCGTGTCGATCGAGTGACAGTTCGAGGTTAGAGACGTGTTGACGTGTGCGAGGTTAGCGGCGAGTTAGTTTTTATTAGTTATGCATAATTATGCATATTACATCGTGGAGTACATCGTGGATTACATTGTAGAGGGAAATTTGCATAATCAGATAAGTTATACAGTTTTCATTTTTGTTAGAATAAATAAACTATTCTGAGATAAAATTGATACTTTGTGTTATGTTTTCTTTTTTAGTTTAAAAGAAAGAGGAAGAATTACAAATCTTATAAGCCAATTCCAAAGAAGCTGAAGTTGACGGAAGAGCAGCAAGAAGCGTATAAAATCATTAATACTACAACCTTACTTACAAAGCTACTAGTTCTACGTTATATACAAAGCTACTAGTATTGGATAGTAATAATTTATTCCAGTCAAAATTTCTATATGATAAGAAAAATTTTCATCATACATTCACAAAAATCACATTCAAAATTTTAGTTATTGTTTAATTAATGCTCTTGGAACATATAATCATGTGTCGGCTTGGCAAACTTGAGAAATTTCTGTGACAGCCACAGTTTGTTCACCATTGCAAGCCGGCACATGATTATATGTTGCAAGCGCTTTAAGTGAAACATAGACAAAATAGGTTTATCAATAATTGTAAAGGACAATAAACATAATTTTAAAAGTACAATTATAATTTAACTACAAATAAAAAATTTTGTTAGTATGGTCTTTTTTGAATGCATGAAGAGAATTGCATTAATTATAATAAATTGTTTCGGGATAGATATTACTACACAATATTATTCTCCCTTCCTCCCCTCTCTCTCTCTCTCTCTCTCTCTCTCTCTCTCTCTCTCTCAATTTAACAATAATACTCTTTCTGGCGCAATAATTATAATTTATTTATATGTGTAAATAACAAATATGTGTAAATTGTTCACCATTACAAGCCGGCATATGATTATATCCGAGCTTTGATTTTAATTATATAATATTTAGAGAAAGAATTACATAGAGAGAGAGAGAGAGAGATTGATTGATTGATTTATTTATTTAATATGCCTAAGCTAAGGCTGAAGGGCAAAGTGTGATAACAAAGGTAAAGATACAACGTCAGAAACGAAAGAGAAGCAAATAGCAGATCGCAACAAATCGGTGAGCTGACTTAATAACTAATGCTAACTGTACAGTAACTTAAAAAAGATAACAAAACAAAATTTATCATATACATACGGCATGACAGTAAGTCACAATATAAACTATACAGAAAACTGATGCTCGCTATCAGTAACTAATCAACATATACAAGAAATGGAAATGAATGTCAATAAGTGGGAAAAAGTGAGTGACTAAGCGTGGGAGAGGAGCCTCAAGCAGACTCAGACTCAGAAGCCAGAAGAAACGCACGGAGAAGAGATTTAAAAGTGCCAAACGTTGGAGCTGAAACGATGTTGTCAGGGATGGAGTGCCAGAAGTAGATAGCAGAGAGATGAAATGAATTTCTATAGGTAGAAGCTCTATGGAGTGGAATATGGAATGTTAACGAAGACGAAGCAGTACGTGCCGATCTCCTGGCCGAAGGGTCAAGGGGTGAAAAGAGTTCATAAAGTAAGAAGGAGTATGGGTAAGGAGAACGCGATATGTAAGACAGCCAAGGAAATACAGTCTCCTATTAGAGAGAGATAGATAGATAGATAGATATATTTATTATGCCCAAGCATAGGCTAAAGTATAAGTTACAAGGAGTAAAAATAAACATCAAGAACAAAAAGTAGGTAAATCGCAGAATAATGAAACGCTACAAAGAATACAGAAGTATTAACTTAATCTAACCTAATCTAACTAAAACTAAATTTACAACTAAGACTGAAATAGTATAACGCAAAAAAGAACAAGTCATAAGCAAGACCATGCTCAAGAGTAAGCGTAAAATAAGGAAAAAAGTAAATAAAGTACAGATAAATGTAGATATGAATATAAAAATAAAAATAGAAAATAAACATAAAAAAAAGATATAAAAAATAAAAAATGAAAATAACAGCAAACGAGCGTGCCTCAATGGTACAACAGAGATCATGCTGACTCCAATGACAATAAAAATGATCGAAGGAGAGTCCTGAAAGATGCCAGTGAGGGAGCGGAAACGATGTTGTCGGGAAGAGAATGCCAGAAATAAATCGCAGATAAATGAAAGGAATTACGATAAGAAGTAGTTCTATGACTGGGAATGTGAAAAATATGTGATGATGTCAATGTGCGATTAGATCTTCTTAATGAAGGATCAAGAGGAATGAAAAGTTCGCTTAGATAAGAGGGAGACTGATGATTGAGAATGCGGTAAATTAGACAGCCAAGGAAAAACAGCCTCCTGTTATGAACGGAAAGCCACTCAAGACGACGTCTAAATGGTGTGATATGTTCATCTCGCCTTAAACTAAAGATGAATCTAATGCAGCAATTTACAAGTCTTTGCAACTTGATATTTAAATCGTTGCTCAGTTCGTGATAGACCAAACAGCAATAGTCGATATGAGGCAGTACCAGGGTGTTCACGAGTTTAATTCGAAGCTCAGTTGAAAGAGAGTTCCTGTTGAACTTTAACTTATTCAAGGCAAAATGAACATTTCTAGAGACTCGTCTGACATGTTTACTCCATGACATGTTGGAGGAAAAAATTACACCCAGATTCTTCACTTCACTAACAAAACTTAAAGGTGTAGAGTCGACAGTGATTGGAGGAAGAAGGGAAGTATCAATATAATTGGAGTAAGCATGGCTAGCAAAGATGATCGACTTGGACTTGGTAAGATTTAATTTAAGGCCATTTACTACAGCATATTCAGATATAGCCTCAGCATCCCTTGATATTAATTCAAGGCCACACAGAATATCTTTAGGGGAGCAGGAAAGATAAATCTGCAAGTCGTCAGCGAAAAGCATAAAAATGAGAGAGAGAAAGAGAGAGAGAGAGAGAGAGAGAGAGAAAGAGAAAGAGAGAGAGAGAGAGAGAGAGAGAGAGAGAGAGAGAGAGAGAGAGAGAGAGAGAGAGAGAGAGAGAGAGAGAGAGAGAGAGAGAGAGAGAGAGAGAGAGAGAGAGAGAGAGAGAGAGAGAGAGAGAGAGAGAGAGAGAGAGAGAGAGAGAGAGAGAGAGAGAGAGAGAGAGAATACACATACACACACACACACATACACGCGCGCGCGCGTCTATATATCAAGAGACACGGTAGTGGCTCGCGCCAAGTGAAACCGTGGCGCAAGCTCGACCGTGTTCTTTACGCGAGTATGCGACTTGCGAGCACCCGAGATTATCGGATCTCAGAAACAGCTAAACGGATCGAGTTCTAACTAGGCTCAATCGAAAGCTTGGAGTCGATTTGTATAAGAAAACTATTTTTATTTTACATCTACGTATCCTATGAGAGGAGATATCATGACGCAAAGTCCAAATGTCAAAATTTTCATGTAAGGTACGTCGTCGTCGACTTCAGAAAATGTCACTTTTACATTTTTGATACTAGAGGCATTTGTGTGCTATGACTTAATGAACGCGCATTCAGATTATTTAGAAACCTGTCATATCAACGAAAACCTGTCATACCGGCGAAATATAGTGGCATAATGATGATGGCATGAGCAGCGGTCACATTCACGTGCTTCTTGGACGTTTTGTTTCACGCATAATAATGTCTAACGTTAATCATGTGCGTAATAAAACGGAACGCAGCCATTCACATCGTCACTACGGCGTTTGCATCGTGTGTAATGGATTATGTGTGTCGCCAGGAGTTCGCGCGAAGTGACATGCAGTGTGAGGTTATGTTGTTATGACAGTTCATGAAGTAATAATGCATATTATATCGTTTATGTTTAATGCAAAGTCTACAATGTCAGCAGGAGTAATGGAATAGGAGTAAGAAGTAAGAAATATGAAATGAGGTTTGTCCATTTTGTTTACTCCCGGTTTTTAATTGATAATAATTGCCCATACATTGATCATAAAAGGTGCTTCTTATACTTAAATCTTTTAATATTGGATGCATTTGGCAAAGCAAATCTGAAGCGTCTGGAGGGTCTGTTGACACATTCTGTCTTTGTTATTTGTTGGCATCGAACAAAGATAGAGTGAGATAAGACAGCACTCCGACGTCTCAGATTTGCTTTACCGAACGCAATAATTTAACCACATGCACAACTCTACGTCACACTTCATCTATTTAATCATTAAAACTAATGTAAAATTAAATAATCAGTGAGTAAGAAGCTTACCCTGCTTAAAATGACAGACAGATTATGATATAAAATTTTAGTCATCATTTTCAATGGTGATTTTGAATCACATATTTCGTATCACACTTGCGAAATTTTACATAGACCGAGTTGTATCTTATGTTATCATATCTATTATGCATGATCTTTCTTAACTAATCTTTCCCATCTTATATACTTTATAACATGTAATAATAATAAAAGTTGTTTTTCTATAAAAACTTAATAAGAATATGTTATAAAACAAAAGTTCTTATCATAAATGACATTTATTATCGATATGAATAAAAGCGTGTATGTATATGACTATGGTATTTTATCTGTGTGTATATGCGTGTATAACTCTATTGTAATCTAAGTACGTATATAATTCTATGTAAACCTATCGACGTGTATATGCGGTTCAGTGATATCCTATTTACGTGTGCATGCACATGTATCGTATTCTATCTACGTGGGCATGTAACTCAATGGTATTCTATTTACGTGCGTATGTATTGTATATACAAATGTATGCGACTCTATGGTATTTTATCCGTGTGTATATGCGATTCTATGGTATTCTATCTACAACCTAAGTAATATAAGAAAAAAATAACAAATTTAAGATAAAACTTTTAATCAAATTCAACCTAAGTGGTACATACTTTTGGATGGTTCAACCTAAGTATTACATACTAAGTGTCAAATTCAACTTAAGTAATATATATTCCTGAAATTTTTTAAATTTATACTTACACACACAAATTAATTTCTTTACAAAAATAGTGATATCTAAATATTTTGCGCCAATTATAAAAACAAATATTTTTATAGAAACTAAAACATTATTACTATTCTTTAGCTAGTTTTTATAATACAAAACGATTTTTTTTATTTGACTAGAACAACACAGGCGCGCGCTACGCGCGCGCTATTTAGTTTTTTACTTTTTAAAAATAACAATTGCAATAATAATTATATAAATAAATAATTATATACAAAAAGAAAGAAAAAAGAAATAGAGAGAGAGAGAAAGAGAAAGAGAGAGAGAGAGAGAGAGAGAGAGAGAGAGAAAGCATACTTACATACATTAATTTATTATCTAATTTTCTTTCTTCTTTAAAAATATACACATAAAAAAAGGAAAAAAGCAATACAATATACACAACATACATAAATCTTCTTTAAAGTAATATGATATTGACACTGAAATGTAACGAAATGTTGTCAACTCTGACTCTTCTTCTTCTTCTTGTTTTTTTTTCTTTAATTAGCATTAGAGATTGACGACATAGTTTGAAAAACAAAATTACAATTGTTAATAAATTATTAAATACTTTGACATTATACGTGTACCTTTCCTTATAAAATGAGATCAACATCTTTTGCAAAAATCAATACAGAAAACTAACTTTCGAAAATCTTTTGTTCGAGTAAGATACTTCATAATGTACAAAAAAAAAGTTACAATTGTTAATAAATTATTAAATACTTTGACATCCCAGGAAAAAAAATTGATATCTAATTATGTATAATTATATCATATTATATATAATTACATATAATAAGACCAATTTATATATTAATTTATATATAATTATAGCAAAATATTTATAACTTTATATCAAATTATGAGTGGATTATATTTTTGAGTGGACAATTATATATAATTGTATCAAAATATTTATAACCCTATATTGAATTATACAACTGTGGGATCGGTAGCGGGTATCCGAACCTAGTCGGTATATCGATCGTATGCAAGCGAATACTCGCGGATGCGGGTGGCGCGCGAATCGCGATCCTAGGTCGATACCGAGAGAGGGCGGCGAGGAAGCGGAAGTGGTGGTGGGGAAGTAGTAGATAACAGCGGCCCATGGCAGCAACATCTCTCGCTGTATTTTCTAAATAAAAGTGTAATACAATATACTAAAAACCTTTCTACACAACATTTTATTAAAATTACTTTTCGAATAAATAAATATATATAATTATATCAAGATATTTATAAACCCATATTGAATTATACAGCATTATAATTCTTTTTTGGTTAAATAATTATATATAATTATATCAAAATTTTTTTTTTAATTTATAATTCCATATCATATTTCCATTTTTACATATATAATCCATTTTTATATAAAAAAAAATTTATATAATTAACCTTTTTTATATAATAAATGCAATCACAATTATGGTAAATGTAATTAAATTCCTAACATTCTATATTATATAAATTTAAAAAGTATGTAGTTCGCGGATTGTCACTAGGCGATGCACGCGGCACCTTTCTCCTAATGTAATTTACACTCTAAAGGCTACATAAGCAGATTACCCACGGTGACAGAAACCGGATCAGCCTATGCTATCGTAGTGAGCTTTCGGGACACATGTACATTTTTATTACGTCTTAAAGACACATCTTAGCTGTCATGGCTAAATTTTCGGTAACGAATCTTTTTTAAGAAAATTTATTAAATCTGAAAAAACTTTTCTTTCTGCCCGGAAAAAAATGTACATATCTAATTATATATAATTTTGTATAACTTTGTAGATCTAATTAGATCAGGTCAAAATCCATACATAATTAAATCTACAAAGTTATACAAAATTATATATAATTAGATATATACTTTTTTTCCCGGGATTACATGTATCTTTCTATATAAAATAAGATCAACATTTTTTGGAACTTTATATACATTAATTAATTAACTATTATTGCTAGTTATAAAATAATATTGTGACATATGCATGCACATGTACGCGTGCACATATAGAAATTAATAAATTTAAAAAATAACTAAATAAAAAATTAATCAATAGAGAAAACTAACTTTTGAAAATCTTTCGTTTGAGTAAAATACTCCACAGTGTACAGACGCACGAATGCACGCACTTCCCCCCCCTCTCTCTCTCTTTCTCTCTCTCCGTCTCTCCCGGTCTCTCCCGGTCTCTCTCCGTCTCTCTCGGTCCCTCCCCATCTCTCCCGGTCTGTCCCGGTCTCTCCCGGTCTCTCCCGTCCTCTCCCGTCTCTCCCCGTCTCTCCCGGTCTCTTCCCGTCTCTCTCGGTCTCTCCCCGTCTCTCCCGGTCTCTCCCCGTCTCTCCCGGTCTCTTCCGGTCTCTCTCCGTCTCTGCTCGTTTCTCCCGGTCTCTCCCCGTCTCTCCCGAAAATAGTAAAACAATTATAGATCTAGTTTTTGCGAATAAAGATATAAATGTAGAAGTCAAGTACGTACCTAAGATAACGGATCATGCGTGGATAAAAGTCGTGATAAATACGAACAAGATTGTAAATAAATATAAAGAATTCAGTGGCAGGGATTGTAGTAGATATAATGCAGATGAGTTTATTAAGCTAATGGAGAGTAACTTAGAAAAAGGATATGATTTAGATATTAATGAATTAGATATTAATATAAGGGCAAAGAATTTAATTAATAGTATTGTAGATGCGCTAGACATCTCAGCACCTAAGAAAATTTTTAGAATACCGAAAATATGGGAAGGGAAAAAATGATATTCAAAGGAAATAAAAAAGGCTTATAAAAAGCACTGTACGATAGCACGGAACAAAACTGGCAACAATTTAAAATAGAAAGAAATGCAGTAGTTAATTTAATTAGAACAAAGAAAAAAGAATATTATGAAAACATGATTAATCATAATAGTAACAATCCCACAACTATGTCATTAAAAGAAATTATTAGAGGAGGACCAATAGGCGCGAAAGTTGTAGGAAAAATAGATTTTGAAATATTAGACAATATAGAGTGTGATATAGCTAATAAATTTAACTTATATTATACACAAAGTATTAAAGACATAATAAAATCTATAGATAAGAATTATACAACGAGCACAAATAAGAGAACTATTTATTGTATTGAAAAGAAGGGAGAGCTAGAAAAATTTGAGTCAATTACGACAAAACAAGTAAGAAAAATCATTAGGAAATTACCAAAAAAGAAAGGTACAGAAGAAGGAATAACTAGCGATATATTAAAAACGGTGTTTTGTGTCATAGAAGAGGAATATTGTGATATAATAAATAAGTCATTGAGTGAGGGTTGTTTTTTGAAAGAGTGGAAAACGTCCACGATAATTCCAATACCAAAAGTAGAGAAACCTAAGAGGGCAAGTGATTATAGGCTTATTAATATATTACCAATATATGAAAAAGTATTAGAGATATCAGTTAAAAAGCAAATTGAGGTCTACTTAGAAAGTAATAATATTATAACGGAACATCAGTCGGGCTTTAGAAAAAATTATTCGTATGAAACAGCAATTCAAACAGTTATAGATAAATGGAAATTGATTATTAGTGAGAGACAAATAGTAGGAGTTATTTTTGTAGATCTTAAACGGGCTTTCGAGACAATTGATAGAGGAAGAGTATTAGAGAAATTATACCAGTATGGTATTATAGGAACAGTTCTAGAATGGTTTAGGTCGTACTTAAAAGATAGAATGCAACAAGTTCAATTTAATAATAGATGGTCTAAGATACTGACTACGGAATACGCAGTGCCACAGGGTTTGGTATTGGGCCCATTGTTGTTTATAATATATATGAATGATATTGTTAACGTTTGCTCGGATGTGTGTAATATAAAAATGTTTGCGGACGATACCTTAATATATGTAACAGGTGAGAGTAGTGCGGAGGTAGATAGGAAATTGAATATTGCATTTAAAGTAGTGGAGAAATGGATGAATATTAATAAACTGAAGATGAATGCGGGGAAAACAAAATATATGTTAGTTAGAGGTATAAGAAAAGAATTGAGAGGCAATACTATTGTGAGATGTTTGGATGGAAATGAGATTGAGCGCGTAGAAATAATAAAGTACTTGGGCATAATTATTGATGATAGACTTAGATTCAGCGGTCACTGTGATTACATGCTAAAGAAAATAGGGAAGAAAATAAGTTTTTTTAAATAGAATAGGGAACTTTATCTCGGCTTACACTAGATGTACGATATACAATTATAGCACCTTACTTTGAGTATTATGCGACGCTACTAATAGATATGGGAGATACACAGTTAAGTAGGCTCCAAATAGCGCAAAATAGAGCTATGAAAGTCATATCGCAATGTGACAGACGTACCAAAGTTAAATGTATGCACCAAGCGTTGCAATTTATGACCATAAGACAAAGGCTGTATTACAATGTGTGCATATTTATTTTTAAGATCTTAAATAATATGATGCCGGAGCAATTTAGTAATAGACTTAGAATACTAGAGGGAGAACGCAAAACTAGGCAGATAGGGGATATTGTTATTAAATTTTGAAAAACAAGAAGCGCGCAAAAAAGTTTATTTTATGAGGGTGTGTTAATGTACAACGCATTACCCGAAGTTAAACATTGTAATCGTTTAGAAATGTTTAAACGAATGCTAAAAGAGTTTGTTTTTAATGATGTAGCATAGAATTGTATATATATGTATTGAAAATTGCTGAGAAAGCTAATAAAAGATCAATCAATCAATCCCGGTCTCTCCCGGTCTCTTCCCGTCTCTCTCCGTCTCCCCCGTCTCTCTCCGTCTCTCTCCGTCTCTTCCGGTCTCTCCCCGTCTCTCCCGGTCTCTCTCCGTCTCTGCCCGTTTCTCCCGGTCTTTCCCGGTCTCTCCTGGTCTCTCCCCGTCTCTCCTGGTCTCTTCCCGTCTCTTCCCGTCTCTCCCCGTCTCTCCCGGTCTCTCCCCGTCTACCGCGTCTCCCCGTCACCCGCACTACCTTTGCGGGTAGTGTGGGTGCCGAAAATGAGGGACGAAATTCCATCTCGCTTATCTGCCACCATATGGCGTTCGCATCGTCACTATAGCACCGTATATGGCAAATGTATAAGTCACGTGGGTCGCCAGTCGCTCGCTCGCGCCATGTACCAGCACACACGAAGTGACATGTGTAGTGTGAGGTTATGTTTACTTTTTAGCATCTCATCTATTTAATCATCGACACCCATGTAAAATTAATAATTAATCAGAGAGTAACATAGTAAATTAAGAAATAATTAATCAGAAAGTAACATAGTACATTAAGAAATAATTAATCAGAGAGTAACATAGTACATTAAGATTTTACACTTGTGTCGATAAGATAGATGAGATGTTGTGTGATGTAAAATTGTGTATTGGTTTATTGCTGTAATTGTCAACTAATTAATCATTGACACCATTAGTCAATATAAAATTAATTAATTAGAGAATAACATAGCTCAGATTTTACATTGGTCTCAATGAGGTAGATGAGATGTTGCGTAATGTAAAATGTGTATTATTGCTGTAATTGTCAATGATAATGTTGTAAGGATAAAAACTATCACCAAGGTATTACTTTTGTCACCAAGATATCAACATTATATGTTACTAGTAAAAAATAAAAATAGTATTATTAAGAGGATGCTAAACTGCCCATTAAACTTGATTGAGGTCGATAATGCAGAGTCATTATTTATCTTTGTTCATGAAAAAATTTGCTTTAAAATACAAGTTATATAACTTATACTTACAAATAAATGTCTCGCAGTTTGGAATAGAAGGAATAAGACTATATTTGTCAAATTACGATTACAAGCCGTAAAAAACATAATTATGTTATCAAAAATTTTATTCATTTAAGCGCTTTTATTATATAAATATCTTTTTTTTACGGCTTGTAATCGTAATTTGACGATTATAGTCTTATTCCTCAATCTATTCCGAACCCGGGAACACCATTCATTTGTACGCATAAGCTACATAACTCGTATTTTGAAGCAAATATTTTTATAAACAAATAAACTTTAAAAAATTTTTTGCATTTTTGGTATCAATTTTGTAAATTCAATTCAAAACTAAATGATTGAACAAAATGCCGGTAAAACGGACGGCTGTAGCATCCTCTTAAAACCATTTGAAATTTTGTTAGATATAATTAATAATTATTAATATTGATTGACAATTACAGCAACATTTAATCAATTCTTCTACATCATACAACATCTCATCTATCTCATCGACACTAATGTAAAATCTGAGAGCTGTTTTACTTTTTGATTTTAATTTTACATTACCCTGGTAGAAATTCATACAGTTTAACTGATTACTTAATCCGTTACTATCTAGTATTACTGATTTACAAAAATGCTGCCTAGAAACTGACTAAATATTTATATACCAATTATTTAGCAGTTTTACTATACAGTATGTGGATAAAACCTTTACAAGATTTTTGGTTTGTTAATAAAAAGTTTCTAACCAGTTTTTTACGAGTTAAATTATGTATACTTATAAATGTGCATGTTAATATTATTTATATAAATAATACGTACAAAATATACTTTTATTATATGTAAATGGTTAAAATTGTGTAAAATTAAATAAAAATGTGTGAACGCGTACAAAAATATAGAGCTAAAAAAAAGAAAACTTGCAGAATTAAGACAGCTTCAAATTTCTGTCACAAAAATGTCAAGCGAGGTTAAGAGCAATAAATGTAAAAAATTTAATGTAAAGAATGAACAAGTGACATACATAAATGAAAGAAACGTGAGTAAGAAGAAATTTTATTACTATACTATATTTTATTAATTTTACCTCTGTTTCTACTAATACTAATAATACTAATTGTATTTGTTAGGATTGGTTAGAAAATTATTTAGATTATTCTAATAATATCAATGAAAGAAATTGTAATAGTAGCTTTGATTTAGAAAGTTTAGAAGATTTTGATAAAGATATTAACTCAGATTTAAATAAAAACTGCGAGGAAAGTAGTTTTGATTTTAACCAACCCTTTAATGAAGTAAACGAGTTACAAAAATGGATAGTATCATGTAGAATACCTCATGTACATAGTGATAAATTATTAAAAATATTAAGACACAAATTATTGCCAACACTTCCAAAATGTACAAAAACATTTTTGAATACCACATCTGCAGTATACGAGGTAGAAGATATGAAAGACTCAGATAATTCTATGGGCAAATTTACATATTTAGGTATTGAACAGGGATTACAAGACTGTGTAAATCCTTTTTTACATCAAAATCGTGAATTAGAATTACTATTTAACATAGATGGTATGAAACCATACAAAAGTAGTAACAGAACATTATGACCAATTTTATGTAAAGTATATTCTGAATCTGATATTTACAAGCCTTCTACAGTTGTTTTATATTCAGGAATACATAAACCAAAAAAGCTTGAAGAATATTTGTATAAATTTATATGCGAAATTAATGAATTACTTTACAAGGGCACAAATATTGAAAAAATAAATTTTTCGATTAAGATAAAAGCCTTTATTTGTGACACTCCAGCACGTTCGTATTTAAAGTGTGTGAAAGGACATATGTCATTTGATGGTTGTGAAAGATGTCATGTAAAAGGTGAAAAACATGAAAACACAACTGTATTTTTAGATACTCATTGTAAAAAACGTACAGATACAGAATTTCGCAATTTTACTGATGTAGATCATCACACTGGAGTATCTGCACTTATTTATGTGGAACCAAATATAAATATGATTAATCATTTCGTGTTAGATCCAATGCATTTGTTTGATGAAGGAGTTATGAAGAGATTATTAGATTTTTGGATATGCCATAAAAATATAAAACTAAGTGTCATGGAAAGAAGTGAACTTGATCGACGAACTAATTTGATAAGAAAATGGATTCCATATGAATTTGATAGGAAATTCCGCAGCACTAAACATTTTGAGAAATATAAGGCAGCAGAATACAAATTCTTCTTGTTGTATTGCGGTCCAATTGTTTTAAAATGTATCCTTGATGATTTTAAATATAATCATTTTCTATTATTACATGTTGCATATTGTTTATTATCTACAAGAATAAGCAATAAATTTATTACATATGCAAGAGAATATTTAAGAACTTTTATTGTTGTTGCTAAAGACTTATACAGAAAATAATTTATTACAATAAATGTTCATAATTTATGTCATATTACAGATGATGTTGAAATTATGAATTGTTCTATAAATTTAATAAGTGCATACAGTTTGAATCTCATCTTGGAAAAATTAAGAATATTTTACGTTCACCTCATCATACTATTTCACAATTCTGTCGCCGAGAGTATGAAAAGAACTTACATGCTGAAAAAAAACATGCTGTCACTCTGCCAAAAGAACAAGAAATTTTAAGTAAAAATTCTGATGAAGACATTTTGCAAATAAAATACAAACAATATTTATTAACATCAAAATAATATGATACTTTTACACATTGGAATACGAAAAAATATGATAAAATTAATGTCTTATATAAATATCCTTGCGATTCTACTCAATTATACACATTTGAAATTAAACAGAACAATGAAAGGCAAAGTGTTAATATATGTGTGAATCAAATCAAATACAAATTAGTAAGAATGGATATAAATTTAAAAATAGATGTGACAAAAATATTTGTCATGCCGTTGTTATAAACATTTAATTCAATTTATAGCTATCAGCAAATTTTCTACTATTACATTTAGTTATTTAAAAGTGAAGATTTTTACGTGATTGCAATTACGTCAATCGCATTGATCTGAATATAGTGCTCAATCATATTTCTGAAGTACGTACATAACTACGAGTTTCGCTCTTTTGTTTTGTCAAACACCAGCATTTATCAAGTACGAATTACACGTACGAAAACACATCTGGTTTCTTGTTTCCGTTATTTGTCGCGGGGCATTGGCAGAAGTAAGTAATTATCCATTATTATTTATATTCTCAATCATAAATTTATTATCAAATTAAATCCAATGCTTCAGAACATTCTGTATAACATTTACTTAGCGATAAATAATAGTGAAATCGACAACAAATCAATGTTGAATTACTGTCAATTTTATTATCATTTCTCGCAGACAGTAATACTGTTTTCACATAGTTATAATAGTTCTCTTCTAGATATGGACAATGCAGAAAATTTATATATGTATACGTTAGTCGAATTTATAACAAGAGGTAAAAGACCTTTAATTAAAAAGATAGATATTGTTTCTCCTTTTGGTTGGATTATAATTCTCAAACTAAAAAATGCTTCACACGATTTTTAAGTCCACCATATACATCCGAAAATATAAATAATTTATATGATTTAATACAAAATCTTGTCCATTGGAAGAATGGCCTATCTATTCTGTACATTTAAAAGGGCGTGCTAGTAAGTATATTTATTTGTTATAATCTATGTATTATTTATAAAATGTATATTCCATAATTTTAAAAATACATATTACAAATAAATATATATCTAACAGAGACATATCAAGAAGCATTCGATAAACTTGCACGGTTAGAAAAAGAAGAACACGTATTCACATTGGAATCTGACATTAATGCTATCACTGTTTTTGTAGAGAAGTTAATTTGTGAGTATAAACTTTAAAAATTTCAGGAATATATGTTACTTAGATTGAATTTGACACACTTAGTATGTAATACTTAGGTTGAACCATCCAAAAGTATATACCACTTAGGTTGAATTTGATTGAAAGTTTTATCTTAAATTTGTTATTTTCTTCTTATATTACTTAGGTTGAACCACCCAATAATTTTTTGCTTAAAGAAAAAACCAAACACTTGGCGACTTTTTTTACCTTTTTTAAAAAGGTAATTTTGTTGGGTTTTATCTACGTGCCCTAATGGAAAAATTTCTCATATCTTTTCAGAAATTTTTTCAGAATTTTTCATCTTCGATATTTCTGAAAAATTCTAAAAAATTCTAAAAAAATATTTAAAAATTTTTTAATTTTTTTAGAAATGACTAAATAGGAATTCTCAGAATATTTCAACATCTTTATATATGACAATTTCTGAGAAATATAATAAATTTTTCAAATTTTTTCAGAAATAACTACATGAGAATTCTTAAAATATTTCAATATTTTTATGTATGACAATTTCTGAGAAATATAAAGAATTTTTCAAATTTTTTCAGAAATTATTGAATGAGAATTCTCAAAATATTGCAGTATTTTGTGGACAAAAATTTCTGAATAATACTAAGAATTTTTTAAATTTTTTTAGAAATGATCGAATGAAAATTTTTAGATTATTTCAATCTCTGTATATATGAAAATTTCTGAGAAATTAAAAAAATTTTTCCGATTTTTTCAAAAATAATTAGATGAGAATTCTCATAATAGTATAGTATCATAGTATTTCTACTGTCACGTCCTAACTATTTGTTCAAATTTATGGACATTTCTTTTCCTCCCATTAACAAGTAAAATCACTTAAAAGCGCCAGGCATGACGCGCACAATGACGCCAGACGCCACCCTCGAATAGGCCAATGTAACGCGACCCCGCGTATGGGAGTGGGGATATCTTAAGCGGCGTCCCCACGCCATGTCTTAGAATAAGGCGAGCAGTTAGAAGTAGTCAGTTCTCGCGAGCGGTTCACTTTTTTAGTTCAATTTCCAATTCCATTCCAAATCTAATTCTACTTCTAATTCTAATCCAAATCTTAAATAATTAATTTAGTTGTTTAGCTACTTAATCTTTTGTATTCTAATTTAACCTTAAGTGTAATTTGTAACCAATAATTTTACTTTTATAATAAACTGATAGATTCAGTGACTCGAATTCGTTATTCAATTTCAACATTCCTTAAATCACGTTCAACGTATATCACGCGAGTTCACCATAACTGTGAAGACCGTTTCCGGCGACCGTCCAATCACAGAAGGGTCTACACCGAGAGGAAGCCACAACACGACGCCTCCTGAGCCGACCAAGCTGACAGCCAATCAAGAGAGCCACCTAAAGGTAGGATAACAACTCGCACATTTTCTAATAATAATAAATTCCCATTCGCGTTCGCAATGTTCCGTGAAAATGTGCCCTACTAATTCTATTAACTATTCTTCTCCCGGATTGGTCGAGCCGATGCCTATCACGCGCGGCTATTTTGATTGGATAAGCACTGCATACTGCACCGCGTCATTGTTTTATCAACATCGAATTGATAAAACTTATTACTTGTGCGATAACTGCTACCTCCAAGCTCCCCCCGAGACCCACTTGCTTTACACATACAAACTGCGCCACTACATACATATCGGGTTTGGTGACTGCCAAGAATACTGCTCGGTTTGTAATGTATTATTAGCCACCCGCAGTATCTTACACGAGTGTCGCGTCTGTATTAGCATATTTGAGGGATTCCTGCGTTATCTTGAACAGAGCAACGATCTTCCAACTGACTTTACCGAAGCTACTATCGTCGCGATCTCTGAAGATCCGGTCTGTTAATTTTGTAAATTTGTCCAGTTTCACGAGTCATAATCACATCAGAGTGCAGGGCAGTAGCCGCGATTTCATAATTGGCCGCGTGCTCGTCCTGCACGTAACACTACAAATGAAAATTTCTGAATAATAATAAGAATTTTTCAAAAATAACCAAACAAGAAATCTCAGAATATTTCAAAATCTGTGTATATAAAAATTTTTGAGAAATATCCTAAGTAGCAAAGATAAGTCATTTTGACGTCAAATTTTGGTCATATCCCATACAACACAACATCTTTCAGAAGATTCTGAAAGATATCTGATAGAAGATATCTTTCCGATATCTTTCAGAAAGCTTTCTGAAAGATGTGTGCTGTATGGGATTGGTATGAATGATCCTATGATCAAAATGCGACCATGACATTTAAATAATGGCATATTGACGTTATTTAATGACATCTTTATGACGTAATATTTTGGTCCTATTTCTCGCCGTCATTCCGTGACGTTATTATGACGTATTAATTCGATCCTGCTTCTCGGTTAGCAAATATATTAATTTGAATTTTATGCGTTTATTTTTTATTAATTTGTATGAACATAATCCAACATATAAACATATAAACAAACATAAAAAAACTATTAATTCTAAAGACTATATATTATATTAATCATCATCAATCTCTATAATATTTAGAATTATCCTAGACAGCACACAATAATTTATGATAAATATTTTTTAATATTTATTTTCAAAAAATGTTATATAAATATTTTATACATATTTTATATATAGTACATAAAGAAAAAAAATCTGTATTCAACATATTAAAATATAGACTAAATATTTTATACAATATTTATAGTAAATAAAAAATAAAGATTTGTACAAGTAATATTTTGTAAATATTTATAAATATTTCATAAACATTTTTATAATATTTATGACAAATCTTTATGATCTGATAAGTCTAAGATCACAAAAAAAATATTCATAAAATATTTGAATAAATATTCATAAAATATTCAAATGAATATTATAAATATTTAGTAAATATTTTATAAATATATATTGTGTGCTGTCTGAGATATAATTTAGCTTTATCAAAAGAACATAACAAAAACATATTTTTATAAGTTATTCCACATGTTATTTTGCATATGTAAAAATCAGTAAAAAAACTGTAGATTTATATTTATTTATAAATATTATTTAACTATACGTTTCATGTTTCCGACATTTATTAGGCTGATTTAGAACAAATATGTATTCATGAGCATCAAGTGTTCATGGGTCATCGCGAAGTGCATCGCGGTTGCGTACGATCTTCAAAGTCAAGCAATATCGACGGCGGTTCAGAGTTGGATGGGTGACTGCAGAAGTTAGGCAATGCCAGATGTGACTATGGTGTAGTGGGGATAACGATGCTTGTTGAGAAACAACGTAAATTTATATATATATTTTTTTTATTATAATTATGTTATAATGTATCATCATGATACATGAAATGTATCAATTCTCAGAATTTTTTTAGAAATATTTAGAAATATTCAAAAATTCTCTGAATTAATCAGAATTTTTCATTTTTCATCTAAGTTTTTCTGAGAAACGTTCCAATTCTTATAAAAAATCGGAAAAATTATCAGAAATTCTGAAAAAAAAATTCTGAAAAATTTTTCCACCAGGGTGGACTCAATGATATTCTATCTACATGCATACGCAATTGTATATACAAATGTATGCGACTCTATGGTATTTTATCCGCGTGTATATGCGATTCTATGGTATTCTATTTATGTATATAATACTATATGTAAACCTATCTACGTGTGTATGCAGTTCAGTGATATCCTTTCTATGTGTGTATGCATTTCTATCATATTCTATCTGCATTGGCATGTAACTCAATGGTATTTTATCTACGTTGACATGTAACTCAATGATATCCTTTCTATGTGTGTATGCACCTCTATCATATTTTATCTGCGTCGGTATGTAACTCAATGGTATTTTATCTAAGTGGACATGTAACTCAATGATATTCTATCTACGTGCGTACGGAATTGTATATACAAATATATACGACTATATGGTATTTTATCCCTGTATATATGCGATTCTATAGTATTCTATCTATGTATATTATAATACTATAAAAACCTATCTACGTGTGTACGTAATTCAGTGATATCCTATCTACATGTGTATGCATTTCTATCATATTCTATCTGCATTGGCATGTAACTCAATGGTATTTTATCTACGTTGACATGTAACTCAATGATATCCTTTCTATGTGTGTATGCACCTCTATCATATTTTATCTGCGTCGGTATGTAACTCAATGGTATTTTATCTACGTGGACATGTAACTCAATGATATTCTATCTACGTGTGTATGTAATTACATATAAATGTATATGATTCTATGGTATTTTATCTGTGTGTGTGTGTGTGTGTTGTGTGTGTGTGTATGGGGGGGACTAGAATACCATAGAGTCGTATACATTTATATATACAATTACATACGCATGTAGATGAAATATCAGTCATTAAGTTTGTCACGACTTTTCCTGACCGGGAAAGCCGCGAGCAAAAAGCAGCGAGACCGATAGGGTAACCGGTACCCCCGATGCCGTGTTTGTCGCGCTCGAATCTCGGCCACACGTTATCACGAAAATTGTTGGGCGCCAGATGCGCTCGACGACGCGTCAATCCGCGAAAATCGTTACGCCAAGATGTCCTCGATCCTCGCGCGACAATCTCGACCAGCTCTGCCTAACGGTAGAGGGGCGGGGTGAATCGTAAGGGAGCAGGCGAATGCGGTGACACGAAGTGGTGGACGACACACTAGAAAAATAGACTCCGAACGTAACAAGTAACGAACTTTATTGAGATTAATAGTCAGACAGAAACAATAATATCGCGGGACGCGGCATGCGGCGTTCCGACAATGCGGCGCCCCGGCGCGAGGCAAACCGAACAGAAACGCGAACGATACGCGGGAAGCTCCCGCGGTAGGCACGCGGCCGACAAGGACAGACGATGGAATTTCCCGCGCACAATGAATTTCGGACGTTCGAACGTGCCGACACTCCCGGCAACTAGAGAACGCGACCACGTGTCTCGCGGGGGTCACACAATAATCGCCGGCCGCTACCGCACTACACACCGTCGCGGAACCGGAAGTCCCGTCCACCCGCTACTCGCGACGCGATACTCGCTCGCGCGAGGGCTTTGCGGCGCGCACGGTCGAGGGGAATCTCCGACGGAACCCACGCGTCTCCACGATCGTCCTCCCCGTGGCTCGGCGCTTCGGCGTCCCGCCCGCTTGCATCCGATATATTCCCAATTAATGACACGAACGTATGACCGCCCTGCGGTCCACGCGAGTCACGCACCAACACAAAAGCGGATGCAGAACGGGCCCGGGAACACCTCGCCGGCCGGCAACCGCTCACAGTAACTTATCTTGACAGGCCACCTCACCGATAATGTCCTGGCGACGTCCTCCCTCGTCTCCAGGCTCGTCCTTTTGCCCTGGTTGAGGCCTCGCACCAGCCACACCGATACTTCACCAGGGACACGACACGCAACTTTCCTTCTCAGACCGCTCGCACGCAAAAGCGGGGTGGATCGCGGTCGATCCCGGATCGACGCCGCGACCCCCCGTCCAGTCATGCGCATTGTTTCCGCGCCGCGACCCAATTGCTGCAAAGCACGCAGTCCTGCGTACGCAGGGACGTGCGCGCCGTAATCCTTCCGGGGGCCTCGCAGGCCCCCGCAAAATATTCTTTCTCCCGCTGGGCCATTTCCCGAGCCGGGGCAGCGCACGCGGGGACCTCCGGTCCTCTTGAGAGGACTTGACGCCTCCCTCGACGCGTTTGGTCCCATCCGGGCTCCTCCACAGCCCTCCGGGACGTCCCGTCGTGGTGTCGGCGGGCACCGCCGCCTTAGGCTCCGGCCGTGGCTCTCTCAGGGCCACGCCGAATTCCCGTGCGGGCCGCGTGCTCGTCTCTCCCGGGCACCGGTGGCGTCCTTCCTCCTTCCCCGCATCGTCGTCGCTCTCTCTTCTCCCCTCTCGCTCTCTCGCCGCATTCCATCGGAAGACGGCCGCCGCGCAAAGAAATCAAAAATATAAGAAATTAATACTACGCTCGCTAGGTCTGTCGCGGTTCCCCATGGAGATCCCCTCTCGCCTCTCGCCTATTTTCCCCGTACGGCGCGAATTCGCAGCCTGTGACGGGGGAGGAACGCTGCTACTTGTGGCAGCTGAGCTACCACGTCACAAGTTATATGCCAATGCAGATAGAATATGATAGAGTTCCATACACACGTAGATAGGATACCAATGAACCAAATACACATGTAAATAGATTTCCATAGAATTATATACACACTTGGATAGAATATCATAGAGTCGCATATACACATAGATAAAATACCATAAAGCTGCATGTTTGTGCGTGCGTAGGGTAAACGCGATCGCACGGAGAGAATGCCGGGCTCCGTCTCGATAGGGACGCGAAGCGAGTGATAAGGAATGCGGTAGGTTTACGGGGGGTGATAGGAAGAAAAAGGAGACGTTGGTGTCACTCACACTTTAATTATTTATTAATATAACAAACGGACGTTCGGAGCGAAGGGCGAACCGTACCTTTTACAATCTTACGGAAATCTTGACACGTCCCGATATTACGCTGCCTGTAATCGACGCGAAAATCTTGATGAGCCTCTAGATCGAAGCTCTCGCGAATCCAGAAATCTTGCGCGCGACGGAGATCTTGTGCACGAGGCAGAGGACGTTCGCGGGAAAGATACGGTCACCCGTGCATTGAGGGGATGCACTCACACATTCACACGAATATTCGAACTTAAGAATGAATTAACATAAGTGGCCGAATTAGGGATGGAAGAAGTGAATCCCCGCAGCTAGAATCGGCGGATGACGCAAGAGATCTGCGGGACGATCTAATGTCGGTGCCAGGCTGCGAGAGACTGACGAATTTTTTGTCTTAAGACAATTACGATCGCGGAGGCGAAAAAAGGGGCGGTAAGGGAACGGATCTCGAGACTTATTTGGGCATTGATTTTGACGTGCCTTTTTTGGGGCATGTTTATTTGCATAGTTACCACGATGCGAGGAAACGAAAGACGCGCGCGTGATGAGCTAGTGACAGCACCGTGCGACTGGATGCATCGAAGGAATGAACTACAAGGAGCGCGATGGTTGTCAGCAGCTCTCACTACTCGCGGATAAAACAGAGCAAAAAGAAAAAATGTTAAAATTCTATTGAAACTGTTCTAGTCTCAAACACTGCATATACACGTAGAAAAAATACCTTAGAATCGCATACTCGTAATTACAATTACATACGCACATAAATAGAATATTATTGAGTTACATGCCCACGTAAATAGAATATAATAGAGTTGTATACATAGAGTCACATACATATGTATCAGTCATTTTAAACAGGGTAGATTTTACACTGGTGATGAGATAGATGAGATGTTGTGTGATATATAGAATCAGTTAAATATTGCTGTAAATGTTAATCAATATTCACAATTATTAATTAGCTTGAATAAAACTTTAAATAAACGTTTTTAATAATACTAATTTTTGTTCTTTGGTTTACTAGTAACATATATAATGCCGGTATTTTGGTGACAAATGATGGTTCTTATCTTTACAACGTTATCAATATTTAACTAACGTATAACTCTACGTCACTTCATCTATTTAATCATCAACATCAATGTAAAATTAATTAATCAAAGAGTAACTCTGAGTACATAACTCAGATTTTACACTGTTGTCCACGAGATAGAAGAAATGTTGCGTGATATAGAATTGTGGATCAATTAAATATTGCTGTAATTGTCAACCAATATTTACAATTATTAATTAGCTTGAATAAAACTTTAAATAAATGTTTTTAATAACACTAATTTTTATTCTTTACTTTATTAGTAATATATAAAAAAAATTACAAAATCCAAGATAATACTTTTGATCATATCGAATTCAACCTAAGTGATATATATATAATTTATAAATACTACAAAATGCATGATATGCAAACAAAATTACCTTTTTAAAAAAGGTAAAAAAAGCGCGCCAAGTGTGTGGTTTTTTTTAAGAAAAAAATCACAAAATCCAAGAATACTTTTGATAAATTCAACTTAAGTGATATTTCTTTATAACAAAAAAAATCACAAATCCAAGATAAAACTTTTGATTAAATTCAACCTAAGTAATATACATTCCTAAAATGGTATAAGTTTGATTATTAAAGTAACAATTATTTTAAATAAAAAATTATTGTATTTACACACACAAATGCATTTTTCTACAAAAATAATAATATGTAAATGTTTTGCGCCAATTAAGAGTGAACACTACAAAATGAGTGTCAAGATTTTTCTTTACAAAAATAATGAAGAAATATGTGCCAGTCTATAAAAATAGATGTTTATTCTTTGGCTGGCATTCATAGTTTGATTTTTCATTAAGCTTGTTTCAGATTAGAGATTGATATTTAGACATTACTGCTAATGCTGTTCTCCTCCCTCCGTCCCCCCTCTCTCCCTCTCCCTCCGTCCCCCCCTCTCTTCCTCTCCCTCTCTCGCGCCGTCTCTCTCTCTCTCTCTCTCTCTCTCTCTCTCTCTCTCTCTCTCTCTCTCTCTCTCTCTCTCTCGCTTTCTCTCTCAATTTAATACTAATACTTTTTCTAGCACAATAATTATAGTTTATTTACAAGTGTAAATAACTTACTTTATGTTACTTTTCTTACTTTTTCTTCTTATTATTTCTTAACTACTTCTAATTCTCTCCCTCTTTCTTTCTCTTTTCTTACTTGTCCACTTTTATGTTCCTATCTTTCTATTTTAGGTTCAATTAAAGTGTTTTTTCTTCTCTTTCTTTCAATACAATAACTAAAAATAAACTATAACACAAAGTATTAACTTATCTCAGAATATTTATTTTCATTAAAAAAAATGAAAACTTTGTGTTATATACTTATTGGATTGTACAACGCATAATGTTATACTAATCTTCAAATTAGTTCACACAAATTAAATCACAGCCGTTTTTTTCCTCTACGGTGTAATAGGCATATTATGAAAATAAATTAAAATATAATCAGAAAAAAACAAAACCAATATAACTTTGTTCCGTCATTTTAATTCAATCTCAGTTTCGACCTTTAATTTGATATGATGTGGACTTCCACAAATTGTCTTATGAACCTTCATGTATATTATGAAAAAAAAAAAGAAATACCTGTCACTACAAAATAAGTGAAATCACAATAAAATTACTTTCTTAAAAAAAGGTATAAAAAAGCGCCAAGTATACGCGCGCAAGAAACACCCTCAAAAATTTATTCTTATACAAAATAATTTTAATTTGGCACTACTGTATGAAATTTTAATAAAATAATCTTTTCCCCTAAAAAGAATAAAAAATGTATTTTTTTTACAAAAAGTAATGATATAAAGGATATGCGCCGACTATAAAAATGGATGTTTATACGAACTAGAATATCCACTTTTGCAAATATTAATTATACCCAAAAAGAATAAAAAACGCACGCACGCACACACACACACATACACACATTCAGATGCACACCTAAAAGAAAAAGGAAGAACTGGTAAATTATTCGGTTTAGCGGCGCTAAGTTTTTGTGGTAAAATATTTATTTGTAATATTTGTACAAATAATTATTCGTAAAAGTAGATGTTCTAGTTCGTATGAGCATCCATTTTTATAGTTGGCGCATTTTCTTTATATCATTACTTTTGTAGAGAAAATACATTTTTATTTTTTGGGGGGGAAAAGATAATTTTATTAAAATTTCATACAGTAGTGCTAAATTATGGTAAAATTATTGTATATAAGAATAAATTGTTGAGGGTCATGATTCACTAGATCACTACCGTTCTATTTAGAGTTCGAGCTGTTATCGAAAGATCCAAGCTCGAGCTCTAAACACAAGATTTTGCTATTTCATCTCACCATTGTCGACATGCCGTGTCGACGGATTTCGGCGACGGGCGAGCAATAACACGGCAATCACTCGCTCTCGGCATGAACCGAGATTCTGTGAGTCCGTGCGTGTCATCTGAGTACCGCGTGATTTTCCGCGTTTAGGGATCGCACTAGGTTTCGGCGCGATCACCGATCGTCAGTCTTGCGCCTGCTCTTGCCCGCCAAGCAACTCACAATTTTCTTTTGGCTTTTCGCATTCTCTAAAACTCTAACACATCCGCTATGCTAGATTTGTCGACATTGATCTCGCGTTCGAACGTCCCCGAGTAGAAATTTCATCAGGCATACCCGATGCGTGACTAGCGCCTGATCGGGAAACAGTAGGGTTTGCCCTAATATGGAATTCCTCATTCTAGCCTGACCGAGCAACAGTAGGATTTTCTCTAATCTGGAATTTTCGAGTCTAGCCTGATCTTGAAAAAATAATTTTTAATTTTTGTCAGACAATCCTCAGAGGGGCCTAATTTCCTTTTTCCTATTCTTTCTTTCATTATAGTTGCTTGAATTTTCAAGAAGCGTAACTCCAATAATTGCGTTTTTTTATAATAAATGTATAAATTATAAATTAGTTAATTATAAACTATGTATTTATTTAACATAATATTGCATATCCAATTTTTATTCATTTATACTCTAATAAAAAAAGAATAATTTCCTGCTACTTTTTGGTATAAAAAATAAGACCAAAAAATTATATTGATTAAAAGTATATTGATTAATAACATTAAAAAATAAGTGTGGTTAAAATTAAAACAATCACGCATTTTGTTTTATAAAACAATTAAATGGCAACACTTGATGGCAACACTGCGATAAACAAAATACGGTGGGACTATCCAAGTAGTGTTGAATATCGATGTTTTGCAACGTAACAACTGAGTGTTAAATAGATACCAAAAGTTAACACAACATTATGGACAACAAAAGGAATTTGTTGATAACACGAATGCGTGTACGTCGATTTCGTGAAATTCATCGACGATCATTATCGTCTCTATATTCAAAAACCGGCGATGAATCACACTCATCAAATAATGGTAAGTATTTTTATTTGTTTATTAATCCTGCTTTTTTATATCATGATTTTGGCCTACTCAGACATTCTGGAACTTTGAGTCCCGTTAAGCCTTTTAAGATAATCTGGCATTAGAAAAAATCTGAAAAGTTAACCTCTAAAATCTTAAAAATGTATTTTTATTTTGTCAAAAAATCAGGTTTTTTTTATTTATGTGTTGAAATCAAAGTACAAAATGCGAAAAAAGAAGAATCGACTAAATACTTAAAGTTTCACGGTGACCTTAGCAGAGTTATATAAATAATTTACTAAATTAATAGTAGAGACTGATATTTTTTACATTTTTTACAATTAACAGGAAGGATTGACGAGCTAAGTCATTTTATACAATAATGTTACATATTAACAACGGAATAATAGGTACATTTCATTTAAAATATAATATAATAACAGAAAAATTATAAAATATTTAACTATAGATATTAAATAATTATAATTGTAATAAAATAATTATACTTTTTTATATATATCCTGGAAAACTATTAATTTATTATGACTCATAACATATTAATAAAGGATAAATTATATTTTTACAATTATTAATAAGATATGTATATTTAAATATGTTTAGAAATAAATCTGTTATTCCTTATTAGGTTTCATTAACAAGATTTGCTACATTTTAATGTAGTTGACCTTGGTTGTAATTAATATAACCAGTCAATTTATTAACAATCTTTTATATTATTATTTTTTATATTATATTACAATATCGTTGAATTTTAGCAATATTACTTATTTTAATTAGATAATTATTTGTAGAAAATGATTCTACTGCGAATTATGCAATGCCATCGACATCCCATCATTCATTTGTAATGAATATGGAGTACGATGAGATTAACGAAACTGGAGATGCAAATATCACAGAAAATAATACAAATAGTGAAGAAAATGAAGGCGATATAAATAATATCAAAGATGCAAATACCACAGAAGATGAAACAAGTAGTAAAAAAAATGAAGATAATAGTAGCAAGTATCGAAGCAAGCAGTATCGAAGAAGCAAATGATAAAGACAGTATTGGAGAAACGAGTGAGAGCGAACAAGCAGTTAATAGCGATGAAGTAAACAGTGACAGTGACGGAGAATCAAGAGATATAGCAGATCTTCAACAATGGGCAATAAAATTCGGCATACAACATTGTCATTTGGATGCTTTGCTTAAAATCTTGAGAAGACGAGCAATCCCAAATTTACCGGTTCGAAAACATTTCTCAGGTCATCATCGTCGGAGTATGAAATTAGGAATTTTCAAACATCTGATGGTAAAATGATTGAAAAATTTGTATATTTCGGTATTGCGATAGACCTTCAAAGATGCATCAATACAAATCTTCATCCAACGAACGAACTTAAATTGCAGTTTAATTGTGATGGTCTGCCTTTGTCCAGTTCTAAACAATTTTGGCCTATATTGTGTAAAGTCCACATTAGTCCGGATATTTATGAGCCATTCCTAGTGGCAATTTTCTGTGGAGTCGAGAAACCTAATAATTTATCAGAATATCTTCGTGAATTTGTTCAAGAAATGAACAGATTGTCACAAGATGGAATTATAATTGATGAACAAATATTTACGGTACGCATCATGTGCTTTGTGTGTGACAGACCAGCACGCTCTTTTATTAAGTGCATTAAGGGCCATGGGGGCTATTATGCATGCGAACGGTGTATTATTTGCGGAGTACGATATAAGAAGCGAACGGTGTATCTGTCTGCAAACTGCGAAGATCGCACCGACATATCGTTTAGAAACCAAGAAAATCATGATCATCACACAGGTTTATCACCACTACTGCAGTTAGAACCAAAACTTGACATGGTGAAAAGTTTTGTATTAGACTTTATGCATCTTGCATGTCTAGGCATCATGAAAAAAATGTTAACAAAGATTTTTTTAGAGGGACTTTCAGTTGCCAAACTTAATCAAGCCCGTAAGCAATGGCTTTCTCAATGCTTGGTAGAGTTACAGTCTCAAATACCGAACGATTTCCAACGCACGACAAGGACACTGGCAGAAATTGCCAAATGGAAAGCAACTGAATACCGTCTATTGTTGCTTTACGTTGGTCCGGTTGTTTTCCGACAAATATTGCCAACGAAGTATTATAAACATTTTCTTCTATTGCATTGTGCATGTAGAATACTATGCTTAAAAGAATTGGCATTGCAATACAATTTCCAAGCCAAAGCATATCTGAAAAGCTTTGTGTTGCTTACAAAGCAATATTATGGAAAAAAAAATTTAATAACAAATATGCACAGCTTGATCCATCTTGCTGATGACATCAAAAATATGGATTGCATCCTAAGCGAGTTTATAGCAACAATGAAACAAGAGAACACACATTAGATTATTTATTATCAGCTTGCTTTCACCTTGTGGTCACTTTCACCTTGTGGTGTGCTTTATGAGAGATACTTGACGAAATCATAATTGGTTATGTCTTCGAAATCGGTCAAGTCATCGAGAAAAGAGGTATGTAAAACCGCGTTTTTGTGAAAGAAAACTATGATATCGTAATTCGTGAAAAATGTATTGAAAGTTTTACATTTTTGAAGTTAAAACTTCTGAAGCCTAATAGCGTTTTCTACTGGGAAAACTAGTGCAACACTGGTGCACACTAAGTGCAATTTTATTGTTCCACTGTAAAAATCAGTTCACATATTTTCAGTGTTTAGTGTTCTACTGACAAAATTGGTGCAAAAGATTACACTGAGTGCAACTTTTTCTCCACCGTCTTTCGAGACAGTGGAAGGTGCCAGTGCAAATTAAAATAGATGTTATGTATTCGTGCTTTAAGGTATTACATTAAAGTATATGTTATTACATTATTTTAGTAAACTTTATAACAATGAAATTGTTTAGTTTTTAAACCTGTCTAATGGATGTGTTCCACTGAACCACACTAAACCTGCACTATTATTGCGCTAGTGAAGTTTTCATCGAAATCTACCACAGCGCTGGTGCTGCACCAGTTTTCCCAATAGAAAACGCTATAAAACTTCGAAGTATATATTTATGTCGAGAAGGTTATTTAATCAGCATTTTTGTTTTCACAGAATGTAGAAACCTCTTTTACTGCCTATAAGTTAATTTCCTTTACGAATGACAAATGTAAAGGAAGAAGCTTCGATATCGTTCCACATGACTAGATTTATTATGATGTACAGAGAGGTGAATTGGTAGCAAAGTTTATGCCTCCACCGTACACTCGAGAGACAGCAGATATTCTCTTCAGTCTTGTAAAGGATAAAACAAAGCCGCCCGACTCTTGGCCGTCGTACGATATTTTTATTGTGGGTGAAGCCAGTAAGTTACGCTTTAATTAATGTAATAATTAATTAATTTCTAATAATCATATTTGAAAATTATAGGACCCCACGATTTTGACCCCCCGCAAATATTGACAAATATAATGTGAAAACTAAATTTTTCATTTTTTTTTATGTGTTGTGTAATATTGTATTATATTATAAATTGTATTATATTATATTGTT
The DNA here is from genome assembly GCF_013373865.1 of Monomorium pharaonis. Taxonomy (NCBI): domain Eukaryota; kingdom Metazoa; phylum Arthropoda; class Insecta; order Hymenoptera; family Formicidae; genus Monomorium; species Monomorium pharaonis. The sequence continues at coordinate 17,752,673 of NC_050469.1, forward strand.
TTAGAAAATTATGACACAGCTGTAAAACGACTAAAAATTCTAGAAACAAAAGAGTATGCATATTCGACAAACTGTGAATATTCCGCTAAAGCTCGGTCACAACTTGTTAAAAAAAGTTACAAATTAAGAATAGTAAAAGAGGACAAAAAACTAGAAGAAGAGCTTCTAGATGTTCCTCAATTAGATGTAAGCAAGGAAATCTCATCTTCTTCAGCAATTTCTGACACAAGTACTGAATGTAAGTATTCTTCATATTTGTCTTAAGGATCAAATTTGAGTCAGAATTTTTTATTTTTTTATTTTTACTTTAAAAAATTGGATATCTATTTTTATTATCAATACAAGCTCGAATAGAATTTTGATCTAGCCATTACGGTTTTTTAGCAAAAATTTTGATCTGCTCTCTTTATTCGTTTTAAAAAGAGATTTGTTGATATTGAGTATATAAAGAAATAATAATGGAAATGAAAACAATACAGAAAATTATTATTTTATGTTCATATAATAATTTAAATCATTCCTTTTCGTATCTTTCAGTGAGTTCAGGCAATAAACAGGCGAAAAATTCTTTGTACAGTACTTTGTAAAAAACAATCTCCGAAAACGAATAATTCATGTCGGTTTACTAAAGAAAAAGGTTGGTATATTTGATCTTCTACATAACTTCGTTCGTTGATATTGAATATAAATAAATTATGATAAAATTATAAATATTATAACAATTATAAAATAGAAAAAATAGACTAGATTTAAATTATTTCTCTTCGTGTTTTTCAGTGGATTCAGGCAGTGAACGGGCGAAAAGTTCATTACTTTGTAACAAACAATTTCCGAAAACGAATAAATTGCGCCCATTTACTAAAGAAAAAGGTATACTTAATCTGTTCGTCTACGTAACTCTTTGTTGATATTAAGTATATAAAAAAATAATAACAAAATTGAACATATTATAACAATTACAGTAGAAAATTAGATTAGATTTAAATGAATCCTTTTCGTGTCTTTTATTGCCTTCAGGCAATGAACGGACGGGTTCACTTCATAATGAACAATATCTACAGAATAAGAAGAAAAATAAATCAAGCTCTAAAGATAAAGGTAAATTTAATATATATGTTATATGGTATTAATATTGATAACAATTCTTAGTGCAGAAGATATACTATGGTAAAATTAAGAAAATGAAATATACCAATAATTAAGATATTTATAAGAGGCTAGAATCAGTTTCTTTCGATTTTTTTTAATTATTTTCTTATTTTATTTGTTTAAAATTATATACATACTTATAAAGCTTATTCTAAGAAATAGATATTTTTCAATGTGTTAGCAGCTGATGACACTTAAAATAGTTTCAACAATATTTAAGACAATTTACGCATATTGTTCTCATGACATTTTTGTTAGTCATTAATTTTAAACAATTATAATTTTTAAAATAATTTTGTCAAAAAAGTGGTTTGCCACTCTTTACGAATGGCTCTTTATATGAAGAGACAATTAATTCTTAACCATCAAAATTGGTTCATTGATGAGATCTGCAATAAACACAACAGGTCAAGAGTGTCAAATAATATTGCTGAACATATTTTATGTACAATCAGCTGCTAACACTAAAAAATATCTGTTATTTATTAATTTTTTTATCAAATTAATAAGTACAGACAATAAACAAAAAAAATGACCAAAAATCGAACAAACAAGAAAATTACTTCTGGCTTCTTAAAGTTTACAGTTTATACAAATTTTTATACAAAATTGACTTGTTTATTTTATAAAGAATTAATGGAAAAGTCAGTATCCGATGCTCATCCGACTGTTTTATCCAAAATAAAGAGATTAGATAACGAGAATTTCCATTCTTTCATTTTTGATGAAAGAAAAAAGTATACTAATGAAGGTAATATGTTAATATGAGGTAATATTGAATGTTGATAATTGCTCTTGAATGCTGTATTTTTTTTTTTCAGATTTAGCACGTTTTAGTATATCAGCGTTTAGGAGTGTAGTAACTCAGTTAACCCAAATAAAAAGTGACATTCTTGAACTCAAAACCATGATGAATTCACGAAATGTTTATTGTCCTGATGGACAGAATATGCTTTCGGATCATAATTTTTCGGACAAATACGGGTTTACTTTTCCACTTAAAACATTGGATGACTTCTTTGCATTTGATACGGAACTAAAATCAAGTAATGAATGTCGAAAAGATTTTGTAAGTATACTGAAGGATATACATATGTATATCCTATATTAAGTTAAAAATGAACATTTTATAATTAAAATGCATTAAGTATATATGAGTATGCGTATCTAACCTGTGAAGTGTTCTGCCCGAAAAGTATATATATATATATATACAGGGTGTTTGGTAAAGATTTATGCAATTTTTATAAGCAGGTAGAGCGCATTAAGCTGAACATACAATCCTCATCGTTTTTCCATTTTCACAATAGTTAACGAGTTATAGACTTGTAAAATTTTCTGTATTAGCCCGGCCTACCGGCAAATGCAAGCACGCCGAGCACGCACCGCGGCGGCCGCCCCTCCCTACCCAGTGAGAAATAGTACATCGAATCGACATCGAATCGACATCGAAATGATGATTTCGATGTCGATTCGACGTCGAATTGATGTCGAATTCATTACCGTTTCTCGCTGGGTAGCGCTTGAACCTTGAGATTGCTAGGCGCGCGGGGGGAGTTGTTACAACAAGCGGCAATGGCTACGCACAATGTGTACGTGTACATACATGTGTACAAAAAAATATCAGTTCTAATGCTTAAAGAAGCAATTACTAAATTTATTTTTTTTTAATAAATGATTATTTTTAATAAAAAATTTTTTTTGGTGATAGTCTTAAATGTCGTAAATTGTCATAAATTTTAAAAGAAGCTATTATCATGTGCTCAAAAACAAATTTATCCTTCTTTAAACAACATTAGAAAATTTTATCGATTAAAATGGAAATAACAACCAAATAAAATGTTTCAACTTTATATTCTTAATTTGTTTCAACTTTATATTCTTAATTAAAAATTAAATAACGAGGATATTTATATTTTTAATAAAATTAATCCTTGTGATAGACTTATAATACACGGAAAAAACTTTGTGGTAAAAATTACTATGGTAAGTAGTAAACGCGTGCTAAGGAGGAATTATGAAAATTTTTATTATGTTCTTCATCAAATTACGATATTTACACTACTTATATGATATAATTCTCTGACATTTCTTCTTACAGTTCGTGGTTACTATCATAAATAATAAATCATACATAATTTTACTATAAAATTTTCTCCGTGTAGATTTACAAATATATGAATTTATTAAATGTTTGAAAACTTATAAACAATATTTATTTAAGGGGTTACACCAACCTAACGGAAAAAAAAATTCGATTTTTTTTTTATTACATTTTCTTGAAGCTTCAAGTTTCGAGAATATATCCTGAAAGTTTTATGTTGATATCTGAAAAATGCCGGAATTACAGAGAGTTGAGTAAAACGGGATCGAGCGTTCGAGTGCTCGAATTGGAGCAATATCAACATAAATCCTCACTGGACGATGATGTGATTAAAGCCATTCGTCCAATATTTGAAAACAACTTTCTAGTGATAATTTACTGGAGAAATGCGTCGGTGGATTTACGCAAAACGTTAACGAAAGTTTGAACAATCTGATTTGGCGCATAGCGCCAAAAGTGCAGCACAGCGGTGCACACGTTGTGCAAATTGCTGCCAATATTGCTGCATACACATTTAATGAAGATGCTGCCGCATATTTATTAATAATAATAAAAGAATTGTGCTGCATATTGCGAAAGGAGGAATTATGAAAATTTTTATTATGTTCTTCATCAAATTACGATAATATTTACACTACTTATATGATATAATTCTCTGAAATTTCTTCTTACAATTCGTGGTTACTATCATAAATAATAAATCATACATAATTTTACTATAAAATTTTCTCCGTGTAGATTTACAAATATATGAATTTATTAAATGTTTGAAAACTTATAAACAATATTTATTTCATTCAAGAAAATTTTAGTATGTAATGTGTGTGTATTTGGTGTGTGTGTGTGTGTGTGTGTGATACATACACGAAAATGTTAAACATTATTTGTTTTGTGTAAAGTGAGGTGTTTATTATCAATATAATATTCTTTTCAACCATTAAAAATAAGATAATTATTAAAAAAGAATAAAATTAAAAATGAATAATTGATTTTCTTAAAACTAGAATCATATTTTTCTACGTGTGCGTGTATTGTATAGTAATCAGCATGAATAATAATAGTGATATAAAATCGCGAACTAAGGAATGATTATTCATTTTCCTGTCACAAAGTGATTATTCTTTTCTCGCGTATGTACGTACATATACTACACACACACACACACACACACACACACACACACACACACACACACACACACACACACACACACACACACACACACACACACACACACGCACACAAACACACGCACACGCACACGCACACCAAATACACACACATTACATACTAAATTTTCTTGAATTAAATAAATATTGTTTATAAGTTTTCAAACATTTAATAAATTCATATATTCGTAAATCTACACGGAGAAAATTTTATAGGGTGTTTACGATAATGGGTATCCGAGTAATTTTCTCTAGGACCGAAATATATGATAAGCACAACCATCTACTATCATCATGATTCGTGACAACTCAATGCTGTCCGGTATAGCCAAATCATCACAAGCAAGTTGCGAGTTCCGTGAGTTTGTAGCAGGTAACCTAAAAAGTACGACATAAATAATTTGATTATTACAATTAAAAATAATCTGTTTTTAATGTATGATAAGATTATTAACTTCATTAAAATAGTAATTATATAACACAATCATGTATTTTTAAAGTATTGTCTAAAGTAATATCAGAGATTATTTTATTTACAAATATTTATTTTGTCTATCAAGTTTCTATCATAACGGTATTATTTCAAAACCTAATATAATATTTTAATTAAACATTGATTCTCAATAAATGTTATTATTTATTATTAACTAACATATATATTAGAAAAGTCATCTTTTATTAAACGGATGGTGTTAACACTTTGAAACAAATGAGATAAATTATGTAAAATTACTAAATAAATCATTATTAATAATATTTTTTAGATTACAAGTAAAATAAAAATTTAAGTATAAATATTTTTCTTTCTTGTAACAACTGTTAATGATAAGTTGCATGGTGTTATCATTATTTTAAAAAATCATATATCTTTATGTATAAATATTATGCATGAATATTTCACTAATGTGAAACTAATAATAATGTTTACAATAAATTTTTTAAATTTGTAATACAAGTGCATAGTAAATTAAGATACTGTAAACAGATATACGTTAGATATGCGTTAGATATACGTTATAATAGAAACTTGATAGACAAATTAATAAATAAAATATTTGTAAATAAAATAATCTCTTTAATATTACTTTAGACAATACTTTAAAAATACATGATTGTGTTATATAATTACTATTTTAATGAAGTTAATAATCTTACCATACATTAAAAACAGATTATTTTTAATTGTAATAATCAAATTATTTATGTCGTACTTTTTAGGTTACCTGCTACAAACTCACGGAACTCGCAACTCGCAACTTGCTCGTGATGATTTGGCTATACCGGACAGCATTGAGTTGTCACGAATCATGATGATAGTAGATGGTTGTGCTTATCATATATTTCGGTCCTAGAGAAAATTACTCAGATAGCCATTATCGTAAACACCCATAGTAAAATTATGTATGATTTATTATTTATGATAGTAACCACGAACTGTAAGAAGAAATTTCAGAGAATTATATCATATAAGTAATGTAAATATTATCGTAATTTGATGAAAAACGTAATAAAAATTTTCATAATTTCTCCTTGTCATGCGTTTATTACTTACCAGAGTAATTTTTACCATAAAGTTTTTTCCGTGTATTATAAGTCTATCACAAGGATTAATTTTATTAAAAATATAAATATCCTCGTTATTTAATTTTTAATTAAGAATATAAAGTTGAAACAAATTAAGAATATAAAATTGAAACAAACATTTTATTTGGTTGTTATTTCCATTTTAATCGATAAAATTTTCTAATGTTGTTTAAAGAAGGATAAATTTGTTTTTGAGCACATGATAATAGCTTCTTTTAAAATTTATGACAGTTTACGACATTTAAGACTATCACCAAAAAAAATTTTTTATTAAAAATAATCATTATCTATTAAAAAAAAATAAATTTAGTAATTGCTTCTTTAAGCATTAGAACTGATATTTTTTTGTACACATGTATGTACACGTACACATTGTGCGTAGCCATTGCCGCTTGTTGTAACAACTCCCTCCGCGCGCCTAGCAATCTCAAGGTTCAAGCGCTAGGGAGGGGCGGCCGCCGCGGTCGGGCGCTCGGCGTGCTTGCATTTGCCGGTAGGCCGGGCTAATACAGAAAATTTTACAAGTCTATAACTCGTTAACTATTGTGAAAATGGAAAAACGATGAGGATTTTATGTTCAGCTTAATGCGCTCTACCTGCTTATAAAAATTGCATAAATCTTTACCAAACACCCTGTATATATATATATACATATATACATATATGTATATATGTATATATATATATATATATATATATATATATACATATATACATATACATATATATATATATATATATATATATATATATATATATATATATAATGAAATATATTATACAATTTAATTTAGAAAGAAGGAATATTATAATCGAATTTTGGGCATTTTTACATTAATAGAGCCTATATTTTCATACATTTTTAATGAAAATTGCTCCCCCCTTTTCTAAATTAAATAGCAGTGTCAGTTTATTTTACAGTTACAATTTTTATTTTTTGTAGAAGTCATCCGTTCTGAATACTCAAAAAAAGAATTAGCAGTTACGGATCCAATATTTTTCAAAAAATTGGGATCCATCTTTAACAACGCCAAAGATTGGGAAGGTCACAGATTGATTAGACAAAATCCCGGGCGGCCGCCGCGGTCGGGCGCTCGGCGTGCTTGCATTTGCCGGTAGGCCGGGCTAATACAGAAAATTTTACAAGTCTATAACTCGTTAACTATTGTGAAAATGGAAAAACGATGAGGATTTTATGTTCAGCTTAATGCGCTCTACCTGCTTATAAAAATTGCATAAATCTTTACCAAACACCCTGTATATATATATATATATATACATATATACATATACATATATATATATATATATATATATATATATATATATAATGAAATATATTATACAATTTAATTTAGAAAGAAGGAATATTATAATCGAATTTTGGGCATTTTTACATTAATAGAGCCTATATTTTCATACATTTTTAATGAAAATTGCTCCCCCCTTTTCTAAATTAAATAGCAGTGTCAGTTTATTTTACAGTTACAATTTTTATTTTTTGTAGAAGTCATCCGTTCTGAATACTCAAAAAAAGAATTAGCAGTTACGGATCCAATATTTTTCAAAAAATTGGGATCCATCTTTAACAACGCCAAAGATTGGGAAGGTCACAGATTGATTAGACAAAATAAATCTAATAATGAAGCCTCATCAGACGAAGCAAATTAATTAATTAATTAATCATTATTAATTAACTTTTATGTAATACGTACATGTATGTATACAGTCTCATAAAAATAAAAAAATATTTTTAACTCTTGGTACTTTTTCAGGACCCTATCAGTACCAAATTTACAACTATTTAGTTTTAAAAATAATCAGGCACAAATAGGGCGTCTTATTCGGCTCTGACAAGGATAGCCTGATCAGGTAAGCAACGTTCTCGACGTTACATTTACGATCAGGGCCTATTGGGATTTCCCGATGAGTTCCTGAACAGGTACCAGGACATGCCTATCCGGCCCTTAACAATGCCCAATTTTAATTTCTGCTCGGGTCTGCCTCGTGATCAATCCTTCCGTCTCGTTCGCGCTTAAGATTTCCGTCCAGTCAGGGCGTTTCGACACGCGCCCGGCAAGATTTCCGCCGACGACGATAAACAGGAACCGAGCGTTTGACTAGAAGATTTCCGGGTATCCGGAACGATCTGTCGCTCCCGAGCGTTATCGCGATCCGTGACTCAGATTATAGCACTACTGTACATTGACATTTTTTTGTGTATTATTACCAATAAAAAAAGTGACTGTGAATTAAACGAAACAACTTCTGAGTGGTCTACATTTTTTGTGCTCATCCTTTCCTCCAGCGAGTCCCCGGATTCGCGCAACAAGCCCTGGATCCACGCTCAACTCTGAGCGGTTCCGGCATTCAGCGCGAGCGTACGCCGTCGTCGGTAACGCACTCGCGCGCACACGTTCTATTTTTTTAGTAAATACTAGTATAATAATATTAATGAACTTTTTTACTTAATATAATAAAGAACATTAATTTGAAAGAATATTCAATTAAATTTGTTAGTTTTTTATTTATAGTTCATTACTTAATTAGTTTTCTTACTTAAAAATCATAAATTAATCGTTAATTAAACGATCTTTGATTACATTCGTTCGAGTTAATCGTTAATTAAGTTTGGTCGAGTCAATTGTTAATTAAACAATCTTTAATTAAATTTTCCCAAATTATTATTTAATTAAACAATTTTCAATTAATTTTGCTGGATTCATTCATCAATTAGACGTGAAAGCAATGGCGCCACGGTGATATGGCAGGAGGGGTGATCGGCTCCGGTCTTAGAAATGAGAAGTAAGTATAAGAAAGACTTGAGAGGGAGAAGATATGGAACAACGGGAAGATTATGGATAAAAGTGATCGGGAGATGGAGGGAAGTAGGTCGAAAGGGAAGTCAGAGAATGAAGATGAAAAGTGGAGTGAAAGCAGTAGGTGAGAAGATAAGGATACGGATTGAAGAAATTAGTGGAAGGGGAAAACGGAGATGGTGCACGAGGCAAAAGAAGGCTGGTATAAGAAGCCGAGGCAGAAGGATGGCGGTAGAGGGCGGTGTAACTGTAAGTTGGTTGAATGTACAATGTATCGATACATCGATGATGGACGAATCGAGGGAGAGAATAGAACAAGGAGGAAAGTGGTAAGGCCGAGAGATAGTAGCAGTAAGTGGTAAAAGTGAGAGATGAAAAACGCGCAATAGATTGATATGTCGAGAAGAGAAGAATCGATGGTCGAGTGAGCATATGGAGGGGTTAGGAAATAAGGTTATGGTAATCAGATGGTAGCGAGGAAGAAGATTGTGAGAAAAAGTGAGGATTACAAAGGTGTGAACTAGTAAATTGAGAGAGATTAAATGGAGGAAGTAATAGGAGAGTTAAAAGAGATAAGGAAATGCCTGGAGGAGATGATGATGATGATAGAGGAAGTTGCGCGAAGGAAGGAGATGAAAGAGAGAGAAAGAAGGTGAAGAGAAGGAGGAGAGATTGGGGAAAAGAGAGCGGAAGGCAAAGGCACAAAGGAGAGAAAACCCCAATAAAACAGTACGTGATATTCACGTTAATGCTACGTGGATCGGCATCGTGAAATCCATGTGAATATGCGAGTGGACATCCGCTCAAAAACGGTACTAGAATCTATGTGGATGCGATAGATTTGACGTAGAAACCACATAAAAATTTTACGAACTTTAGAAACATTCTCATAGTATTCACGTACTTTTTAAATTTCTTGGAGTAAAACATCATTTCAAAAAAATGTAATTTTACTCTAAGCGATAATGAAATACAGCCACTCGAAATGGAGTGACATCTCACTTTTTATAAGAATGAATTTTTCGCTTGATAAGTGATTTCTTCATTTGACTGAAGTGAAGATCACTTTTCTTGTAGCGAATCGTTTACTCAATTAAAATGAATAAATCATAAAAGTATTATGTGGCGGTTCTTTTCCACATCGAAACATTGGGTAAGAAGCTAATTATTGTTTGTCTTAATCGTGCTGCGGGTGGTTTTTATATAGCGCGTTGAGTGCACCTTACTCTCGAGAAAAGTGCTCTCCCAGTTACGCCGCCTGTCGACGGCGCCGTGCACAAACTGGCGGACGAGCGCGCGGTGTTTCTCGAAATATCCATGTAAATTCGCTATAAATATTTCTTAACAGATATATCCACAGAAAATCTAATAAATATTTCGAAGATAAAAAAATTCAATGCAATGATGAAAAAAGAAAAACGTTGCATCCACGTGGATAACTTGTGGAAAAACCTGAATCCACGTAATCCATGTAAATCATTTGGATTCCACGTGGATGTCACGTAACTGTTTTATTGGGGAGGAAGTGAAGGAGAGAAGAGAGAAGGAAAAGAGTCGCAGAGGAGCGGAAGAGCAAGAGGATGTTAGAGAAAGAAAAGAAGAGGATAGGCGTCAAAATTAGAAAGTAAAAAGAGGAGCAGGATTGGAAGGAGAAGGAGATGAAAGAAAGGAAAGGAGAAAAGGAAAAAAGAAGAGAGGAAAGAGGTAAGGGGGAAAGTGAAACGCAAGGTTTTACAAAAGGATAAGAAGGAGAAGTAGGAGACGAAGGGGCAGAGAAGAAGAATTGCGGAGAGAAAAGACGGCGCTTGAAGGAGGATGAGGAGAACGTTAAGAGGAAAGAGAAGTGAAGGAGAAAAGACACGAAGGAGTCAAGGAAGAAGAAAATAAACAGGTAAGATTAAGGATATAGATGAAGAGATAAGTTGGAAAGGAGTGGTGGAGTACAGTGAATAAGGAGGGCAAGAAGAGAGAGAGGCAAGAAAGGAGGGAGGAAACAGAGAGAAAGAATAAAGAGGAGAGAATGAAAGAAGAGAATGCAGTGGGGGCAAGAGGAAATAGAAAAAAGATAAAGAGAGATTCGGACGCAAGAGAGGAGGAACTGAATAAGAGCACAAGAAAAGTGTAGAAGAAGAGGGGGAGAAGAGTGGAAGGGAGGAAAGAAGACAGAAGAGGGGAGAAAAAATTAATGGAAGACGAAAGAGGGCAGGAAGGGCGCAAGGAGGTGACGGAGGAAGAGGAGAGTGGTGAGGAGAGTAAGGAGGAATTAAAGAAAAAAGACAAGGAGGAGAGGTTGAAGCAGATGAAATAGTGGAGAGGAGTACAAAAGAGCCGAAATGGTTAGAGGAAAGAAGTCGAGGAGAGAGCAGAGAGAAGGACAAGGGGCATAAAAAGCAGATAAAAAAGGACAGTCAAAGGAGGGGAATGGAGAAGATAAGGAAGAAAATTGAAGAGAGAGAAGAGTATAAGAAAAGAAAGAGAGGGAGAGGAGGAAGAAGAAAGAAGAGAGAGAGGAATGTCATTTGGAGAAGAGTGGAGGGAAACAACTCGGAAAAGCGAAAAAGATATATAGAATGCATTATATGAAGAGCAATTATATAAAAATATAGGAATATACATATTTTATAAAAAAAAATATTCAGTATTTGCAAGTTGCAATATATTTCTATTTTGTTATTTTTTTTATTAAAACACGATAATATCTAATATAAATATATGCACGCGATAATATATAGAGTATGTTATAGTGAGATTAGATAGGATAGAGGAAAAGAGAGGGAACATAAGAAGGTGGGTATTGATAACAGAGATAAAAAGGGTGGAGAATAAAGAGGAAATATTGGAAAAGGGAGGAGAAATTGGAAGATATTGGGGAGTGGGGATAGATGAGGACTTTTCAATGGAGAAGAGGATGAGGTGGAGGATAGTAGAGACGGCAAAAAGGGAGAGAGCGAAGGGGAAAAAGATGGAGGTAACGAATAAAGGATTATGGGTAGAAGATAGGAAGTGAAGACGAGACAGGGAGGGAAACAGATAGAGGGAGAAGGAGGGAGAGTAAGGAAGAGGAAAATGTAATGAAATAAGAGGAGTGGAGAGGGAAGAGGAAATAAGGAAAAATTAGAATAAATAGAATAAGGGGGAAGGGAGTGATAGAGCTGGAGAGGACAGGGGGAGATGGAGAAAAGGGCGAAGACAAAGGAGTATGAGAATGAAAAGCGATCGTAAGTGAGCATAAAGAGTAGGGAGGGTAACCGTCTGTAAGGTTGCCCGATGGCCAGATCGCGAGGGGAGTATCCCATTTGGGCACGTAATTGTTAAACACAGCACGATTGGACACCGCATGTTTGGACACTGCATTATTGGACACCACACTATTGAACACTGTACGATTGGGGACACACAGGCACACACACAAGCACATACACACATTCACATGTGTTTGCAATACAATTTACATTGATTAGCGACTTGAACGGGGTGGATGCTGGAGGAGGATCGAAGGCCTCCTTTGCAACTCCGTGTATGTGTGTGTGTGTGTGTGTGTGTGCGCGCGCGCGCGCGCGCAAAGCATTCTCTGCACCACATGGGTTTGCGACTTTCCGACGCAAAACGAGATGCTCGTAAAAATACGTATATAGACGTTTAAAATTTACTTTTTTTTTCTGGCAGAGCGACGCTTTTTTCTGCCAGATATTTTTAAGGTTAGATAACCTGTCATATATTAATGTTTCTCACTAGAAGATTGAGCGGTATCCAATAATGCGGTGTTCAATCGTACGGTGTCTAATCGAGCGGTGTCCAATAATGCGGTGTCTAATAAGAGTGAGTCCCAGATGCGCACCGTAATAAACGGACACAGCAGGCTGAGAGAAACGGACACAGTAATAAACGAACACAGACCAAACGGACACAGTACGAAACGGACACAGACCAAATGCGCACAGACCAAATGCGCACAGACCAAATGCGCACAGACCAAACGGACACAGTAACGAACGGACACAATGCGGAACGGACACAATAACAAATGGACACAGTGCGAAACGGACACAGATCAAATGCGCACAGAAAAAACGGACACAGACTAAACAGACACAGTAACAAAGGCGTACGGTGCGAAACGGACACAGTAACAAATGCGCACGGACCAAATGCGCACGGACCAAATGCACACAGACCAAATGCGCGCGGACCACATGCGCACAGCCAAACGGACATTGTAACAAATGCACACGGACCAAATGCGCACAGACCAAATGCGCACAGTGCGAAACGGACACATTCGCAAACCCATGTGGTGCAGAGAATGTTTTCACACACAAACACACACAGGGGAGTGCAACGGGGGCTTCGCCCCCCCTCCCGCATCCACCCCGTCGCTAGGGGTGCCCTGAGAAGTTGCAACCTATGTGGTAAGTTTGTGCGCATTTGTTACTGTGTCCGTTTGGTCCGTGCGCATTTGGTTCGTGTGCATTTGATCCGTGTGCATTTGGTCCGTGCGCATTTGTTACTGTATCCATTTCGCACTTTGCGCATTTGTTACTGTGTCCGTTTGATCTATGCGCATTTGGTCTGCGCGCATTTGGTCTGTGTCCGTTTCGCACTGTGTCCATTTGTTACTGTGTCCGTTTTGCTTGTGTCCGTTTCACTCATGCTGTATCCATTTATTACATGCGCATCTGGAACACTCCCTCAAATAATGCGGTGTCCAATCGTTACATGTCCAAAAGGAGATCACCCAATCGTAAGATGACGTACAAGATATATATATATATATATATGTATTTATATATATGTGTATTTATTTCATGAGTATGGATGAAAGAAACGGAAGATGTGAAAAGTTTGGTGATTCCCTTGAAAACATCCCGGCAACCCCAAGGAAAATCCGGAATAAACTACAATATATTCATCAATTAAACCATCTTCAATTGTATTCAAATCAATCATCTTGAATTAATAAAAAAAAAAATTTGTTGAAATTAATTAAGAAATTAAAAATAATATAAAAAACAAAAAAGTGTAACGAGAGCCAAAGCTAGATGTTGGTTGCTTAAAGTATACAATTATCTATAAATGTTAATTACAAACGTTTCGGCGCATTGTTTTTGGCCATCTTCAGTGTATGATCTAAATAAGTTGAGTATGTTACATAGTCGTTAGAGATAATTTCCTAGTGGACATGATGTTGTAGATTACAGTATAGTTGTTAAAAGATTCCAAGTTTTCTTTATTTTTTAGAAAACTAAACCCAGACAAAGGAATCACATTAAGGTCAGAAACTCATAATTAAATTAATTAATAAAAATAGGTAATATCTCATTGTGATTTGACTATGGTACTCATCCTTTAAAATTGGAAGAATAAAGTCCTCTAGTCCGTCACATATCACGTTTACGATTTACTATATTGACGGTAAGTAGTGATTTAACTAATTGAAATGGATATATAAATATAAAATTAAAATTGTGTCAATAGATGAAAAAAGAAAAAAAAAGAGACGAAACAAATGAAAGAGAAAGAATCGTAAAACAATCAGACGTAAAACTTTTATTATATAAATTAATAAAATTTATATTAAAATAAAAATTATTAAATCAATAAATAACCAAAAATGAACTAAATTTTTGCATAAAATAACCCGAGGGTTGAGTGTCTATCGGGCGCGTCTCCGGGTGAAGGACGCCCGGGTGGGAAACCCCGGTCCGGGCCTAAACTCCCGCGTGCCGGAACGGACCGTCCGGGTAGTAACGGTTATAACCTGTCCGGCGGGCGTAAAATCCTGCCCAGGGATGGGGAAAGCTGATACTGCGGACCAACTCAACCCAAGCCAAGCTGGAAGCTATCGTGGCAAGGGCTGCGTGGCACTGGGGGAGCAGTGTCTTGAACGATGCCTCTGGGAAACCAGGCGAAACTCCAGAGTAGTCTTACTCACGCATGCGGGGCTCTGCGTGGGTGGGCCGTACATTTCCTTAGCTGCTCGTGGGAACTGGATGGAGACTGTAAACTTAAAATTTTTTTAACTCATGAAAGACACCCTGATGGACGCTTCGTCCGAGAACTCCGAAAGGGTAGAAGAAGCGGGATCTGGAGCCGAACGGGCCCCTGGGAGCACGGGAGGCACTGAAACTGCAACGGAAGAACCAGCGAAGGATCTTCGCAAGAAGAAACTCTCCGGAACCGCAAAAAGGAGAAGAGCTCGGGAGCGGAAAAGGGAGGCTCGGGCTGGACCTTCACCGGTCGTTCCGGGGACATCTTCTTCTTCGTCCTCGACTATCCCCCGGACGCCGGTCGGGGGGGCTCAGGGGAACTCCGGCAATAAACGCTAGAAAAACCCCAATTGGCGGAAGGTGCGAAAAAGAAGCAGAGGGTCCAGGAGACCCATGCTTACGCTGACGCTGCAAACCCCCTGACGAGGGTGATTGTCGCGGAGAGGTACCCCGATGTGGTGATGACTGCTGAGCAGTTATTGCAGCTGAAGGATGCGGTCTTTAAGGAGATTCAGGGGATCCGAGAGGATATCTTGCCCAGATTCGACAGCACCACTCTGACGGCGGGGGCTGCGGTGGTGAGATGCGGATACGGAGTCGCTGAAATGGCTGGAAAATTGGATCGGCGGCATCGTACCGTTGGAGGGCGCCAGGCTCAGGATGATGGGACTGGAGGTGCTGCAAAAACAGTACAGGGCTGCGGTGTGGATCCCGGGATCTCCCATGGGCGCGGCTGCGGTCCTGGGGTTGTTGGAGCGGCAGAATCCGGAGATCGTCACTTCGGGTTGGCGCGTATATGCCGAGAATGTGGGGGCTACCTGGGAGGGTAGGAACCTTATTCTCGGTATTTCCCAGTCCAGCGTCAATAGACTTAAGGCGCTGGACTTTAGGCCCCACCTTGGGATGGACCGGGTCACTTTCAAAGTCCCTTATATGACCAAAAAGATTTTTTTTTCGATTTTAAAAACGCATATTCCTTATCTTTTTTATAACTACCATGGCCTATTCAGATACGAAATTTTATCTCTGTACGATGATTTTAACCCGTGCCGACGAGGCCCCAAAGTTTTTCAAAATAAGAGAAATTCACCTCTTCTAGATATGATGGTAGTTCAAAATGTTTTATTATTCTTAAGTTTTCACGAATGTTGAAAAACAACACCGCAAGAACTTGTCGATTTGACAGTAATTTTGCACCTGTTTTTTGGTGGTTTGCCTCCCCGACTAAGAATATAGTTTCTTTAGTTCGTAATTTAACCGACATTTTATTCAAATTAAATAAACCGTGTTGATATCGCGACTAATTGCATTTGAGTGACGACAAAGTGAGTGCGTGCCGCCCGCTCTAGCGAGTCTAGCGTAACTTGTATGAACATGTTCCGATACAAGTCGGCACGGGTTATTGTGTTCCAAATGAACTGAAATTTGCTGTGCGGGTGTTTTATAGCAATACGAAAAAAATTAGGCCCTATGCATTAAAAGTAATCAAGTTGAAAAATAAGGGACACCCTACTGGAGCAGATCATAGGGCCGCTCACGCGGACGCTGAGGGCTTGCTTGGCTATACACCTAGGGCTTGGAGGCAGGCGAGAGTGGTGCTCATCCCCAAAGCGGGAAGAACGGGCTACAGCTTCGCCAAGGATTTTCGTCTAATCAGCCCGACGTCTTTTCTTCTCAAGACGTTGGAAAGGCTGGTGGATGTCTACATACGTGGTTTTACTGCAACAACCGCTGCATGTGAATCAGCACGCGTATCGTACGGGATATTCTACAGAAACGGCGCTTCACTCCGTTGTATCGTTTATCGAGGAGAGAAAGAACTACGTAGTTGGCACTTTTTTAGACATAGAAGAGGCTTTTAATAACACAACAGCACGCCACTGCGAGTAGCTTCCTCACACACCACCGCACGAGGTGCGGAAAGGATCGTAGATTGGATCAAAGGCATACTCGGGCGGCAGGTAACGGCCTCATTGGGAACAGTGAAGTTTAATGGATGGGTGGAGAGAGGCTGCCCGCAGGGGGGAGTTCTCTCTCCACTCTTGTGATGTCTAGTGGCAAACAGACAGCTCAGAACGCTAAACGAAAGGAACTTCTTTACATTGGGATATGCAGATGACTTGGCTATCCTGATACGAGGCCCCTTTTTGGAGACTCTCCTGAAACTCACGCAAAGGGCCTTGGAAGTGATTGAGGAGTGGTGCGGCGAGACCGGTTTGTTGGTGAATCCACTGAAGACCGAGCTCGTAATCTTCACTCGCAGGTACAAGGTAGGCCCGGTAAAAGGGCTGGTTCTTGGGGGAACAAGATTAGTTTCAACTAGGTCGACTTAATATCTGGGAGTAATCCTAGATAAGAAGCTGACATGGAAAGAACATCTCGAGAAACGCTATAAGAGTGTATGCTCTTACTTCTGGATATGCAGAAGGACATTCGGGCAGACTTGGGATCTCAAACCGAAAATGATCCACTGGATTTACACAGCGATACTCAAACCTAGACTGCTATACGCGTTTGTCATATGGTGGCCTAGGTGCTGAGAAAGACCTCTAAGTCAACACTGGAGCACGTCAGAGCTCTAGTCTTAAGAGGGACTCTGGGAGCCATGCGGACTACGCCGGTGGCGGCAGTAGGGGTGCTGCTTGGCGTTCTAGTGGCGGCTGCGGCAGCCTACCGCTTGAGGTGAAATCAAGGTGGAAAGCAGGAGTCTTCCACACGAGATTTCCTGAAGGAATCCTATCGGGCACCATTTTTGCAATGGGACAGGATAGGAGATCAGTGATTCGTACCTTCGAAAAGAGGTACAGGATAAGCTTCCCCGGGCGCTGGTAGTGGAACGGCTCTAAGGGACCGGTTTTTCGAGACGGGGACGTCTGGTTCACGGACGGCTCCAGAACAAGTACGGGCTCTGGAGCTGGTTTTTACTGCCAGCGCGACCGGGCAAGAATTGTCCGCTTAGCGAATATGCTACGGTTTTCCAGGCAGAGGTGTTAGCCATTATGAGATGTGCCCAGAACCTATTAGAGTCTGATAGGGTGGGAAGGCACATCAGGATCTGCTCGGACAGTCAGGCGGCGCTTAAGGTGTTTGAGGGTCCAATGATTAACTTGCGGCTAGTTTGGGATTGCAAGTGCGTACTGGATGAGTTGGCAAAAAATAACGATGTTGACCTAGTACGGGTCCTCGGGCACGCGAGGATCAAGGGCAACGAAATGGCGGACCTGCTTGCTAAGGAGGCGGCCGAAACAAGGCTGTTAGGACCTGAGCCGACTGTTGGAATTTCTTTCTGTCTGGGCAAGGAGAGGATCAGGAGCTGGCTCCGGGACTAACATCTTGAATACTGGAGAAAAGAAACAGAGAGCAAATGCAGACAAGCTGGGGACTTGCTGGAGGAGTGCCCCAGCAGGAACCTGGCCAGGAGCATAAGATCTCTAGGAAGGAGGGACGCCAAGCTTGCGACGCAACTGCTTACGGGCCATGGCAACCTTAATTATCACCTGCATAAATTAGGTCGTAGCGATACGCCCGACTGCAGGTTGTGTGGTGAAGAGGAGGAAACCAACCTCCACATTCTTAGAAACTACCCAGCATTGGTCGAATTAAGAACAGGTTTTGCTAGACTCAGGTTTTCTGGAACCAGACCAGGTGAGACAGCTGCCTGTGGGGGATCTGCTCCGCTTCTAGAAAGAAGCGGGGCCCCGCTAGGGCAGCTGATAACGGGGTGGCACAATGGACTCGGTCTGAGTGCTAAAGTGGGCTTCGTAGGAGGACCGCCCCCGATACCAATTATTATTATTGTTATTAAGATAAAATAAATATGTAAATTAGATAAAAAATAAAATTAAATTAAACGTAAAAGGTTTAATATCATAAAAATGAAAATAAAGTCATTTGATATCATGAATATAAATAAAATTAAACTAACTGATTGTGTGGACATGCAAATATCACTAAAAAAGAAGTCAAATACGACATTCTCAATCACTGTCACTTTGAACATCGAAGTATATGTTATCAAGGTCTGGTATAGACTGAGGACAAACTGTTTATGTATTTGGGAAGGAGTCAAGCATGGAAAGATAAATATTATCTAGATATTTCTTATTATTTTAATTCCTGATTAAGATCATTCTTTTGTTTTTTTATATGAAGCATTTCCGATATAACTCTTTTGGTGTTCCCCAGTTTCAAGGGGGACTCAGTAAAAATTTTAAAGAAGGAACCCAATTGGGTTCCTTCTTTAAAATTTTTACTGAGTCCCCCTTGAAATTATGTTGAAATTCAGATCTATGCCCTAAGATAAGAGATTTACAAATTCTATTAATTTTATTTTTGTGTTCTTTTACCCTAGATTAATTTAAGTTTTGTTTGTCCCACATAAGACACGTCACAATCATTGAAAGAAATTTTGTAGACTACATCACAATTTTCAAATGAATTTAAAGAGTCTTGGCTTGTTTTAATATATTTGTTTAACTTGTTGTTAAGAATATATGCTAATTTACATTCTTTAATAGATTTGATAGAAAGGACTTTTTCAGAAATATTTTTAACGTATGGTATTGTGAAATAATGTATTTTTTCAAAATTTGTTTTGCCATTATCTTGATTTAGATTGTGTTTATGGAATTTAATTTTATTGTTAATGATATTAATAATATATTTCAATAGATATCGATTTTTCAATAAAGTTTCTATTGTTGTTATATTTTTTTGGTGAAATTTGGGATAAGATAAGAGCTGTGTGATGCCAATCATCCCTATGTCCACTCCTTTTTTGTAGAACAAAAGATAGTGAAAATAAAAAGTAAGGTATCTACCTGAAGAAATCGCTTTTTTGAAGAGGTCGAAAATAGACAAAGTTTTCACGGCCTTTGACGTTGCTTCTAATAGAAGGGGCTTCTGGATTCATGCCGCGTTCTGATACAGCATTGCGCCAACGTTTCGCAAACGTTGCAGTTTGCATCATCAGGACTAGGAGCTCCGATACTGAGCTCTATTGGATTGTAACGGTTCTTATATACCGCTTGTCCTGGTGTAGGGATGGGGGTGAGGGGAGGGGCAGAGTTGTTCGTCCAATAATAGCACAGTTCATGGGCCTACTATTAGTCAACTGTTGGCCAATCATAATAGAATATTGACTTATTATTTGCCAATTAATATGTGCTGTTCGGAAATGTTTTTAATTGATCAATTAAAAAACCGGGAGAACAGTGTGCCAAATTGGGCTTGTCTGATAACCTTTATCACGGTTAAGGTTATCGGGGTGTTTCAGAATTTCTAGAGTTTCATGATGTTTTCTGGCAAAGTAACCTTGAGAAGGAGCTAGCATTGTAGCTTTCTCGTATTGCACGGAGTGTCCGATCTCCATCCAGTGGCTGATTGAGAAAAGTGGCCGTATTTGGTACACCGTTGATGTTCTTTGATTCGTGTACTAATCTTCCTCCCGGTTTCTCCCACATTTTTCCGCAAGAGCAGGGAATTTTGTATACACTTAGTGATTCTAAGCGTGGTTTCTGATCCTTTGGATTAGGAAGTAACTGGAAAATCTTCCTTTGTGGTTTGAAGATCACTTTTATATTGTGTCTACGCAAAATTTTGCTGATGCGTTCTATTATACCTTGAAGATACGGAAGGAAAGCCATCTTGTTCTCTTTCCTTTTTTTTTCTTCATTCGACGTCCCGATGTTGTTGAGACTGGAAATTTTGTTATTCAATCTTCGGACTGTTTGACTGATGTTTCCACTACTATATCCATTTTTTGTTAGAACTTGATTAAAATGTTCTAATTCCTCATTTAAAAAAGTTGGTTCAGAAATTTTAAGGGTTCTATATATCAGTGAACTAATAACTGAATTCTTTTGCGAAGGATGATGGTGAGAGATGGCGTGAAGATATCGATCTGTGTGTGTTGGTTTTTGATAGACCTGATGGATTAAAGTACCATCTCCGTTCCTTCTAACCAACACATCTAGAAAAGGGATTTGGTTGTTTTGTTCTACTTCTATTGTAAACTGAATGTTAGGATGCTGAGAGTTGAGAAAGGCAAGAAATTGAGGAAGGGTATCTCTACCATGGCTCCAAATTACAAAAGTATCATCAACATATCGGAACCATATAAATGGTTTGAAAAGTGCATTTTTTAGAATTTGATTTTCAAAATGTTCCATACAAATATTTGCGATAATGGGTGAGACGGGAGAACCCACTGCTGCTCCAGAAGTTTGTTCAAAGAATTCTCCTTGGAACTGAAAGTAAGTTGACGTCGAACAGTGTTCTATTAATGGAAGGAGGTTCGTGGAAATTCTGTCGGATTTCCTGATAATGTTCAAAGAGGATGTTCCTGGACTGGAACATTTGTGAACAATGAGTACATTATATCAAAAACACATTGAATTGATACTAATTATATACTTAAAGTCTTACTTAATTCCCACACAGCACAAAACATTTCAACAGCATTGTAGCAACATTGCGGTCTTGCAGATTGCATTGCAATGTTGCAGAAACGTCACATTGCCATGGATTTGTTAACTTCCAATAGTAATGTTGCAGTAAGGTTTCAGAAACGGTGCAAAAATATTTTATTTTTATATTTTCTGTTTCTTTTATTGGTATATGATCTATAAGGTTATAAGGAACAACTGTAAGTTTAAAGTTGTTACGTTAAACATAAAAATCGAGGGATTAATTGAATAATAATATATAATTTATATATATATATATATATGTATGTACGTATATATATATATATGTTTGTGTATACCTATAACGAGACTTACTTGGAAAATAATGGCTTCGCGCTCAATTTGCGACATATTCTTGAAGATAGTATTGATGATGTTGAGAAACTTGTCTCGCTCCAAAAAACTGGCTTGATCTTTCTCAAAGAAGTCAATAAAGTCATATAGGATAAAATACGTTCCTGAAACAGAAATATATGTATATTAAATAAGATATAGCAAAATTTACATTATAAAGAAATATTTAAAAGTATAATAAACTACAGGACAAAATTAAAGGAACAAAAGTTTAAAGTAGCACCATGTTTGTAAAAGTTGAGCAAAAAATCTGAATTTTTTATATGATATAGCCCAAAGTGTTGACTTGACCCCTGCAAAATCTCCCCGCTGTGGGTCCAGTAGTTTCAGAATTATGCCCCTCGAAGCAACTTCTGGTCAAAAACAAAAGTTGCAAGGTTGTAATTTGAAAAGTACAGGACAATTTGATGCGAAAAACGAACCAGAAAAATTCGGAAATGGGCTAAGCCGGTTCTATAGGTATCGCTCAGAGTGTCTCTGATGCGCCGTAATACCCCCATCTTTTTTTAACCCTGATTCGCAACCCCTTAGAACTGACAATGGTGACAGCGTTTTGCGTCGCGTCCGTCCAACCGAGGACAACTCTCTAGCACGGCTCGGTTGTAAAATTATTACATATCGAAGGTCTCACCCTTCTATGACCATTACCACCCCGCGAGGGTGTGTTGGACAACCACCCCTAACACTAATCAACACCCGCAAGTGCGTCTATGCGTCCGGAAAATTCGAAAATGGGCCGAATGGCACCCGTAGATGGCCTCGCACTTCTCCCTAACTATGCACGAAATTCACCCCTTTTAATTTCTACCTGCTACTCCTTCAGTCGGACAGCGAGTCGCGGTTGCGCTAGGCTACAGGTGATCGCTTCAGGGTACGACTTGCATTCGAAATTAAAAAAAATCCTTGTTCTCTCCAGCCATTTTTTTTTCATCCTCTCTTTTTGTGTTAGGTTTTTTCTCTTCCTAGATTTTTCCTATATGCATCTTTCTTTGCTTTCATGCCTTTTTCAGCTGACTCGTCTGTGTTCCGTTTGTTCTTGATTCTTTTTGTTTCCCTTCAAAAATGCATTACTCTTCCATGTAATCTCTCACATTCCCTCCATATTTTTTGTTTTTTATGTTGCTTGCGGGACAGCAAAACATTGTCAAAGAAAAACAAAGAAATTGTGAACACAAATTTATTGTTTTAATACAGTGCTCGGATATAGTTGGAGAACTATCTCCGAGCACTGTATTAAAACAATAAATTTATGTTCACAATTTCTTTGTTTTTCTTTGACAATGTTTTGCTGTCTCACAAGCAACATAAAAAACAAAAAATATGGAGGGAATGTAAGAGATTACATGGAAAAGTAATGCGTTTTTGAAGGGAAACAAAAAGAGCAATCAGGAACAAACGGAACACAGACGAAGAGTCAGCTGGAAAAGCATGAAAACAAAGAAAGATGCATATAGGGAAAATCTAGGAAAAGAAAAAACCTAACACAAAGAGAGAGGATGAAAAGAAAATGGCTGGAGAGAACAAAGATTTTTTTTATTTCGAATGCAAGTCGTGCCCTGAAGCAATCACTTGTAGCCTAACGCAACCGCGACTCGCTGTCCGACTGAAGAAGTAGCAGATAGATATTAAAAGGGGTGAATTTCGTGCGTGGTTAGGGAGGAGTGCGGGGCCATCTACGGGTGCCATTCGGCCCATTTTTGAATTTTCCGGACGCATGGACGCACCTGCGAGTGTTGATTAGTGTTAGGGGTGGTTGTCCAACACACCCTTGCAAGGTGGTAATAGTCAAAGAAGGGTGAGATCTTCGATATTTAACGGTTTTAAAACCGAGCTGTGCTAGAGAGTTGTCCTCGGTTGGACGGACGCAATGCAAAACGCGGTCACCATTGTCAGTCCTAAGGGGTTGTGAATCAGGGTTGAAAAAAGATGGGGGTATTACGGCGCATCAGGAACACTCTAAGCGACACCTACAGAACCGGCTTAGCCCATTTCCGAATTTTTCTGGTTCGTTTTTCGCATCAAATTGTCCTGTACTTTCCAAATTACAACCTTGCAACTTTTGTTTTTGACCGGAAGTTGCTTTGAGGGGCATAATTCTGAAACTACTGGACCCACAGCGGGGAGATTTTGCAGGGGTCAAGTCAACACTTTGGGCTATATCATATAAAAAAATTCAGATTTTTTGCTCAACTTTTACGAACATGGCGCTACTTCAAACTTTTCTTCCTTTAATTTTATCCTGTAGTTTATATAAAAAGGCAGAGGAAAAAATTACAATTTTTTAATATCATACAAAATGCATAGCATCTTAAATGCAAATATTTCGACAAAATACAAAATACACTCACTGGCAAAAAACGTACCACCTAATTTTTCTCAAATTTTTTAGTATATTTCAATAAGGACAACTCCGCCAAAAATTATTGTGTCGAGATGAACCAAAGCTCAAATTAAAGGTTAAATATTCCTCTTGAAAACCGTAACTGAGTTACGACAAACGTTTTACAAAATGGCAGACATTGAAGATAGTACTTAAAAAATAGAGAAAAAAAATTTTTTTTTAATCGTTGCGTAGCTCAAGGAAGTCAATCTCCTGGTTTAAAAATGTATAAATTTTTAAGCTTATTCATTTTCTAACAAATCTATCTATGGAACATTTTTCTACGATTTTTTTACAGAGTTACATCGTTTTGAAGAAAATGCTACAAGAACGACTTTTTATTTAAAATCAGCAATTGATAAACAAATTATCACAAAAAAATTTTTTTAAAAAGAAAATTGAAACAAAACTTCAAAATTAAAAAATTTGTTATTTTTAAGTAAGCGATCAGATTTAAATATCGTGAGTGTGTGCATGTATACATCCTGCTCTTTATCCAGGATCAACGACGTGGACGTAGCAGGAATCTGATCTCGCGCACGCATGTATGTGTGTGTGTGTGTATATGTGTGTGTTTAATAATGTGTATTGCCTCCTTACATCTAACAATTTTTATATTTGTTGAGGAATACTGTTAATTAAATTTCTTATTTCTTCTTGTCTTAAGTTGTTCCATTCTTTTTGCAAGGCGTTGCGGAGTGCTACTAATGTTTGAGCATTATGTTTTCTAACTCTTCGTTTTAAAATATCCCATAAATGCTGTAAATTTATATCCGGACTTATAGCAAGCCACATTATGAAAAAGTTGTCATTTTTGTAACATTTTCTTCAAAACAATGTAGCTCCGTTAACCCTTTGCGGCACACATTTTTCTATTAATCGGATTTTTATGAAAATTGGTGTAGAAAGGTTTTTAGGGTCGCTGATTACGAATCTGCCATCAGATTTCAACGATTCTTTTTCAAAATGGCGGATTCAATATGGCAAGTCATGATTTTGAGTATTTTTTATCGGTTTTTTATGGAAATAGGTATACAGGGATTTTTCAAAATACTGATTACGAATTCACCATCAGATTTCAACGATTCTTCTTCAAAATGGTGAATCTAATATGGCGATTTACGATTTTGAGTATTTTTATAGGTTTTTTATGGAAATTGATATATTGAATTTTTTAGGGTCGGAATGTTGAAAAATTTCGGACTTTCTTACTTTTTTTTTACAAGAACAGATGTACAAAACTAGCTTTTTTAGGTTGATTATGTGTCATTAGTAGGTCATCAGATTTTTGAAATTTAAATATGGAAAATTTCAAATAATGAGTGATAAAAAATGTTTTTTTGAGATTATATATTTTTTCATTTTTTCGACAATGATACATAGAACATAAAATTTTTTCATAAAAGAAACCGCACTTAGTTTACTTCAGAGACACGAACGTGGACGTGGCGGTCATTGTCTCCATTTTCTTTTTTTTGTATTTTTGTATTTTACAATTTTTTTTCTTTTTTATTTTTTCCCACAATTTACTTTTTTTATTACAGTTAGCACAGCAAATCAATTTTTATATTCGTAATTAGCATTTTGAAAAATCCCTGTATATTTCAATAAAAAACCGATAAAAAAATACTCAAAATCGCCATATTGGATTTGCCATAAAAAAAATCGTCGAAATCTGATGGTGGATTCGTAATCAGCGTTCTGAAAAATCCCCGTATACCAATTTTTATAAAAAACCGATAAAAAACACTCAAAATCGTAAATCGTCATATTGGATCGCCATTTTGAAAAAAAATCGAAATCTGATAGTGGATTCGTAATCAGCGACCCAAAAAACCTCTGTATACTGATTTTCACAGCTTCATGATTCTTCCTTCTTTCTGACATACATTTTTTGTAAAAAACACACACTTTTTTTCACTTTATTTATTTATATAACAAAATTAACTAATAATAAAGGAAAATTATACCTTACCAAATATTACTAAGACTCTTACTAAAGTAAAATTACAAGAAAAAGTAATAAAATACAGTATTTGGTGTTCGAAAAATTAAAGAAATGACTTCAAGATAGGTGGTCGATATATCGACCACCGTGCCGCAAAGGGTTAAAAAAAATCGTAGAAAAATGTTCCAAAGATAGATTTGTTAGGAAATGAATTAATTTAAAAGCTCATACATTTTTTAACCAGAAAATTGACTTCTTTGAGCTACGCAATAATTTAAAGAAGAAATTTTTTCTCATTTTTTAAACACCATCCTCAACGTTCATCATTTTGTAAAACGTTTGTCGTAACTCAAATACGGTTTATATGATTTTCAAGAGAAAAGTTCAAGCTTTAATTTGAGTTTCAGTTCATTTCGATACGATAATTTTTGAAGTTGTCGCTATTGAAAAATATTTAAAAAATTGCGAAAAATTAAGTGGCCGGTGAGTGTATATTTAAATAATATGATAAGTAACTTTTTTTTTATTTACTCTGACAGACTTTTTATAAGTAATAGATATTTAGTAGTCATTCTTTATCAATCAATGTACAATTTATTATTAGATACAAATGGCTCAAAATGGACTAACAAGGGAACCTCGCGAACCCGTAAATTTTGATTTTAATGAAACTTAGCATAAACGTAGAGAGGGTGAATACATGAATTTAGAAATTTTTAGTTGATGCCCAAAAACGGTTTGAAGGGGTAAAACCACCCTTCAAAGTTGAGACATTTTTGCGGTTTTTCGATATATCTCGTAAATTAAACAAAATAAAAAAAAATGTTTCATACAAAAGTTTTACAGCATAAATACCTCTATTTAACTACGCTATTCATTTTTCTAAAAAAAAAAAAATTTTTTTTATAAAAAATTTTTGTAAATTTTTATAAAAAAAATTTTTTTAAATAAATAGCATAGTTAAATAAAGTATTTATACTGTAAAACTTTCGTATGAAACTTTTTTTATATTTTGTTCAATTTACGAGATATATCAAAAAACCGCAAAAATCGTCTCAACTTTAAAGGGTGGTTTCACCCCTTCAAATCGTTCTTGAGCATCAACTAAAAATTTCTAAATTCATGTATTCACTCCCTCTACATTTATGCCAAGTTTTATTAAAATCTGAATTTTCGAGTTCGCGAGGTTTCCTTGTGAGTTTTTTATTTCGTGACATATAAATATGTAAAAAAAGATTATAGATTATATTAAACGAACGCGTTGACATTGTATCAAGTACATTAAGAAAAACTGATATAAACACGTTATTGCGCAAATGTCATGGCGCTATCAAGCTTTTTCGAAATTTTCATATTAAATAAACTTTTAGTTAACACTTTAACAACCAGTGGAACATATACGTCCCACCTACTTTAAAAAATCGTAACTTCTACAAAAATGAAATTATCGACATCGTTCAAGTCTCGTTTTAAAGAGGAAGGACGGATCTATTTACGAAAAATTCGGCGAGTATGCAAATCGCACCCCTTCAGCTGCACACTCTGTCAAAAAGCTCGAAAATTGCTGAAAAATGGTAAATAACCATTAATTATAGGCAAATTTACTTTTTTACTTCAATTTTATATATACATATGTTTTAGAGTAACGCGTCAAAAATATGTGCAAAAAATTTCCTTAAAAAAAACCACCCCTAACTATAATAAAATGCCAAAAACTATCCTTAGCAGTGGTGATAGGCCTAAAAGTAGACTCCGAAATAAAAAAACACAGAAAATTTCAATAATAAATCAGGATACATTTTATTATCGTCCTTCTTCTCGCATATTACGAATCGCGGTGCTTTTTGTTATCGTGAATCTCCTCGCCTCTCACAATTCGGGGTGCTTTTTTATCAGCGGTTCTAAAGACCTGAGTATTGAGTTTGGAGTATACTAATATATTAGCTCACTTTTAGAAATTCATGTTCGCCATATTAAATTCGCCATTTTAAGTTTTTCAGTTTTTACCTCAGATTTATAATCGGCGACCTCAAAAACCCCTCTGTATCGCGTTTGAAGACAGTTTGTTTATTTTTAACATTTCGAGTCGGCCATATTAGATCCGCCATTTTTAATTTTTCAATTTTGATTTCAGATTTGTAATCAGCGACCCCAAAAACTCCTTATACCAAAAAATGATCTAATTTGAATTGGCAGAAGTAATTCGGCCGTTAAAGGTTAAAATACACTTTTCCTACATACGTCAATACATATTTTCAATTGCAACCAATTTGAATAAAATTGATGCATTCAATATTGATCTTAATCCTTTGCGTTACTGAGTGACCTACTAAAGCCGCTCTAATTTTTAATTACATTAACGATTTTTTAACTTTTTAAAGTCTGTTTTTTGCTTTCTGATACTTCGAGATACTCTAAGGTACGTTTAAAAATATATATGACCACAAATTTATATTTATTTAATTGCTATAAATAAACAAATACCAAAAATTTGCTGCATGTTGGCGCAATATTGGCAAATTATTGGAAATATATCGGATGTAAATTGTTTTCCCAATATTGTAAGGTAGACACTTCATTTTATTTAGCCAATATTGGTTTAATGATATTGGACCAATATTGGTCTAATAATATTGCATCAATAAGCGATTGCACCAATATTGATTTAATAATATTGGACCAATATTAAGAAACAATATTTATTCAATTCCAGAACAGTAAATCCAGTTAAAAAAATTGAAAAAATTCGTACTGTTTCCGTGCAAATACTTCAATTCACAAATCTAGTATCGCTTAATTTCTACGATAATCTTGAGTAAGTGTGGTCACCCAAACCTATCTACTACTAATTTATTAATCGTAAAGTGTGTGTGTTTACTTTACAATAAATATTAATAAATTTTTATAAATTTATTAATATTTATTGTAAAGTAGACTTTAGGATTAATCAATTAGTAAAGATTGAATATAAAATAATTTATGAGTAAATAAAATTATATAAAAATTAATGGTTGGATTAATTTATAAAATTAATTAATTAGTTTAATTATACTGATGTAATGTAGATGATTATTTTTTAATTTAAATAAGAAAATTTATATTATTGTACTTTTTGTATCAGGGATTATTAAAATAATAATTTTATAGCTAAGTTTTCTCGAAGTTTAAAGAGCTAATAAATTATGATAATTAATGTAAAAATATTATTATTAATATTTTATTAGAGAATATATTTTAGTCAATTTAAAGGACATCTAGTTTTCTTTTATTTAAATTTAATTTATGCTTAGATTATGTAAATATAATTAATTTTATTATAGTTGTTTATGATTTAAGTTAAAAAATTATAGAAAATCGCTTGCTGCTTGCGTTCTTTTATTGTGTCTGATTAGTCTTTTTCCGCGATCGTTGTGCGTCGAGATCTGTGTATGTGATCAAGCTCAATCGTGAACATAATAATATTTGCATTACAAATCAGCCAGCGGGACACATGTTCCCGCTAGCTCGAGCGGCCGGGATCTTGATTCTTGATCGAATTTCGATCTAGCGTACGACATAATAGGACGTCTGCGCGTTCTCTTGTGACTGCCCAACCTTTCTGCGGGTGTGCGATTTTCACGAGCCTGTAGATATAATATATCTGTATGATATATAGGCTCGTGAAAATATTTGTGTTCTCTTGTTGTGTCCCCTAACCTTTTTTTGCGGTCGGAAACTTGCAATGTTCTATGTTTGCTGAGAATTTTCTCTTAGAATTTACCTTCAAAATTATGGTAATCATGGAACAACATGGACTTTGAAGAATTTTCTATGCCTTTAGTGAAATTTAGTAAAATTTTAGTAAAATTTAATTAAACTATTCTGCAATGTAAAATGTTTTGGTTAAATTTTAGTAAAATTTTATCACATTTTACTAAAAGTATAGTAAAAAATTCTTCGATGTCCGTGTTGTCCTACGACTATCACTGATTTTGAAGGTAAATTCTAAGAAAAAATTCTCTCCGTGTAGAGGTAGATCTATTATACATCTATAATACAGTTATGCAGAACGTCTATTAGACGTTTGTAATAAGGTTTCACAGAACGTCTATTAGACGTCTATTATACGCATCAAAAAAAGGTTATTTCGACGTCTATCTAGATGCATCTATCGATCTAGCTTAGATGCGTCTGATAGACGTCTGCTCGATGTTTATCCGATCTCGCGTTTTCCCCTGGGTCAGTAAAAATTTGTGTGACACAATTCTTGTTGATATAAGTTTGTTACCCATAGAGTTCTGCTAATCATGTTATAAGCAGAAGTTCTTCGGATATACATAACAAATATATAATTAACAATTTACTGAAAATAGAAAAAATATTGCGATTATGAAACCTGTAGGGGGATATAGAACGTAACTAACGAATATTCTCAAAATTATTTTCATTTCTAAAAAATAAAAAATTAATGCTCTTTAGTAGATCTTACGTATTAAGAGACACGGTAGTGGCTTGCGCCAAGTGAAAGCGTAACGCGAGCCCGACCGTGCTATTTTTACGCGACTTGCGAGCACCCGAGATTATCGGATCTCAGAAACGACTAAACGGATCGAGTTCTAACTAGGCTCAATCGAAAGCTTGGAATCGATTTGTATCAGAAAACTATTTTTATTTTTTTTTCTACGTACCCTATGAGAGGAGATGCAAAGTCCAAATATCAAAATTTTCATGTCAGAAACGTTGTTATCGTCATCGACCTCTCAGATCAGAAAATATCCTTTTCACACTTTTGATACAAGAGGTGCTTGTGAAATACAGTGGCATGATGGCAGATGGCATGAGCAGCGGTCACATTCGCATGCTTCTTGGGTAACGTTCCGTTTCACGCATAATATTTAACGTTAATAATCATGTGTGTAATAAAACGGAACGCAGCCACTCGCATCGTTATTACGGCGTTTGCATCATGTATAATAAGTTATGTGGGTTGCCAGGGATTTGCGCGAAGTGATGTGCATATAGTGTGAGGTTATGTTGCTATGACAGTTTTGTGAAGTAGTTATTATATCGTTATTTATATTGTTATGTATATAATAATGACTGATGTGTCTTTTATTTGAAACATCGAGAGGCATGATACTGATTCGCTGTAAGTTTATACGCAACGTGAGACAGTTGGAGACCAGAGAGAAACCTCTCCGAGGTTTTTCTCTGTTTCGCGAATTGTTCTTCATTGATAATTGTTTAAAGTACTTGTGAAATCATTAATGGAAGGGTAATTGTTCAATTTAGCTACGCCAGTACAAATATTGGTAAAACTATGCAAATTCGATGTGTTTTTGCACGAAATGAACGAATCTGGCAGAAAAAAGCGTCGCTCTGCCCCGTGAAACTAGTTAATTTTTAAAGTCCACTACTTGACAGATTATGAAACCGACGGGAGGTTATCATACCGACGAAAAATGCAGCGACGTTAAGTATGTCCCGTGACCATATGCGCATGCGTTTAATTACTTAACGGAAGAGTAGCTAAGCCATGCAAAAAATGCGCAAATTTCAAATATGTATAGTATACATATTTTTACGAGCATTTCGTTTAGCGTGGAAAATCGCAAACCTATGTGGTGTAGAGAATGCTTTACACACACACACACACACACACACACACACACACACACACGGGGGGGGGGAGTGCAAGCAGGGCCTTTGGCCCCCCTCCCGCACCCATCCCGTCCAAGTCGATAACCCATGTACACATTGCAAACAAAGTAAAGTTCACATGTGTTTGCAGATTTCCAATACAATGTACAGAAGGCGTCAATAATGCCTTCCTACACGAAATAAGCCGCATTCGGTGTCAGTAACAACTAGGCGCATCTCATCTAGCTATTTGTGCATCATGACTGCTAGTCTAAAAGATATTATTTCCAAATGGTGTGCACGCACATTCTCAACAACTTTAAATGCACTTTGCAAAATATTGCATCTTTGCAAAATATTGCAAGACCCCCTTGCACAAGCGCGCTTGTGTGTGTGTGTGTGTGTGTGTGTGTGTGTGTGTGTGTGTGTGTGTGTGTGTGTGTGTGTGTGTGTGTGTGTGTGTGTGTGTGTGTGTGTGTGTGTGTGTGTGTGTGTGTGTGTGTGTGTGTGTGTGTGTACAAAGCATTCTCTGTACTACATGAGTTTGCGACTTTTCACGCTAAACGAAATGCTCGTAAAAATACGTATACTATAAATATTTAAAATTCGCGGATTTTTTGCATGGCTTATGCTAGACAGAGCATGCGCTTGTGGCCAAGAAGCATAAGAATGTGAGATGGAAGAGCTTCGAGAAAGGGTAGAAGGCAGAGAAAGAGAGAGAGAGAGAGACAGCGAGAGCGGTCAGTATCTTTGGTTCAACAGTCCTAACAGCAACAAAACGGAATCAATTGTACGTCGTCGATGGGAAAGTAAATCGAGCAATGTTGGCGGAGAATAAACGCGAAAAAAACCTAATGAAATAGCACAAAAGATATGGACACATAAACATCGATAATCTCAAGACGATGAAAGCCGAGAAAATGTGGATAGCATGAACTTTACAACAAATCTAAAACAGCTTAATTGTGATATGTGACAAGTGTAAAATACATATTCTTCTATTAAAAAATT
Organism: Monomorium pharaonis; assembly: GCF_013373865.1. Lineage (NCBI taxonomy): Eukaryota > Metazoa > Arthropoda > Insecta > Hymenoptera > Formicidae > Monomorium > Monomorium pharaonis. The sequence continues at coordinate 17,785,264 of NC_050469.1, forward strand.
CTAAGCATCGCGAATCAGAAATATTAGGATTAGTTTATTCGGATATTTGCGGTCTGATAAATATAAAATCTTTAGGCGATTTTGAATACTTTGTAACTTTCACAGATGATTGCACACGTTACACTAAAACTGCAATTTTGTGAAATCAATCAGATGTTCTTGAAGCATTTAAGAACTATAAACTGAAGGTAGAAAAACAAACAGGACGACAAATTAAGAAGTTAAGAACGGACAATGGAAAAGAATATTTATCAAATATTTTTAAGGACTTTTGAAGAATGAAGGAATTCTGCATCAGCTAAGTGTCGAATACACGCCGCAATAAAACGGAATAACAGAATGCAAGAACCGCACACTTGTTGAGCTAGCGAGATGTATAATGGTACATCCTACAAGGTGTACACCTACAAGGTAACCTCCTTCAATCTCTATGAGCAGAAGCCGTCAATGCGGCAATTTGCATTCGAAATAGATATGCAACGGAAGCATTAAATAAGAAAACGCCCTATAAAGCATGCCTCTGGACACAAACCTTACGTCGGTTTCCTTAAGGTCATCGGATCCAAAACGTTTGTATTAGACAAGACACGAAGGCGTAGAAAGTTTCAACCAAAAGGTGATGAATACATCTTAGTCAGATATTCGAAAAAGTCTAAGACATACAGGCTATGGAAACCCGGGACAAGAACTGTAATTAAAGCACGAGATATGTTTTTGCAAGACAAGAAGTAATTGATACTTCATCGAGGGATCTGTTAATTACTTCAGATAGTACAAAAACAAGCGCGTCCAAAAATTCAAGTGACATTCCATTGGGGCAACTAGATTCTTAAAATAAGGAACATCAAGAATACAGAGAAAGAACAGGAACTTAGATCTAGAAGAATATTCAACCGAAACTGATTTGCAAGATACATCTAACAAAGAAGGTGAAGTTCATCGTGGACGAGGACGTCCGAAATTGTTAAAACCGGGTCAATCAGGCAGACCAAAGAAAATATATCAGACACGCAACACGAAAAGTCGAGATCCCGAGTCTGTTCCGGACGTCTTAGAACGTGACTACAGTGAAGCATGACTAGCTGCTATGGACAGTGAGTATAAATCGTTGATAAAAAATAAGACTTGGATCTTACTATCTAGAACAAAGAATAAAAAGATTCTATCAAATCGCTGGGGCTTCAAAACTAAGTTTAACCAAAAGGATGAAATTTAAAAATTTAGGGCTAGATTAGTTGTACGAGGGCATACAAGGCATAAAGGAATAGATTACGAAGAAAGGTTTGCACCAGTTTCAAGATACGAAACCATTAGGACCCTTCTGGCTACGCCAGTCGTGTACGAAGAAATGCATGACCATTAAATGGACATTGTATCTGCTTATGTCCACAGCAAACTGTCAGATGAGGTATACATGGAGCAGCCCGAAGCATACATACAGAAGGATAAAGAATCCAAAGTATGTAAGTTAATCGAACCATTGTATGGACTAAAACAGTCAGGTCATGAATGGTATAAAACCTTTGATAAATATGTGATAAATAATGGAGGCAAACGCACGATAGCAGATCCATGTTTGTATGTATTTGATGAAGATCGAGTCATTATGTTAATTTATATTGATGACTTAATATTGGCATCGAAGATCGAGAAATTGGAGTTCACCAAATCTAAATTGAAATCAGCATTCAAAATGGTAGACCTTAGATCGATACACGACATCCTTGGCACAGGCGTCGAACGACAAGGATTAACTGGAAGTATTTGTCTTACACAAAAAAATATGTTGAGAAATTAGTGGCAAAATTTAATATGCAAGATGCAAAAGTAGTATCTACGCCGATAGAAATAAGCACGAAGATTACAAAGCAGATGAGCCCGAAGCAAGAAGATAAACGAACAGAAATGCAAAACCGACCATATAGGGAACTGGTTGGCGGACTCATTTATTTATCAAATGCAACACGTCCAGATATAGCGTTTGCTGCTAGCATCTTAAGCCGATCTACACCGATCCTGGAGAGCTGTATTGAACTTTAGCAAAGCGGGTACTACACTACGATATGTGAAAGGAACATCACATTACAACATCAAATACGTGAAGAACCAGAATACAGATTTATACAGATTATAGGCAGGTTATACAGATTCGAATTGAGCAGAAGATATTGATGATAGAACGTCATGTATAGGAAACGTCATAATGTTAGCTAACGGTCCAGTCAGTTGGAAATAAAAAAAGCAGGTTCCAATAGTCCTTTCTACGATGGAAGCAGAATATGCAGCGCTTGCAGAGATATGACGTGAAATAATATACATAAAAAGACTTTTAACGCATACGGATTTCGAAAAATTCGTGAAAGATCCCATGAGAGAGTCCCAGATGCGCACAGTAATAAACGGACACAGGAGGTTGAATGAAACGAACACAGTAACAAACGGACACAGACCAAACGGACACAGTGCGAAACGGACACAGTCGCAAACCCATATAGTGCAAAGAATACTTCGCGCGCGCGCGCGCGCGCACACACACACGGCGGTGCAACGGGAGCCTCGCCCCCCTCCCGCATCCGCCCCGTCGGTAGGGGTGCCCTGAAAAGTCGCAACCCATGTGGTAAGTCCGTTTGTTATTCTGTCTGTTTGGTCTGTGTCCGTTTCACACTGTGTTTGTTACTGTGTCCGTTTGGTCTGTGTCCGTTTGTTACTGTGTCCGTTTCACTCAGTCTGCTGTGTCCGTTTATAACTGTGCGCAGCTCCCACTGTAGACGCTTCCAACCCGATTAACGTCTATTGTGATAATCAAAGCGTAATTGAATTGTCTAAAAATGCGGTATTTCACAAGCGAAGCAAATTGATATTAGTTTTCACTTCACTAGAGAACTTGTAAAAATAAAGAGATAATAATTCGGTATCTAAATACAGAGATAATGATTGCTAACATTCTAACTAAATCTTTATTGCGAGATAAGCACTTTAAATGTACTTCTATGTTACAGCTAGATTAAGAGAGAAAAACATGTGAATGCATAGCACATCGATAGAGGGGATGTTAGAGTAGCGGATCTATGTGTGTTAACGCCTAACTCTTTTAGTTATAATTGATACACTCTAATTCCGCCAGGTGGAGGGCTAGTTATTTTTTTCTCTACTTTTCCTCACTTTTCTATCTTTTGCTTTTTTATGTTCCGCTGACTCTCTTTATCAGTCACGCGCGCGCGGGCCTCGTTGTTGTACGTTCGTCCCTTATATTTCTATTATCGTGCGTTTATGTATACCTAGCAGTTTATGTTCATCTTGAATAAACTGAATTACGTTTAATTATATAAGTGTGCCATTGATTCTGCCCTAGACACCTATCGGTATCTAACAAAGTGGAAGTCTTAAGTTAATCGTAGGAAACTTGTATCCACAATGAGTCGTAGTGAATAGTTACAACAAAATATTATACGAAACTATATCTCTATATCACAGAAAACAGAATGTTTTTTCATAGATGATCAAATTTCTTTTAATTTTTAAGCCAGGTAGAATTGGCTCCTCTTTTTACTGATTGTAAGAATACCGAGATAGGCTACTTTTGGAAATAAAAGAGAAAGAGATTTAAACCGTATAACTCAACTTTATTATTATAACAGTAAGACACAGAACGCAGATCACAAACGTGTAACCTACCGAAAGGTAAGTCAATCGCTACGTTCAGTAGAAAAAGTAGTTTTGCAACTGTTGTAAAATTTGTCAATACAATTGGTTCTTGGAATAGAAGAAAAACACTTTTGTAAAATTAAATCGTTATTTTTTTAAAATAATTAATGTTATTATAAGATACAAATATTGGGATAATATACTCTTTATACATTTGTGCTGTAAAAATGAATTTTATCTACTATCACCTTAATCTTTCGATTGTATCTGTGGATCCAAATTGTATCTGTGAAGCTAAAATAATATGTATTCGTAACTGTAATACCGGCAAGTCTATATGTTTGTTTTTCATCTAAAAAAAAGTAGGTGTTACGTCCAGCTTTATGGGATTTAACTTTATTTGTTTGGTGGAAAGGATATTTTAGGCAGAACAGGTAAGGCAGGGAAGGATGTAACAAAACATAGAATTCCCCTAGGCACACAAATTAAGAGAGGGTAGGTGCCTCGGGTCGAACGCACTTTTTGTGACTCAAAAATATAGGTCAACGTGCCGATAAGCCCGCTATAACCCGTTTCAAGTCGTGCGTCCGTCGGTCCAAGTTTCGAGTCAACGAATTGAATCGCTTTAATTCGGGATCGGACCAGGTGCAGTCTTTGTTTGGGATGAGGGGAGATCGTTATTAATTCAAATAAATGATGAAACTTATGTAATAAAAAAAAAGAAATAACAAGATAGACAAGAGATAAAATTTATTCTAAATTTTCCAAAATGTTATGAGAATACAAATGGGCGCTGAAGTCGATGTTTAACATAATTTGTTAGCTATGAGTTTACAAAGATTAAGTTACCAGAATGATTCTAAATAAATTTCGCAATAGTTTACAATGTTTTAAAAATACGCAAAGGATTATTATTAAAGTTTTCAAATACGCAAAGGGATATAAACGTAAATTTCGATTGAGTTTACAAAGGTTTTAAAGTTTAACAAAGGGTTATTAATCTTTTGCACTCCTATGTCGAGTGTGACTCGACATCAATTTTTATTTCAGGAGCTCCTTTGTCGAGTCTCACTCGACATTTTTTCAAGTCCAAACCAATAGATGTCGCGCACATGTTATCGATGCAAGATCCTCATATTTGAACTTCCTCCAGTTAATTTTAATAGCCGCTTTGTCTTACTCGAGAGAACTTACTCAATTAGTGCAATATCATATTATATTATATTATTAGTACAATATTATAGCAATATATCATAAAACACAGTAATAAACGGACACAGTAACAAACTGACACAGTAACAAACGGACACAGTAATAAACGGACACATTAACAAACGGACACAGTAACAAACGGACACAGTAATAAACGGACACACTAACAAACAGACACAATAATAAACGGACACAGTAACAAACGGACACAGTAATAAACGGACACAGTAACAAACGGACACAGTAATAAACGGACACAGTAACAAACGGACACAGTAACAAACGGACACAGACCAAATGCGCACGGACCAAATGCGCACAGTGCGAAACGAACACAGTCGCAAACCCATGTGGTGCAGAGAATGCTTTGCGCGCACGCGCGCGCACACACACACACACACACAGAGGGGGTGAAAGGGGCTTCG